>NW_006160069.1:794944-821842 GCF_000334495.1 Tupaia belangeri chinensis | reverse complement strand
AAGACAGGAAGAAAGAAAGAAAGAAAGCAATCTGGATGGCTTAGATTCAATAGTTTGACTAAATGCTCCTGAGGTTTTCCAAGTTTTGAGTAAGTTTTAAAAGCAAAAGCTGTAAGCAAATGTGATAGGGACAGGTGACATGACATTGCATCAGATGTTTGTCAAGAATTTAGGTGGGTATTGACAAGGAAATAGAATGTCTTGTAGGAAGGGGACTGGTAAGTCAGGGAGAGTACTCAAGTGCATTCTGGGGAGAAAAGGGAAACGTGATGGCTCCGATAATTAGCTCTAGGTTCTGTGTGTTCCTATAACACACATCACAATGTAGGATCCAGCTAGTAATACTTCAGAGGGATTACATTTACCAGAAAAGAATAGAAATTTAGCAGGATTAAACGTTCAGAAACTGAGGTCAGCCCCTAATGCAGTGGACAAGTGCTATGCTCTGCAAGTCAGGTCCTACATAGAAAATCATGGTTCAAATCCCAGCCCTAGAAGTTTGAAAAGAAAATGCTGGGCTCTTGTGTATGAAAATTCCGATGAGACAGACAAATGGTGAAAAAAGGATTTCAGGGAGACCACCCCTCATTAGGGGTGCTTTCTCTCTATGTTTCTCTTTCTCTGTCTCTTTCTCTTTAGTAAGCACATATACCCTGTGACAAGTTTCAAGGAAAAAAAATAGAAACAGACAAAGCATGACCATAGTCCAGGCTCTCATGCCCTATCAGCCAAGAGGATCCGAAAAGTGCCTCCAAACCATCTTATTTTACAGGCTCGAGACTCCATGAATAATGACTACACTTATTACAATTGCCTGACATTGTGTTTATCCACGTGGCCTCTCCAGGGAGAGAGATTGTTCCTAAAACAATTTCCAATTTCCATCCAAGAGGACAGGGGATCTCTGATTCAAATGTTGCCATTTTATCCAATTGAGAAATTTGAAGATGCAAAATCACCTTTAGCAACAAAAAGAAAATGATGGAAATTTTAAAATAATGGTTATTATAGCTACACACATTTGTGGACACTAATGGCATGCTTGCAAGATAGCAGCTTCAGTCTGGTCTTGCATCATCATTCTCTTTAAATTCATATCAACCTTCACTTCAACCAAGGTCAGTCAGTAGCTTTCCTATCTCTGTGTTTTCATGTTTTATGCAACAACACATTTAATAGACACAAAAATGAAAGGTTATCTGCTGATAATAACATATATGGAAATGCCTTTTACTTGACTAATATGCACTGCATTCATGCTGGGAGAAACCGTGTTGTATACTATAAAGGTGTTCAGTGATTAAATGTAAATAAAAAATTATATTTTAAGGATGATCTGTTAAAAGAAGAAGGTGATTTGTGATAGAAATATGAGAGGATAGGATTTAGGGAAGGGAGGAAAATTTTTCAAAATTTTAAAATTATTTGATGCCCAAAGTTTTTTTAAAAAATCTAGTCGCATATTTTCTTTAGACATATCAACCAAACAGTAAATCATTATGCATTGCTGAAAACTCACTTTCTGAGCCTAGAAGTGATTTAGGAGCTATAAATAAAATGTTATATAAATTTAAAACAAGCCTCTTATGTCAAAAATGCTTTAATCATTTAATCATTCTTTCTAGGGGTGTTATATCTTTCATAAACTGAATGTACATTTGTGAAATTTCTGAATTTATTTGGTTTACAAAAAGCTGCTTCACATTTTTGAAAATTTAAGATCTGAGTAATAGAAAACCTATAACAATTATTTCCCTTTTTTTTTTTTTTTGGAGAGATTTTCACTGTAGGGCGCGTGCGCTCGCCAGACAGACAGACAGAGAGAGACAAAGAGACAGAAAGCGAGAAATCACCCCCCAGGGGGGATGGTCACGCTGCAATCCATTCTCCTCTCGGGATCTTGGGCACGCATGCACACGCGCCCGGCGTGAGTTTTAAGCCACCGGGTCCGGGACACGAACCGCTGTTGACTACGTGGGAGCCCAGCGACATAGCCATTACGCTAACTGCTGGTTCACTTATTTCCCTTTTTTTGTAAGCAAATGTACTTTTACTTGTTTTCTTCAGTGAGAAAATGAATATGGGCATATGTTTAATAAAATAAATCTGTTTCCCAAACGTAGAATTAATCTTATTTAATTAAAATACTTTTGTGAAAGTTATTTTTAGGTGTCAACTTGACTGGATTAAAGAATTATCAGAAGAAATATCTAAAGACTTTGTAAAGCATAAATTCTTGGTGTGTCTGTGAGGGTGCTGCCAAAGGAGAATGGCCTGTGAGTTGCCTGAATAGGTTGGAAGACCCGCCCTCAATGTGGCACCATCTAATTGTTTGGAAGTCCCAATGGAACAAAAAAAAGGAAAGGATTTCTTCTCTCTCCTAAAGCCAGATGCTCACTCTCCCCCACCCTTAGACATCAGAACTCCAGGATCTCTATAGCTTTAGGATGCTAAGGCTTAACTATAGCAGTCCCTGGACTCTCAGATCTTCAACCCTAGACTGAGAATTATTTAATAGGTTCCTGATCCTGAGGTTTATGGACTTCGGCTGAGGCACACTACCAACATCCTAGGGTCTCCAGCTTGCAGATGGCTTTCGTGGCACTTTTCAGCCACCAATTGCCCTAACTAATTCTCTATGTATCTATTTAGCCATCCCAGTTCCCCTAATTCATCTTTTTAAAAATTTATCTATGTGTCTACCTCTGTGTGTGTGTGTGTGTGTGTGTGTGTGTGTGTGTGTGCATGCATGTGTGTATATTTCTCTACCATCTATCATCTACCTAGTTATCTATTATATTTATCTATCCTATGGTTCTGTCTCTCAAGAGAATGCTGACAAACACTATTCTCTCACTGTTCATTTTGTTACATTTTTGTAGAATATAAAATCATATTCATTTATTCTTATTTGAAACAAATATGTCTCTCTTGTCTGCATTAACAGTAATTGCTAAAATAATTCTTCTCACCCCGAGTTTCTTAGTCACACAAAATTCTCCTTTAGCATATTCTGCCTAGAGGAGTAACAGTTCTCTATCTTAAAAGCAACATCTATCAAAAGGATTGTGTATCATGGCCAGTCCAATGGCAGTGTTTCAAGAAAAACTGCTGATTGAAAATAATGTGCCAACCTAACACTGAGCATTGCTCAAGTAAATATCTCATTTTAATGGCCGAGGGTCATGCCACTTCAGAATAGTTGTAGATATATCCACAGAACTGCAGTTTGGAATATGGCTGTCATCAAATAGTTCCTCGGAGACTCCTCAAGATGTTTTGAAAATATTTTTTAAGAGATCATGAAAATGTGATAGTAAATATATTCATGATCATGGCCAAATGCTGAATAACTCAGAGAATATTCTATGGCCTTTCACCAGGGCCTTTTAAAAGTTATTCAAAATCATTCTTAGCTGAACTTCAAAAAAAGTGACTTGATCTTGACAACACTGGATTATTTAAAAGAGGGCCCTTGTTTTAATAACATCATGGGGAATTTGACTAGAATTGTTTTTATAGTTGTGGGCTCTTATTGCTAGAACTTTTGTGTTTCTGAACAAATACTTCATTTCTTTTAAAAATTCAATGTGTTTTAATATTAATGTATACATTTAAATGTATTTTGTGTATCTCAACTTTCATTGTGAATTAGTTGGGAATTGTAATAGAGTTACTTGAGTTTTCTGATTGTCTATGAGTCATAAAATACTTTTATTTGTTTTTTACTAAGCTATATAGCATCTCAGTTTTTTTTTTCTAATCAAATAGACTTAGTATATAAACCACATACATTTTTTTTTTCATTTTATGATTGAGGATCTTTCAGGGACTCACAAGAGTTTTCGCCATAAATGCGGTGTATTTATGGGCAAGAGCTGAAACTGAATGTATGTCGACTCCTGGGTTTTGTGGAATTCTTTAGTTTTACATTTTAGTTTGTGTGTTTAATTGTGTGTGTGTTTAAATATCATAAACTGAGTTAAATAACATGACACTTTGAGGCTTTTAGTTCATTGAGGATTTATCCTACAAAAATTGAGACAGAATCCTTTGTAATTTGTAAATGAAAGCATACAGAAGTAGTGTCCTGCGTTTAATGAAGACAGGGTCACGTTGCTGTATCACCAATGTGAGGAAAGGGGCCGTATTACTTAAGAGTTAAACCACGTGGAGTCTATATCTGCACACATATAATTTCAGAGTATATACAGCTGGCTATGCCTATGTGTGTATGGTTACATTAGTTTGAAGACATTCATTTTATGCTGCCTATCTTAGAGGAGAAAGCAAGATCCCGAGTTGATGCAACAACTCACATGCTATTGCACATATTACACATAGTGTCAACCTAAAGAGAGTCTAGACTTACATATCTGAATGTTTAACTTCAGTACAATCTCAGAATATTGGAGTTGAAGGGGAATATAATGGTTATAAAATAAAGATCTGACAATCAATATATATTGAAAAGGAGGCCCAGAGAGGTGAGATGGTCTCCCTAATGGTGTTTGGGGGCCAGGTTGTTCTTGTAGCTGCTTATCACGCGCTCCTTTCTATACCTCAGGCTCTAGGGCAGAGATAGAGAGAGCGATAGAGAGAGGGAAATAAGAAATTAACCCTTTTCCCCCAGGAAGGATGGCTTTTCTGCAATCCCTTCTGCTCCATTCTCTTCTTGGGGTTTTGGGGGTGCACACACTTAGCCAGTGTATTTTTTAAGCTGCCAAATCCAGATTCGTACCTCATAGTTGCCCATGTGAGATACCACTGCCTTAACCTCCATGCCACCTGCTGATCTATCTTGGGCTTTCAATATCATCGCTATGAAGTAGTTTCTTAACCAAGAGGCTGCAGGTTGCAGTTCTCAGGACCTAAGCTGTGACTGATCTACTGACTTATTTCTGTAATACTATGAGCAAGGACACAGCATATTCAGCAGTGGAACAAAGGACTTTGGTTTACTAGTGCGTCAAAGACTGTAAGCACTAAAACTTTTACTAGGGGGGAAGAATTTCAGAAAAAGGGTCCTGTGTAGAAAATGTGTGTGTGCGTGTGTGTGCGTGTGCGTGCGTGCGTGCGCGCATGTCCACAGTCAGTAGGCTTGCCTCTTTAATATGCCCTCCATCTCCCTTCCTTCATCTCGCACAGCCACACCTCCTCCTTTTCCATCAGTGAAAGAGGAGAAAGTCGTTCTTCGGTGTACAAAGGTGTTTATAGCAGATACATTTACTGGGTTTCCATTGAAAGGCAGTTACTTCTATTTATTTTATTTTATTGAAAAATTTACTGGGTTTCCATTGAAAGGCAGTTACTTCTTTTTATTTTATTTTATTTAAAAATACTGAGTTTATTTCACATATGTATTTTTGTCTATCCACATTTCCATGTTTGACCACCACGACTACTATCATAACATTCCATGCATACTTAAAACCAAGCAAAGGGTGGAGTTCCGTCTTTAAAAACTAGACAGGCATTTTGGACAGCATATTCTTGGCAATAGGATCTGGACAACATTTATCAAACAAGGTAGGGAAAATTCTCACTCTGCATTATAAAAAGAACAGCTAGATATCAACTGTCACAGAAATGAAATAAGACTGAAAATTTTAACAAACTGTTTAAACTATTTTCTTAAAGAGACTTCCTACCAGAGATCGTGAATGGCCTCCTGGTCAGTCATCTGGAAACAATTCTTCATGTAATTGATAAACTTGGCTTCCACTTTGGGAAGAGAACCACCTTTTTCTATACTTGCTTGCATGTTTGCTTTAATGTCTTCTATAGAACTAGGTCCTTTTGGTGTTTTAGGAATTTTTCCTTTTTTTTTGTTTTTAATGATTCTTGACCTTTTAATCTTGTTATTGATGGTTTTGAGTCTTTTCCATTCTGGTTTGATTTTTGAGCATTTTTGCCAGGAGTATCTCATATAAATTTCTTTACTGGAGCTTTTTCTTCTGCTTCCTCATCTTCAAAATCATCACCATCATCTTCATTTTTATTGTCATCATCATCTTCATTAGCAGCAAGTTTTACTTTTTTCTGGGGAACCTTGCTACCACCTCCAGGGGTAGATCACTTTCCAGATATACTTAAGACTTTCACGTCCTCTTCTTCTTCTGACTCTTGACTCTGCATCTTCCTCACTTCAGCCTTAAGACCCTAGGTGATGTTATTTCTTTCTTTCTTTTTCTTTTTTTTTTGGGGGGGGGGGAGGTTTTTGCTATAGGGTGCGTGCACCCGCCAGACAGACAGAGAGAGACAGAGAGACAGAAAGCTAGAAATCACCCCCAAGGGGGTATGGCCACACCGCAATCCCTTCTCCTCTGTTCTCCTCTCGGGATCTTGGGCACATACGCACATGCGCCCAGAGTGAGTTTTAAACCACTGGGTTCAGGATGCGAACCGTGGTTGACTACGTGGGAGTTCAGTGACATAGCCATTACGCTAACTGCTGGTCCCCAGGTGATGTTATTTCAAAGTACCCAAGTGAAACTGTTGGCTATACAGACATTTTCAGTGTTGTCAGTGTTACTTTAATTGGACTGCCTTCTTAATTCATTGCCTCTGCTTCAACAATGTGCAATTCATCCTTTGCACCAGCCCCTAAACTGACCGTTTTTAAAAGATAACTGGTGTTCATTTTAATCATTATCCACTTTAAAGTGATAATCTTTATTGGCCTTTAATTCACAACTGTAAAGATAGTTCTGGGGCCTCTGGGGGCTCATGTCTATGTCCACTGAATCTTCCATGGGTTGGTGGCACACACTGAAGTGGGCGAGAAGGATGACAGAGGTAAATGACTACAGCTCCCAAAAATAGCTGTGCAGGACAGAATCACTCCAGGAAGGGCAGTTACCTCTTCATATGCCCACACCCACTCCATGTAAACTCCATGAGATAGAAAATGTTGACAGTTTATATACACTGAAGAGAGAAAGGCACAGAACAGGGGCTTAGCAAATGCTTGTTAAAAGAAATAATGGCTGATAAAAAAAAATAAATATAATTGCTAATAGAATAAATTCTAAATTTAAATTTGTAATCTTGAATAAAATTCAGACAAGTAGAATTATCTGTTCATTGACATTTCATGCTGACACAAGGAAGGTGAAAATTCAAAAGGACTGGGATTAATGCAGAACCAGGTGGAAAAAATGAAGAAGAATGGGCCCAGAGGGTGACATGGTGGTTAAGGTGTTGGACTTCCACATGGCTAATCATTGTTCGAGTTCAAGACTCAGCAGCTTGAAAATCACATCAGATACATGAGCATGTTTGCCCCACATCACAGGAGGAGAATGGAGAAGGGATTCTGGCATGGCCATCCTCCCAGGGGTTCATTTCCCCATCTCTTTCCTGCCATTTCTTTCTGTCCCTCTCTCTATCTGGAGAGCACATGTACCCATAGCACCACCCCACTCCAAAAAAAGGATTCTTTGCTCAGCGAGCACTTACATATTACATTTAACTTTATACGACTAATTATTTCATCAACTGCTTGGTGAAAAAAGCATGAAATTGTATAATAAAATATAATTACCTGTAATTCAAATTTAATATATTTATTTGTTAGCATTTCTCACATAACATTGTGATGATTAGTTTTGGGTGTCAACTTGTTTAGACAAAGGAAAAATTAGAAACCTGATAAAGCATTACTCTGGTTGTGTCAGTGGGGCATTTCCAAAAGTATTAACATGCAGGTCTGAGCAGGCTAGATGTGGAAGGAAAGTGGATCTTCTTTGAAACAGAGCAAGACAGAATTCTGCTGCTTTAGATATCAGAACTCAAAGTTGGGCTGCCTTCAGATTCTACTATTCTTACCTGTGCCTTTTCTGTAGTGTGCACTCTCAGGAGTATTTTCTCTTAGAGAAACTCTTCGATTGGGACAAAATCAGAAAAATTCCTATTGACCAAGTTACTGTTTTACTACACAAATTCCTAATTGTGTAAGGAATGATGAAGCAGTCACCTTTCATTAGATAAAACTGATGAGAACTTAGTTCATAACAATAGGTAGAACAATAGGTAGACATTGCATGAATAACTGAGTATTTTGGTTGGAATTTAGTTTTTATATTGAGTGAAATGGAGGAACATTAGGCAGGTTTCCTCATTCTGCTGATCTCAGTTATGGTGTGGAAAAAGGCAACAACCAATGTAATAATTAGGTTAAATGACAGAACTCAGCATTTTGGGCCATTTCCATTAGAGATTTTGAAATACAGGCTTAACTTTGTAGCTTAAAAAATAGTTATTCTTCGTATGTGTGAATTTAAAAGTAACATTAATAACTTTGTTGCATCAACCAATGCAATGAATCTTGAGTAAAGATATTTACAGGACAATAAAAGGGAATACTTGAGGAGCCTAGTTGTCAAATGGCAGGTATAGCTACAGGTGTAGCTGCTTGACAGTGCATTTAATACTGAAGTAATTACTGCCATAATTATCCGGCATGAAAGATTTGCAGATGTCTATAGCTTCTGAGTTTGAAGACTGACATGATGTATTACTGAGTTCTTTAACTCTATTTTTTTTTTTTTTGGAGCTAAAAGTCTAGTTCTAAAGCATATTCATTTAATAATGCTGGAACCTGTGGCTCTTGACACTATGTTCAATGAAATAAATCAGCAACAGAGCTCAAAATGAAGCTTTGAAATTTTCCTAAACCTTCTTCTATTTCTAAAACAATTTGATTTAGGTTTGCATTTTTAGAATATATAAATATTCTATAAATATTCCTAGTTTCTTTTTGCTAAGACTTTCTATCCACAATCCTCAAATATTCATGCATACTGTATGTCAGCTAATTTTTTATTCAAAACATATTATCATTTAGATTTACTCAGGCTTGATGCAAGACTACGTCGTCTTTAGCTAGTCATCTCTCGAACACTCTAATTTTGTTTTATCTTATGAATCAGTGCTTTCTTCATTTCAAGTAGCCATCATATAATTCTGAGAATGAGATTTATGCTGAAACAAAAGAAAGTGAACCAGTACGTTAGGGTACACTGAAAACACCCCTGTGACTGACCAGGCATTGCTTTATGATTTCCCAAATGCCACATTTTTCCCCTAACTTTCTTATAACTTATCTAATCACTAATAGTGTATTTTAAAAGGTAAATTTAAAATAAGCTTAGAAATCCAGTGCAGACTTTTAAACTTTGCATTTGCAGTTATTAATTTATTCCTCTAAGCTATTTTTTTCCCACACTGAGTATTCCTTTCCTTTTCTTCAAATTCATATTTTACCTGTTTGTAGAAAGAGTAACAAGTCATCTAGAATAAAGATATTAGAGCAAAAATAGAGAAATAAAGGTGGTAAGAAGACAATACTGTCAGGCCTATTTCTAAGAATTTTATTTGCATTATCTTATTTATTCGCAAGAATACCATGAAGTAAGTACTGTTTTATGCCCACTTCGAAGTTGTGAAAATCGAGGCTCAGAGAAATGAACCTGCCCAGTCATACAGCCGTCAGTGGGCAGAATCAGGACCTTGGGATGTGTCAGCTACGGCTGAGCTTAGCCACTGCAGCAGGTAGCACTCTTGAAGAACACGGATAGTAAGTGTAATTAGGCATTATGTTGAATTCCAGCTTTCTGATAACCAAGATAAGATGAGAAAGAATGACAAAAAACAGTTCATTTATTAAATGTAAACATGATATTGATTCAAGAAAGAAACAATTTATCTTGTTATTAAATTCTATTCGATTTTTTTTTTTTTGAGAGAGAAAGAGAAATTTTTTTTTTGCTATAGGGTGCATGTGCTAACCAGAGAGAGACAGAGAGACAGAAAGTGAGAAATTATCCCCCATTTCCCCAGGGGAGATGGCCATGCCACAATCCCTTAACTTCCATTCTCCTTTCAGGATTTTGGGCACATATGCACACATACCTGGTGTGTTTTTACTTGCTGGGTCCAGGACTCAAACCACGGTTGACTATGTAGGAGTCCAGTGATGCAACCATTATGCCATCTGCTGGCCTCACTATTAGATGTCAATAATGTAGGACTTTAATTATGGGGAAAAATAATGTTCTAGAGTCTTGTGTGCCTGTGTGTATATGTGCAGCATTTTGTTTGTTTTTGTTAGGCAGGGTCTTGCTTTATTGTGATCCTTCTGACTCAGTCTCCCAAGTAGCTGGAACTATAAGTGTACACCGCCAAAGTTGGTTTTAGGGTAGCCCAGGAACTGAATCCAGCCTTCCATGTGACCCCAGCCTGCCACTCAGCAACATCTACCAGTGTATGATACTGAGCTGGGCCAGTACTGGGTTATCTTCTAAAATGTGATTTAATTAACAAAGCCAATAAAATGTAATTTTAATTTTTTGAGGCAGTATCACTCACTTAGTAGATACTCTTGGACTCTATAACCTGAGGCAGTACTGCTAATGAACTCCGTGGAAGTTGAGATAACTCAGTGGTGTTGTCCAAAGGGCGGCAGGCCGCCCCACTTTCACACACATGGACCTATAGGAAATTCTAATGGTTTCTCCAAATAGTTTTGCATGTGCTCTTGGATCAATTTATTCTTAGTTTTCTTCCAGTTATAAAAATCTTTATTATTTTTGTATTCTGGCAAGTGCTTGTTTAGAATGTTGGAATCCTTCTCTAGAGGATAAGGCAGGTTGATAATGACTGGATATGCTTAAATGCAGTGAGCTCCACTCATAAACTTTGACCAGAGCAAAACCCCATATTGCTGTTTTTGAATGATTATGTTAATAATAACTTGGTTACAAAAATCAGAGGAAACTGCCTTTATGGAGGTTACTCTTGGAAGTGAGGACTGAAACAGCTTGAGGTTTTCATCACAGTTAAGGTGAGGTGTACGGAACCTGGCTGGGCTTGTTTGCCTTCTTCCCAGCCCACCCTTTCATTTATGTCTCCACAAACCTGACTCAGCTCCTCTCTCTGGCTCTTTTGTGTTTATTCTCAGTTTTCTTCCAGCTATCAAGATCTCTATTATTTTTATATATTATTTCTAAACTCTCAGAGAACTACTTATTGGAGTAATGTAATCACTAATGTTCTTGAATGTTTACTGAGGGCTCATTTCTTTCTTTTTATCTATGTTCTATATTATGGTTTTATGTTAATGTCAGATTTGTTGTAATAAAATTACCTCTAAATTAAGTCATTTCTGGCTTAAGGCAACAGAAATGAACTTTCTCATGATTCTGGAGGGCGGAAGTCCCGAATCACGTGTTGGCAGGCTCTTAGTCCTTGGAAGACTCAGGAAGATGATCTTCTCTGATCTCTTAAACTTCTGCTGGCTCCAGGTATTCCTTGTCTTGTGGCTGCTTAACTTCAGCCCTAGCCTCTGTGTTTACATGGCCTTCTCTTTTGTGTCTATACTCTCTCTCTTAAGGACTCTAATCGTAGTTTTTAGCACTCACCTGGATAACCCCACATGATCTTGTATCAAGAAACTAAACTTGAGGCCTGCTATATCTTTTATGAAGGGGGGGTACCATTCATCCCATGACCTCTTGCATGTCCTTGAATCAAGTGTTCTTAAGTGAGCCACTTACTGACTGGATGGCACAGGTTTAATCTATGGACAAAGACACCAAAGGGAAAGCTCAATACTCTCCTTACACAGAAATTGTACTTACGGAGCAGCTGCCTTGATCTTGGCAGGTCCTCTATTTGGCTTGATTAATGCATCAAGCTTGGCTGATGTTGCCTCACAGAGGGCATGACAAAATCAGTCGCCGGCAAGTTTTTGATAGAAATTGGTTCTTTCAATGGTGCAGGATTATGCAGTGTTGACCATTTGAACATGGAAAGTAATCCACCAAGAAGAGTCTAGTTTTAGCAAACCTAGCAATACCTTATTCAGTTAGATCAGTGATTATCCTAAAGACAAATTAGAAAGTGAAAGAAGTTTCTTTATGAGGCCATTTATCTTTTGGACCACAGAGCCATGAGGAAAGCACTATTTGTATTCACCATGAAAAGAGGCCAAGACTCACCATGAAAAGAGGCCAAGACTCTCACCATGAAAAGAGGCAAGACTCTCACTAATCAAACTTTTGTATTAGTTTATTTAGGCATAGTTTAAAGTGAGGTGGAGGTGGAGACAAAATCTGCTTTTATGTCTCTTAAGTAAAAACGTAATCTTTGAATAAGATCCTTCTCTATATAATTCAGGAAATACAGTCCTCCAGAAAAGGCATCAACAGCTTAGAACATTGAATTTATACAACCAGGCCCAGAGCTGATTTCTGCCTACAGGCTCAAAGGCCATGGATTGATTGGGAGCACTATAAACATCCAGGGAGCACACCTGTGAAGGGTATTAACCCAGTATGGCTTCTTCAGCATTTGGCAGATAGCATTTGTTAATATAGCCAAAGTATTTTGCTTGCCTTTAAACAAATGGCTTATTTATTAAGTCCTGAGGTCAAGGGGGAGGGAGAAAGAGAGAGAAGCACCTTCAGCGGAGTCTTCATGCCATGATCCTCCCCTGAGCCTTGAAGTTAGCCAGGATCATGTGTTCAGGAAGACCAGGACTTGAACCCAGAACTTTCCTCATGGCTTCCACTATTGCACAACACTCCTGCTGACTGCAGCACCAAGGTGGAGCTTGCTGTTTGTTTTAATGGCACAACTGAGCAGTCTTTACTAAATAATGGCCTTCATTTACCTAAACATGAAACAAAAGAATCTGGTACACTTTAGGGGAAAAAAAATCTTTTGAAAAGTCAGTTGGAGGAAAAATAAATACTGTTTTTGGCCATTTGTATACAACTCTTCTTTTATTTTAATTTCTAAGCCTTTGTACTCACCATTTTAGTCATAAGTACAAAGAGAAATTAGATCACTAACCTGGAGATCCAAATAGCATATGGTGAAGGTCTGAGGAGACTTAATATCAGTCAAGTCTGAATTCTATTTGTCCTCCATTTGAAATATTTTGTTGAATTTAATTTAAATAATAATGATACAAAAAGTCAATTTTCAAATTGTCAGAGAAAAGGTGCATCTTGCCATAATAAAGGCTGTGATTTTCTGTCAAGGCTTGCAGTGGTTGTGGGAAGGGGCAGTAGAGGAAGTTGTTTGGCCTGTGAATAAATAAGTCTGTGGCGAGATATTATCAAGAGTAGTCCACTGTCTAATGTCTAGTAACCCAAATCAAGGCAACAATAGTGAACCTGAACTTTATTCTTGTGGACACTTTTTATTTATTTTATTTATTTTTATTTTATTTATTTATTTCTTTATTTGTTTGTTTGTTTGTTTGTTTGTTTTTGTCGTAGGGAATGTTCATTCACTGGTGAGAGACAGAGAGAGGAAAAGTGAGACATCTTACCCCCGCCCCAGCCCACGGGGGAAGATTGGTCCTGCCACAATCCCTTTTCCTCCATTTTCCCTTAAGGATTTTGGGCACACATACAAATACACCTAGCGTGATTTTCTAGCTGCTGGGTCTGGGACTCGAACTATGGTCGGCCATGTAGGAATCCAGTGCCTAAACTACCTGCCATGTGCTGGCCCTGACTTTTTTAACTTGAAGGTATGGAAAGTCAACTGTGGGAGTGGAGCACACCTCTAAGTTGTAGAAAAGGACTGTAATTTATTACTGTAATTCAATGTGATTAGTATGTTTAACGTGGAAGCAAATCTGATAGTTAAAAACAGAATAGGCCATGTTTGATCTCCTCAGAGGAAACAACTGAAAGATCAAGGTAAAGTGTCCTGGCCCAGCGAAGCAGGCTGCAGTTCAGGGCAGGATTCTAGTCTTAGCACAGGAATACGCTGGTGTGCAAAGCAGAAAAGTAGGAACTGGGTCAGCCAGTGCATGGTGGTAAGGCAGCTGGATCCCATGTGGCTGGGAGTACATCTCCAGTCCTGGACGGTGGCTTGAGAAACACACTGGGGGCATGAATGTGTGAATGTGTGTCCAGAATCCTAAAAGGAGGGAGAAGTGGAGGAGAGGGAGAGTAGTATGACCAACTCCCATGGTGGGTGCTTTCTCTCTCTCTCCCTCTCTTTGTCTCTCTGGTGGGATTACATACTTTCTGGCAAAATTAAAAAAGAAAAACTATTAAGTTGTATAGAGTAGACCATCATAATGGGGATTAGAATTTAATAAAATTTAAGTTACCCTTGAAATTAAGAAATAAAAGATCATCAAATCCAGGACAGCAGAATTCATTTAAGACTCACAATCTTGGTTGTCTGAACCCGGGTGGTCTAACAGAGCTATTTCTGAGATCTGTGTCCCAAGGTAACTGAACTACTGCATGGTCTCTTTTTCAAGTGGTAAGAATTGATTAAGCCAAAGGAGATGTTAATTATAAACACTAAGTTGAGGAGAAAAGAACAGATTCAAGCCTGGAAATAACCCAAAGACCTTAATGCTTATTATAGAACAGAAGCGAAATGAGGAGGGGAAGACTTAAGAACAACTGCCTTCTGTTAGAGAGGAAGTTGCTGCTGCATCAGGTGTCTGCGGTTCTCAGCTGCTTTCAGCCTCCTTCATTTACTTTATGTCACCAGTTTACATTTGCTTGTTCATTTGAGAAACATGTACTATTACACTCTCACTGCATTGCAGTCAATTATATGGAAAATAAAAATGATGAGAAAGCAGAGTTTTGGCCATCTTGCTTGTTTGTAATTTGCTTTAGTAATGAAATAAATCATATATATTGGATATATCATATGTAAAGATCCATGTTAAAAACTAGAGTGCAGGGAACTAGCAGTTGGCGTAATGGCTATGTCGCTGGACTCCCAAGTAGTCGACCGCGGTTCGTGTCCCGGACCCGGTGGCTTAAAACTCACGCCAGGCGCGTGTGCGTGCGTGCCCAAGATCCCGAGAGGAGAATGGAGGAGAAGGGATTGCGGTGTGACCATCCCCCCTGGGGGGTGATTTCTCGCTTTCTGTCTCTATGGCTCTCTCTGTCTGTCTGGCGAGCGCACGCGCCCTGCAGTGAAAATCTCTCAAAAAAAAAAAAAAAAAAAAAAAGAAAAGGAGAGCTCACCTCTCCACTTATAAAAAACTAGAGTGCATACCAACATGATTAAACAGTGGCCAGTCTTCGAGGGGTTGGGGAAGATCAGGGAAAGGAAGATCAGGGAAATAGAAAAACCTACACGAAATTATAATGCAAACCATTTTCGCTCATAAAATTAATTTTGGAAGTCTGTTATAAGTTTGAAAACCATTATTATTGAGTTGTCAGGAAAGTCATAATGTATTTTTTTGCATAAAAAAAACCCAGAAAAATATGTCATGACTTTTCTTTTTAAAAATTTTTTGGAGAGGTTTTTGCTAGAGGGCACGTGCACTTGCCAGAAAGACAGAGAGGCAGAGAGACAGAAACCGAGAGATCACCCCCCGGAAGGGATGGCCATGCTGCAATCCCTTCTCCTCCATTCTCTTCTTAGGATCTTCGGCACACATGCACACCCACCTAGTGTGAGTTTAAGCTACCAGATCCAGGACTTGAATCATGGTCGACTACATGGGAGTCCAGCAACATAGTCATTACACCAATTGCTGGTCCCAATGTCATGACTTTTCTGATGATGTAGTAGATAAATTGTCTTACGGCTATCTGCTGGACGTTTTAGCAAAGCAATGTTTATTCACAAAGAAAATATTGGGTAACTGGAATGTACCTTTCATGTCTGTATTAAAGAATTAATTCACTTAGAGAAGAATACAAGAGGAATTTTGTATTGAATTTTTCTTTGATTTCCTTGAGAACTAAAAAAAGTAATAACAATTCCATCTATCATGAAGACTTAAGCAAATATGAAATACTAAAGTAAATGTATAAGATATTACTAACCAAAGTCAAGTCCTATATTTACATACTATTTGCATATTTTCTCCCTAAATCCTGTTTCTTAAAATTCCAAACTTTAAGGAGTTTACTTTTTTTTTGTAGATTTATAGTTTTATTATAGTAACAAACATGTTACAGTGAGATCTACAAACATATACAGAATTATATTTAAATTAATATAGAACAATATTTACATTTTTAAGTTATACTTTTGAAGTTAAGAGGATGAAGTTCAGCATAGGTTTCATAGCAAAGAAAACAATAATATACACGACAGAAATAGAGTTAACAGTAAAAGTACAGCTCTCTGTTCATGATACATGTGGAAACTTCTAGTCAGAAAGCTACATCTTCTTAATCTGATTGTCCGAATCATTAAAATAAGGATGATTCAGGGGCATTTTGCCAGAAATTCGTTTGGCAGGATCAGAGACTAACATTTTCGAGAGTAGATTTAAACTATTTTCATCCAAGCTTTTTTACATGGGATGCTAGACTTCCTGGCTTCCACTTAGGAAATGTATTCTTATAGTCCTGTAAAGATTCCACTTCTGGCCACACTTTGTTATTGGGGGTGCCCAAAGCTCCGAAAATTCTGAAGAGCTAGTCAATTTCTGAATCCCCATGGAAAAGTGGTTTCTTGGTGGCTAATTCTGCAAATATGGTCCCTATACTCCAAATGTCAACTGGAGTTGCGTAACGGGCTGACCCCAGCAATACTTCTGGAGAGCTGTACCGGGCGTCACCACCTCATGGATGTATACTCTAATTGGTATTCCAAAAGCTCTGGCAAGGCCAAAATAAGCCAGTTTAATTGTTCCTTTGCCATCGATTAATAAGTTTTGAGGTTTTAAGTCTCTGTGAAGAACTCTTCTAGAGTGACAAAACACAATCCCTTGTAGGATTTGGTACAAATAACCCTTAACAAGTGAAGAGGCCATGAACTGACCAGAAGAGATAGAATTCAAGTATTTCTTGAGATCCATGGAAAAAAAATTCAAAGATGAGATACAACCTGAAATCCTGCATGAGCTCATCTTGAAGACTGACTATATTTTGATGATGAAATTCTTTCAATAGAGAGATTTCCTGAATTGCAGTACTAGGAACCCCTTCTTCTTCACTTTCTAGTCTTATTTTCTTCATAGCTACCACTTGACCTGTAGTTTTGTGTCTACTCTTATACACAACTCCATAGGTACCTTCTCCGATTTTCTCTATTTTTGTATAGTCTTCCATAATTAGTCAACAGATATGGTAGTAGATCCTGGCTTACTATCCTGCGGTGGCCATGGCAGCAGCTACCACGTCGGCGGCGCTCTTGACTCAACCTCCAAAAGCCCAGGAGTTTCTATATAGTCACGTATACATTCAATATAGACAAACAATATACAAAAATGGGTTATAACAATTTAACTTGCTTGATATATATCAGTACTCACTTATCTTCAGAAGTTATACTTCTGGGATTATCCCTGTAAAAGCTAAGAGGAAAGGGCAAGCATCTCCTTCTATGACTGAAACGAGAAAGTCTCTCTATTGTTTGAATTGCTCTATTTTGTAAATGCCCACCATTTCTGTTAGTCTCTGTGGATCTCACTCAGACATGCCAATTGGGAACAAGGATTCATTGCTATTCTCTTTCTTTGAGAATCACATAGATCCAGTTCTTCTCTAAGGGATGCCTCTGCTGAGATAAGATGTTTTTTTGGTTAGACACATGCACACATACACACACACACACACACACACCCTTTTGGTCATTAAAATTCGTTACTCTTAGGCAAAATTCAGACGTGGTTTGATACCTGGATTTTATATAAATGTTCACTTTTATCCCTATCACAGGCGACGTAATTTGGTGTTTGACTCTTTTCATGATCTCATGTAAACAAATACATCAGCTCTTTTCACGTATGTTTCACATATGTTCTATTTACTGCTCTGTTCATGTTTTATTACCTATTATCATTATCATACTTTTCCCAGGTTCTGTGAAGCAGGTCGGTATTCTTCTCATTGTTGTAAGATACAAATATGTTTTGACATTTCAAGGAACAGGGCTAGTGTAGGAACTGAAATAAAAAGACAAACTTCTGCCTTTATTTTTTTGTTTTTACTTTCATGTTCACTCTGTAGCTAATTGGGAAACTATGCTTGCATTGCTCTGTAAAAAAATATATTTATCTGAACTGAGATGGTTTTGTTTTACTGGGAAAATCATTTTTTTTCTGCTCTAAGGCATATTCCTAGCATCTAGGGTGTGAAAATGAATTAAGGACCCTAGATAAAGCTGTTAAGCCCGGAGAATGTTTACTGCTTCTTTCTCTACAAAAATTAAAGATTACTCTTTACTTAATGAGTAATTATAAGCCATATTTGAAAGGGTTTCTTTAAAAAATCATTATTTCTTTCAATAAGTGATGAAAGATTCGGCAAAGAAAAGAAATTTTTCAAAAACTAGTCTACCACTAAATTACATACTTTAAATTTTCTTATAGGCATTAAAAGAATAAAAATGTCTCTGCATCTGTAATTATGTCATGGACTTGGGCTTTATACTAAATTGTGATTTTTTCTGTTCTTTCATGATAGTTAAAATAAAAGAAAGTAATGTTCCAGGATAGCTCATTGGGTTAAAAAAACAAAACAAAACAAATAAATAGCAACAATAGAAAGCTCATGCAGCATTTGTAATCCCCAAAGAAAAGATTCTCAAAAGGTCATTCAGGCACATGGTCTACTATGTAAGATTTACAGCTTTAGTTTTATCTTGGCTTATATGAAGAGTCAGAAACATTTATTGAATTACAGTTCCTTCTTTTCTTACAACTGCAAGACCCTTCTGCTTTGTTATAATTTGCACAAGGTGAGTCTTTGATTTCTTTTTCTGTACTGTCCTTCCTAGGTTTGGAATTAAATTTACACTCGCTTCAGAGAATGAGTTAGATTGTTTCTTATTGATCCTACCTATATTTACAGTCCATGAAAATTTGGTTAAAGACATTGTAAATTTGTCTGTGTCTTTTAAAGTTACTGGTTTGGTGCTTCCATATTTTTAAATGGACATTGAAGTCACATTTAATCTTGTTGTGTGATACGGTTTAGGTATATTCCTTTTTAAAGTTTACTTACTTATTTCTTTAGGAGAGAGAAGAGTAGGGGAGAGAAAAACATGAAAAGAGGGATCCAGATGGTGATGCAGATGTAAAACACAAGGTCTACAAAATAGTCCCTCATGGAAACATCCCCTGCTCATTTCCAGAAACCTCCCTGAGTGTGCTGGCCCATACACGCCCGTGATCCCATGATCTGGGGTTGGCTGAGGCTGTGTGAGCTGCAGTGTAAAGTCACTGTGGGGAGTATGAACTTGCTCTCTCTCTCTCTTTTAGTCATGGTAGCAATAAATAACCTTAAAAAAGAGAGGGAACAAGAAGGAAGGCACTAGAAAATCTTCATAATTCTTTATTTGCTACAACGATCCATCCAGGCACATGATTTATAGGCCATGGATCTGTATTAGCGCGTCTGGATTCCCCATGGACCTCAAGCTCACAGCTAGAAAGTCCTTCCACAAGTGGCAGATACTCTGTTCTGTGCCAACTGGTGGCCTTTACTTCACCACCTTTGCTTTACTCTTTTTTTAAATCTCATTTCCACTAGTGATAAGACTTTGGACAAATCAGAAGTAACTTTTTAAAGAAAATGTGAAGTCCCTGTGATACAGAGCTGGACTAAAGTTACCTGCATTATTTTTCAGGACTGGAAAATATAGGGAGGGTCAATGGATTATAAAAATACTGAGGTACTCAACCTAAGCTAGTGATTCTATTTAAGGTACATTAAGAACCGAGTCACATGACAATGGAGGGTTATGAAGCTACCTCCATTAAATAGAAAGTGAAAAGTTCTTTATAGCTCTTTAGGCACAGATTATTAATGCCGTAATGACACTAAAGAGTATTAAATGCAAATTTGCAAAGCTCTAAAGAGCTTTATTAAGATAAGCAACATTTTATTGAGTCAATTCAGTTGCTATTTTAATGAAAATCTAGAAAATAAATCTTAGTGGAAGCCACCACAGATGTTGAATCACTCTTCTGGGGAATAAGCAACTGAACTTGGCAGGGCAGGGAGAGAGAAACCTGAAGCAGGAAGGAAATGGTTAGAAGAAGTGAGATTTTATATCTTTAATCTGTATTTTATAACAATTGACCCCAAATCTCTGATTGAAGTTGGCTAGTAAACAGTTCCTTGCTTTCTGATGCTAAATTAGATGTTCTAAGTAAAAGTTGAATGGCATTGTTAATGTTTTGTAGTTAAAGAAAACACATTTGTCATTTGAAAGTCAAGTGAGAGATGAATGAAAAGAAAGGAGAAGGAGGAAAGGAAGGAAGGAAGAAAAGATGGTGAGAGCAGTTTTTTGCATAACATAAAAGAAAACTGGTATGTAGGGCAAGATCCCTAGATTTTAGTCATGAGAGCTACCAATCGTCAAGGATTTGTTAGAAGATTCACTTAACATTTTAGATGTCAATTTTTGTTTTCCTCTATGAAGCAAGAATAAGATCACTCTTCATGGTGCAGCTCTCCACACATTGTAGAGTTAAGCACTGTTGGCTGCCATGTGCTAATTATCAGTTGTTCTAGGCAGTGAGACAACCACACATAGCAAAGCTCTCTGACATGTTGAAACCTGCTGGGTCCTAGCTGACTTCAAATTCCCTTTCAGCTTTATTTTATTTTATTTTGGAGAGGTTTTGCTATAGGGCACGTGCACTTGCCAGAAAGACAGAGAGAGACAGAGACATAGAAAGTAAGAAATAACCCCAGGGGGATGGCCACACTGCAATCCCTTCTTCTGTATTCTCCTCTCGGGATCTTGGGCAGGCACTCACATGTGCCTGGGTGTGAGTTTAAGCCACTGGGTTCAGGACTTGAACTGCAGTCGACTACATGTGAGTCAGCGACATAGCTATTATGCCATCTGCTGTTCCCTCAGCTTTATTTTAAAAATACCACTAAGTTATTTACAGGGTTCCATGTACTTTATTTCCATACTAGGATTGAGTACAAGTCAGAGTTATCAATAATTACTCTGGGGAGGTTGAGCCACAAATTCATGGCATAGAGGTTAGGCCCTATGCAGAGAAAGCCAGAAACCACATGGCTGATTAGGATTTGAGTCCCAGCCTCATCAGCTAAAAACATGCAGGGTACGTGTGTGCCCAGGATATTGCATGATGGAGAAAAAAGGACTGCTATATAACCAGGTCCCATCCAGGTCCCACTGTGGGGGGAGAAGAGTGCTTTCCCTCTGTCTCTTTCTCTGCCTCTCTCTCATTTCCTCGTGTGCATGTATATCTGCTCTCTGACATTGGTAACTAGTTAGCAGTTAGTGTAATGGCTATGTCACTGAACTCCCATATAGTCGACCGCGGTTCGCGTCCCAGACCTGGTGGCTTAAAACTCACGCCGGGCGCATGTGTGTGTGTGCCCAGGATCCCGAAGGGAGAATGGAGGAGAAGGGATTGTGGCGTGGCCATCCCCCCTGCAGGGTGATTTCTCGCTTTCTGTCTCTATGTCTCTCTCTGTCTGTCTGGAGAGCACACACGCCCTATACCAAAACCTCTCCAAAAAAAGAAAAAAAAAAAAGAAAGAACAGAGAGAAAGTGAGGAATCATCACTCAGGGGAGAAGGCCATATCCCAATGCCTTCTTTTCCATTTTCCTCCTGGGATTTTGGACACATATGAATATGTGTCTGACATGATTTTCAAGTTGCTGTATAGAAGAATCTAGCCATGGTAAGATATGTGGGAATCTAGTGCTTTAACTACCATGACACCTGCTGGGCCTGGTCATATATTATTATATTTTTATTTTAATCTGACTCAATACCTAGAAGCTTTTTTCTTAACATTGACTGAGAAAGTATTGGACAATATGTAATGAGTGATTATTATAAGTTGCTTAGGTTTACATAAATCTCAATAAAATTCTATACCTTGAAATATATACTCCAGATTACGTAGTTAGAGGTTAAATGAAACTAAACTTTACTCCATATATTAGTCTTTTAATAAGGGCTGATTCATTTGTAAGATTCGCTTTGATGGTGAATGTGTTTTATGAGAATATTTGAAATGAAATAGTTTCATATTGGGTCATTACCCCCCCAAAAAAGAGCTGTTATAAGAAGGTTACTGAGTCCAGAGAAACAATTATTATTATTTCCAGTGACATTTGTCACAGTAGTGATAGAAGCCCTAAGACGGAACATGAATTTTGGTGCTGTTGAAGTAAATTCAGGGTAATCAGATTATAGCTGATGTAATTTAGATGTTTGGAGGTAGGACATTTTTTGATAGCAAAATCTAATACATTTAGCTCCCCAAATAGAAAACCTCTGTCGAAGGAATGACCTTCATCAAGTAAACGATTTTCAGTGTGGTGGCGCTAACAATTTATAAATGATTAACGTATGTTTTTGGAAGTTTTGGTTTGGGAATGACTTTGGACTTTGAATCTGGCCTAAAATGAGAGAGAGAGAATAGGGGAAGGCTAAAAGCTTTCTCTCTATTTACCACCTTTGAGTTTGAATTTACCTCCCACCTCGTAGTCTCTCTGATCCCAAGCTCTTTGACTTCACACAGACAGTGCCAGCCTACATAAGAGAACCCCGCAGCCTCCTGAAATCAAACTCTAGACTTGACTTGCTTCCACATGTAAATTATATTTTCCCTAGGCTGTAGATGACAAACCCCTTCCTCTGGGCTTTGGATTCTCCATCTTTAGCTGTGTCATGTGTTTCAGATAAAAAACAACCCTCTCCTGCCTATTTAACTTATTTCTGTTCACTGACACCTTCCTTCATTGATGCACTAAACCTACTCAAGTTTTTCTCATCTAAGACATAAAACAGAACAGCCAACAAAACAAAAATCAAATTATGTTAATAAACCTGTCCTCGGACCTGGCAGGTTTCTGTAATTTGTCTTTGCATTATTATTGCCCAGCTCCCAGAAATTGGTCCTGTACTTCCACAAAGATTCCTCTTCTGCTTTCAGCAGCTGTCCGTGATCAGCCTGTTGCCAAATTTAGTCATTGCATGCTACTTAGGTGTCAGCTAGGGAATGAGATGCTTGCACTAAATTAAATGATATTTTACTCCTATCATTCGACTTGTTCTCTATTTTTCCAAGAAATTTCTGATCTTCTGGGCCAACAAGTGGTGTAGTGGTAACACAACTCTCTCTAATGCTAGAGTGACTTGGGAAGATCCAAGATTGTTTCTTGAGGTCTCCCTGCACATGCAGGACAGGTGCGGTGTGCCCATGATCGTGGTTATGGAGGGCGGGGTGGGAGTAGATTGCAGGCATAGAGACCCTGTTGGGTATGCTTATCTTTCTCTCTTGTTCTCTTTCTCTATCTCTCTCTCTCTTGCAAATAAATGAACTTAAAAAAAGAAGAAGCTGTGAGATTATAAGTGTTTGTTTTTTTAAAAAGAAGACAACTCTGTCCTTTAATTTTCTGTTCCTAAATCAGTGGTCAAGTTTGTTCCTATGGAATATTCTAAGAAACTCAGTCCTTTTAGTTATCGTATTTGAGGTGTTGGGCTACTAGTTTTACTAGGAGAAATGGGTTAGAGATATGAGGTAGTGTTCAAAATCTAGGTGGAGACTAGTACAGTCAAGAGCTTTCTTGGGTTCCACATAAATTTCAATTGTTCTGCCTGATATACCTGTGTGTGTGTGAGGGAATTCAAAACTTAATCATAAATAAGTTGTCCTTTTGTTTTACATATAAACTAAGTGTTTTGGTTTGGTTTTGCACAGTATTCATAATCCTGGGCTTTCTAGGACTGAAACTGCAGTGGAATATTAGGAAGAGTGTGTCTTGAATAATTCAGAGGTTTACCCAAGTTCCTCATCGTATTTGAAAGTTGTGTCCCCAATGCAGCAATACACCTTGTGATTTGAGTCACTTACAGACCATGCGCCATTGAGTCTGCATTTGGAGCTATGGTGTTCACTGTTACTCTAGTAGAGGGTGAACACAGCGCCCTTCCTATTGTTTTCTCACAAACATGCATTTGCATATTGAAGCAGTATCAAGCAGCTCCTTTTCTCATTTCTTGTAATTATGATATTTGTTTTCAATGTATGTAAATAGTCAGATTTTGTTTTCTACATGTTTCATACATGGATAGTAAGTGAGCGTAACAATTCATTTTCAAAGTTTGCATTGTATTTCATAAGGCTCAGAGACCACTGGCTTAAAGTTTCACAGTCCTTAGGCTTTTAGGTAGGGACAATTCTGTTTTCTCATAGTTATTTGAACCTTGAAAGTGTCGTTATTATATATTCATTAAGGGCTTGAGCATATCAGTGTCTTTGTCATAAAACTCACTGTTGGGGTCTGCACCCTTTATTCACCTGCCTAGTGACCAACAGGCACTCAGATGTCTTTCAAGCCTTTCAAAGTCAACTAATAACTGTGCTGAACGGATTCATTTTAGCACAAATAGGCTTCTACTCCCTGTTTCCGACCTTAGCAGACAAAGGTCATGTGTGCTGGTGCTGATATCCAATTAAATGATGCTTTTCTCATCCTCGCTCTCCTCACCCCGGACCAGACCATTGTCGCCTCTCATTCGGATGGATGCCTCCTGACATGTCATATAACCTCCCGCCCTGTGGCTTCTTTTTCCATTCCCTGCTCTGCGGAGATGAAACTCTCAGCATGTCGTCATCCAGCTCATCATCCTTCCCAGGTTTCCAAGTGTCCTGCTTTAAGTATTTAATTGTTGCATATAGTTCATAAGGCCAGCAGAGCCTGGCTCCCGCCTACCCTCTCTGCCTCATCACCAATCATTACCCTTCTCATCCTCTATGCTGTAACGAGGTTGAATTCTTTTCGGTTTATTAGAATGATATTTTCTGTTTTGCCTTTTGCTACCCTCTTCCATAGAATATATTAGCCCAGCTTGACTTCAGGCTCATTCTCACTTGTTGTTTAGGTATCACCTTAGTCAATAATTAATTTCTCTAAAGTTTTTTTTCTTCCTCTTTAGTTATTTAGGATCTTTCTTGGCAACTTACACTTTTCTGTTTTAGTACCTTATTGCTTGCATAGTTATTTGCTTTTGCCATTGAACTATGAACTCTATAAAGAAACTTTTCATGTCTTTTTTTTAAGTTTATTTTCTTTCTTCTTTCTTTCTTTCTTTCTTTCTTTCTTTCTTTCTTTCTTTCTTTCTTTCTTTCTTTTTCTTTCTTTCTTTCTTTCATGAGAGAGAGAGAGGTACTCTTGATAGCATTTTGCTATGTCATGATTCTCCCTCCACTTTTCCAAACAGCCAGGATCACAGACATGCAATGTGCACCCATGTTTTCAGATCCACTTGGAAGCTAAACCGGGGCCTGTCATGAGGCTCCAGTATAATGCAGCAGCGACCCATTTTCTGTGCCACAGCAGCTGGGCCTTTCCATGTATTTTAAAATCAGTTGTACCTCAGGGCCAGCAGTTGGCTGGACTCCCACCTAGTCAACCACAGGTCTAGTCCCAAACCCAACAGCTTAAACTCACACCAGGCACATGTGTCTGCATGCCCAAAATCCTGAGAGGAGAATGGAGGAGAAGGGATTGCAGCATGGCCATTCCCCCTGGGGGGTGATTTCTTGCTTTCTGTCTCTCTCTCTGATGAGTGCATGCACCCTACAGCAAAAAATCTCTCTAGGGTAAAAAAAAAAACAGTTCTATCTCTAAATGTCAGCATAGTAGGTACTCATTAAATGTCTGAGAAATAAATAAATTCATCTGAAATAATAAAATATTTAAAAACATTTTATCACCATGATATACATATGACATAAACCCAAGATCAGTTTAATCAAGCAATAAAGATATATAGCAGGAGATGTTCATTTTTACTTTTTACTTATTAAAACATTCTAGTCATGACCAACTAATAGGCTGCAACCTGTGTTTTAAAAATACTGTTATGACTGCTCTTTTGATGTGAAAATTGTTCTTAATTAATGATATTTTTAGTAAATGTGTTCATTAGGAGATGGTCAAATTCTTTTGACTTTTTTTTTTCCAAATGTTAAAAATCCTAGTGGAACTCTTATATTTTAGAAGCTAAAAATAGTTGTATTTTAAAATTTAAATTAGAAAAAGAATAAAGAAAAATGTTTTGTAATGTGTATGTTCAATGCACAGTTCACATTTGTGTCATAAATACTGAAGTATTAAAATTCAGTTAATCTAACTAGCATGGTAGAATAATTATTTTGAAATAAGAAATTATGAGACCATTTAATTATTTATATTATTCCTTTTTCCACAGTCTACACCAAAGGTCCCTAACCCCAGGCAATGACTTGGTCCATGGCCTGTTAGGAACCAATCCACACAGCAGGAAGTGAGCAGTGGGCAAGTGAGCAAAGCTTCATCTGTTTGTATAGCTGCTTCCCATCTCTTATTACCACCTGAGCTCTGCCTCCTGTCAGACCAGTGGAGGTTTAGAGTATCATAGGAGCAGTTCCCTATTGTTTGTTTGTTTGTTTTTTGAGAGGTTTTCGCTATAGGGCGCGTGCGCTCGCCAGACAGACAGAGAGAGACATAGAGACAGAAAGCGAGAAATCACCCCCCAGGGGGGATGGTCACGCCGCAATCCCTTCTCCTCCATTCTCCTCTCGGGATCTTGGGCACGCACGCACACGCGCCCGGCGTGAGATTTAAGCCACCGGGTCCGAGACGCGAACTGCGGTCGACTACGTGGGAGTCCAGCAACACAGCCATTACGCTAACTGCTGGTTCCCAGGAGCTGTTCCCTATTGTGAACTGCTCATGTGAGGGATCAAGTTGTGCACTACATATGAGAAGCTAGTGCCTGGGACCACCAGTTAGCATAATGGCTATGTTGCTGGACTCCCACGTACTCAATCAGGGTTCGAGTCCTGGACCCGGTGGCTTAAACTCACGCTGTGTGCGTGTGCGTGCGTGCCCAAGATCCCGAGAGGAGAATGGAGGAGAAGGGATTGCAGTGTGGCCATCCCCCC
>NW_006160069.1:778055-794878 GCF_000334495.1 Tupaia belangeri chinensis | reverse complement strand
AAAACCTCTCCAAAAAAAAAAAAAAAAGAGAGAAGCTAGTGTCTGCTGAATTGAGGTGGAGCTGAGGTGGCAACGCCAGCACTGGGGAGTGGCTGCGAATTCTGCATTACAGTGAGTTGTATAGTTGTATAGTTTTTATATATATATTATAGATATAAACATATATATACACATATATACGCATATACACACACATACACACATATATAAGTATATATTTTAAATTCACTTATTAGAATAAAAAATGCTGAATGGGTGTACAAATCAATTAATTGATTCATGATCTTTAATGACATTTCTAGGACTACAGAACAAAATGATGCAAAATATATAAAGAATAAAGAAAATGAAAAAGTTGTACCAAACACTGTTTTCAAAAAAAAGTTGGTATAGCAATATTAGTACAGAAACAAAAAGGAACAATTAATTCTGACAATTGTGCCAAGAAGGAATAACTATGATGTCCCTAAACAAAACAGCCTAGAAAAATATAAAAGAGCTGACAACAAGGACAAGTGGAAAGACTCATATACACTTCATATCATCCTCCACCACCTACTCTCTACCATCTACTCTCTCCCCCTTACAGTCTCTAGCATTTACATCCATCCTCTCCACCATCACATTTTCAAGTCTCTCCATCTCTGCCATAACACTCAGTACAAATTGAGTGGGGATATACAATGTGTATCTTTCAATGTCTGGCTCACTCCACTCGACATTAGTTCATCTATATTCATCCATTCATCTATATTCATCATATTCAACAATATCTCATTGTTTTATATAGCTATGCAATATTCTGTGATATATGTGCCACAGGATTTCAATCCAGTGATCAGTTTTTGTACACTTACATTGGTTCCATGTTTTAGCAATTGTAAATAATGCTGAAATAAACATGGATATGCAAATGTATTTCCAATTGAGTATTGGGTAAAATTTAAGGAGTTGGATTAGTGATGGGTCATATGGAAATTCTATTTGCAGGTTTTTGAGAAGCTTCTATATTGTTTTCCAAAGAGATTGGACCAATTTACATTCTCACCAACAGTATAAGAGACGTCCCTTTTCACCACAGCCCTGTCAACACTTTTTTTTTTTTTTTTTTTTATCCTAACCATTCTGTCTGGGGTTAAATTGGGGTTAAATGGTATCTCATTGTGGTTTTAATTTGCATTTCCCTTATGACAAGAGACTTTGAACATTTTTTCATATGCCTCTTGGCCATTCATAAATCTTCTTTGGAGAGTTGTCAATTCAATTCATTTGCCCATTTTTTAATTGGACTTTTTTATGGGTGAGCTGCTTGAGAAATAATTATTTAATTATATTTTACAATGTAATAATAATAGAAATAAAGTGCAGAGTAAACACAATATGCTTGAACCACCCTGAAAGCATCCTTCACCCACCGGTCCTTGGAAAAATTGTCTTCCATGAAATTGGTCCCTGATGCTAAAAGAGGGTGGGGAATACTGATCTACATAATTCTCCATGACATTTCAAGGCAATCTTTGCAAAGAACTACTATAGGAAAGCTTTTCCTGCTGTCAAATATAAATCATATGTTTAACCATTTTTTTAAATGGGATACATAGATTGTTTTGGGCTCTGCACTTGTTTTGTTGATACAACAGTAAGAACATTAGAAAGTCATTCCTTAACTGTTGTTTAATCTTCTTTTCTTCTTCTACTTCCTTTTTTCACTGATTCTTGGTTCTTCTCCTAGCCTTTAAATAATGAATACTTGTTTCCTCTTGCCTTATTACTTAGTAAGAGTAGGAGATGGTATTGACATTCTTTTCCTGGCTTTTTATTATTTTATTTTTTTTTAAATTTCCTTTAGGGTATGTATGCTTGCCAGAGAGAGACAGTGTGAGAAAGACAGAAAATGGAAGTGAGAAATCTCCTCTTTCCCCAGGGAGGACTGCCACACCACAGTCTCTTCTCTTCCATTCCCTTGCCATTTGGGGCATGCATGTACATGTGCCAGTATGTTTTTTCAAGCCTCTGTGTCTGGGAATTCAAACTGCAAAGTTGGCCATGAGTGATCCAGCTGCCTTTAACCACCAAGCTCTCAGCCAACCCTTCATGGCTCTTCCAAGTAGTTCCATGTCCGTATTCACACAAATATATCCTGCATTAATGTCTGCCGTTTGGCTATATTTTCATGACCTCTTACAGGGTCATTCTGCTCTTTGTGGAACCTCAGTATTTATTTTACTTCTCCAGTTCTGACACCTGGTTTGTCCAGTTCCCCTCCATATTATTTTTGGCTCTAACCCTGAGCACTTTGGTATATCAAAGTTGATTCACTCATAGGCTGGTTTTTCAGTGTCTTGATCCCCTTCCTCCGAATCTTAATTTTAGTTTTTTTTCACTTCACCAAACCAGTGCCTCACATATGTATTTCATAGTCTTCCTTAATTATTTGGAGATTAAAATTTAAACTCCACAGACTTTAATTATTCAAATCCTTAATATTATACCATTGTCCCTTTATCCCAGGCAGGATGACGATGGTTATAATTGCTTCCTCTGCCAACTCCTCTTCTCTAACTCTCTTGATGGGGTAAGGAGTTTGTGCAGCTACAGTATAAGTACCTATTTTTAGTCTTGACATTTCCTTCCTAGTCTATGTGCTGGTTTGTAGGATTCTGGAATTGCCCACCCATGGCCTTGGTCCTGCTTTGAGTACCTTCACAGGTCCTTTCTCCAGTTAATTCTCTCTCTCTCTCTTCCCCCTTCTTTTTGTTTTTTAGAGATTTTTGTTTCAGAATGTGTGTTCTCACCAGAGAGAGGGGAAAGCAAAAGAGACAGTGAGAGGGAAAGTGAGAAATAACTCCCAGGGGTGGATGGTCATGCTGCAATCCCCTTTCCTCCATTCTCCTCTTGGGATCCTGGGCACACAAACACACACACACTCACACACCTGGAGTGAGTTTCAAGTCACCAGGTCCAAGACTAACTGTAGTGATCAGCCATAAGAGAGTTCAGTTATATAACTGCTGTGGTATCTGCTGACTCTTCTCTAGTTAATCCTATTAAAGATGATCCACATCCAAATGTTGCATCTATAGCCTTATGATCTGTCTAAAAGAAACGTGTTTGTAGGGAGGTAAATGGAGTGTGGACTTGTGCAATTTCATGTGCACATGAATTGGGTGAGACACCTTGGCATGGGATGAAGTTAGGCTTGGAGAAAAAATGGTAGGTTAGGTTTGGAGAAAAAAATGGTAGGTTAAGGGATAGAGGCTGGTTTTCTCTGTGTGACCTATTTTTTTTTTTTTTTAGAGGTTTTTGCTATAGGGCACGTGCACTTCAGAGCCAGATAGAGAGAGACAGAGAGACAGAAAGTTAGAAATCACACCCCCTCCCCAGGGGGATGGCCACGCCACAATCCCTTCTTCTCCATTTTCCTCTCAGGATCTTGGACACGCACACACATGCGCCTGGCATGAGTTTAAGCCACCGGGTCCGGGACTTGAACCGTTGTCGGCTACATGGGAGTCCAACAACATAGCCATTATGCTAACTGCTGGTCCCATGTGTTACCTATTCTTTTGTGTGACTCTGATCCACCCAGGTTGTGATAAAGGTAAGTTGTTTCAAGATGAGAGGCAAAAAAAATTTTACTTAACAATTTTCTAGTTTTTTTTTTTTTTTTTTTTTTTTTTTTTTTACAATTTTAAAATGTGTCAGTATGTGGCATACATTTACTCGTCTGTATTCTTGCCCCGGGCCTCACAAAAAGTAAGGAAGAATGTATCTCTCTATATATGTTAGCCACACTCTGATCTCTAGTCCCCTGGCTTCTTTCATTTCCTTAATGCCTGTCCATTTTTTCTGCATGTCTAAGAATTTCAACCATGCTTTGTATAAATTTAATTCTTCACTTCCTTTTTATTTGAACTCTGTTATACAACGCCTGAACCACAAATCAATTTTACCATCTGCTTTCTTGGCTTTTCTATCCTGTCTTCACAAATATGTTGGATAATCATTGACCTTGTATAATATATTACTACACTTCAAACAGATGTGAAATAGAAATGAAGCTTTAAGTTCATTGTTCATTAACATAAAATTGGAACATTTGCCATCTACATAAATAGGATATCAAAGTTTTATTAAAGTAGCATACAAGAAGGACCAGCAGATGGCATAGTGGTTATGTTGCTGGACTCCCACGTAGTAGACCACAGTTCAAGTCCCAGACCCGGTGGCTTAAACTTACGCCAGGTGCAAGTGCATGCATGCCAAAATCCAAGAGGAGAATGGAGGAGAAGGGATTGTGATTTCTTGCTTTCTGTCTCTCTGACAAGTGCATATGCCCTATAGCAAAAACATCCCCAACTCCCATTCCCCCCAAAAAAGAAAGAAAAATATTATATAAGATAATCCAGAGAATGTTAGATATTCTTGGTTTATTATTTCTGACTGACTAGATGTGGTAGATTCATTGCAAAAATACTTTTTAGCTCTCTCTATATTAATTCCCTTTAAAATATGGCTTCATAGCTCCTTCCACTGTGAGATAGCATTTACTTCCCCATCCTTTGGCTGCCAACTATCTCAGTCATCTATTTTGGCCAGTGGAATGTGGTAGAAGTGAGTAAACCTATGACTCAAAAGACTTGTGTGCACTCTTGCTCTCTCTTTGGATCTATGCTACTGTCATAAGAATAAGCCTTCAGCTAGCCTATTGGAGGATGAGAAACTACGTGAAAAAGAATGGGACCATTACAGCTAAAACCAGCCTATATCAGCTTGCTCCAGTCAACTTGTCTGGTGTCTGCTGATGAATGGGCAAGGCCCACCAATACCAGATGAGCCTACTCAAGATAAGGAGAATCATTCAGTCGTTCAGTCAACCCATGGACTTGACAGCAAAAGTAAATGTTTGTTTTTCTTTGTCATTCTGTTTATGAACTGCAGCTTCAGCTCCTGCACAAAAACTCAGCCTGTTCTTTCTGACAGCCTGTTCTACAGAGATGAGACTTGCCTAACCAGCCCCCAAAACAAAGGAAGCAAATTCTTTGCATTAAATTCCCTAAAATATACTTTCTGCTGTTTCTATTTCTCTGGCTGAATCCGACAAACCTATGTAACAATAATATCTAATACCTTGTACCTAAAAGAAAAATTGTCCCAACCTGTGGGACTGTCGAACAGTTTCCTGGGGGAGGGAGTGAGAGATGGGACAAACACACACAGACAAACAGAGTGTAGACAATACAAGGTGCTGATCAAGTCTTCAAGTCTTCTTTATTGAGGAAGAATGTCTAGTTATATACAGGCTGGTGGGCACTGATTGGTTGCCTGAAATGCAAATGAGATAGAACAGTATGAGCCAATCATTGATGTGGGTGGATCTTTCCCGTTGCCTAGAAACCCAACTGCCCCAGGGAGAATGGTTGGTCACATGATTTCTGAGAAACAGTTTGCTCAATGAAGAAGTGAAACCTAATGGTTTCCAAGATGGTGGATAGCTCTCAAGGTGGCCGACAGCTCAAGATGGCTTCCTTATGCAATGCCCTCCACAATAAATAGATAACAATAAAAATTATTAAAAGAAAGAAAGAAAAAAAGTCTAGCTCACGGCCTGGTGACTAGCATTTTCATATTTAATTCTTAAATGTACCTCACTGAGATATCTTTTTATTTATTTTTTTATTTGTGCTCATCAGAGAGAGAGAGAGACAGACAGAGAGAGAAAGCACTCTCTCAATGGGGGCATGATCATGCTACACTCTCTTCTTCATGTTTCCACCCTGGGAAGATTTGGGGCACACATGCACACCCACCTGGTGTGTTGCGGGGCTGGGACTTGAACCACATGGTTAACTATTTGTGACCTGGCTACCTTAAGAACCAGGCCACAGAGAAGGTCTAAAAGCTATTATCATTTTAAGATTATTATAATTATTATTTAATTTGACCAGAGAAATATTGAGAGAGAGAGAGAGAGAGAGAGAGAGAACGTGAGAAAGCAAGCTGCCAGGTCTGGGACTGAAATTGCATTCAGCCATGTGGGACTCCAGCACTAAACACCACAACACCTACTGATCCCAACCACAAATATTCTGACAGCTAGTTACAATATGAAGGATGAGTCTGGAATTACACTTTGGTATAAACATGCATCTTACCACTGGGAAAGTATTAATTGTGAATTTTGTTATTTTCTTCTTATACAGTAAATGTACTACTACAAGGGGAACATTAAAGCAAGACTAAGAATAACATTTTCAATATTTGAAAAGAAAAATATAGTCATTATTTAGGTTTGGAAGAAAAGAAATGAACACATTCGCTTATTAAAATAAAATTAGTGCAAAATGAGATAAGCAGTATAATCTATAATGACTATGAAAAAGATAAAATGAGGCAATTATAGCTAAAAAGGCTAAAAAAGTAGAGTATGAAATGCAAGAAACAAGAGACTTGGAAGCAGGGTGGGAAATTTTAGGTACCAGACTAATTTTGTGAAACAGAAAATATTCAGAGGCAGGAAACTTGTTCGTTTAATCAGAGGAAAAAGCATAAGTTATGAAGCTATAGAGTAAAGTGGTGAAGTATAAGAATGATTGATTTTTTTTTTTTTTTTTTTTTAGGACTCGTGCTCTTGCCAGAGAGACAAAGAGAGAGAAAGTGAGAGATCATCCCCTCCCCACCCCCGCCGGGGGGAAGGCCTTGCTGCAATCCTTCCTCTCTATTCTCCTTGGGATTTTGGGCGTGCATGCACAGTGTGAGTGTCAAGTCACTATGTCTGGTACTTGAACCACAGTTGGCCATGTGGGCGTCTGGCATTTTAACCACCATACCATCTGCTGACTATGAGAATGAGTTTTAACAAGTCCCACATTCAGAATCTGACTCGCAGAATTTTCTGTTGGTGACATGGTGAGGTCAGCATCTGCTTTGACATATGATCTTGCCTGTGACATAGTGATAAGGAGAGAACAAGGGAACAGTTTTAGCAGGATATTTATGTGTGGAGGGAGGGCAAGTGCAAAGATGCCCGTACACCGCTGTTTGGACTGTGTGTATGCCAGGGGGTTGATCATTCTAAGCTGACTTAAGGTGTCTATAGTAGAACCCTCTGCAGATATGAATTCAGTTACTAGAATCTTTGTTGAATAAATTATAAAAAATTAATTGGAGCTGAAGAGTTAAAAATCTCTTAAACAGCACTTGAAAATGTGAAAGGAAATAAGATGTGTAAACTGCTGAGTAAAAACGTAAGCTTTGGAATGCCATTAATATCAAACACAAAGTTGTGGGTCTTCAATAAATGCTTTATCTATGCTTCTAGAACGTAGGAGGAAAGACAAGACTTAAGACATTTTTTACAAAGAAACTCCTGGAAAAGACAAGGAAAGGCCTGGGAAATAGAGCATGAAGCTTATGACGACGGTGAGTTAAACAGAACCAGGACTCAAAACAGTGAAAGCAAACAAAAAGGGGATAAGCCATTGCTGGATTTAGACAAATCAGAAAAAGCTTATGTTATCATTATTTTCTAATTAATTAAATGAAGGGAAAGATAAAGGTGTTTGCCATTACATGTGCTGAGATACTGATGAACTCACACATTTTTTGGTGGTTGGTAGCAGGATGAAGAGAAAAATCACAAATGAAGTGTGAATGAGAAAGTAATGTATTCTTAACAACCATTAGGTCTTCTTTTTTAGATGTGTTAGATATTGGTTAGGATACTAGGAACATAAAAGGTTAAGGTGGGTCCATAGAACTGCTTACTTTGTAACATCACCCAACTTTCAAAAGAAATGGAAAAACAAAGCTAAAACGTAGCAAGCTGAATGAAAAGAAGCAAAATACTTCAGGTATACAAAAATGGAAAATCCTCTGCTGATGATAATGCCTATGATAATAACTTTGCCTGGACTAATATACAGTACATTCATGCTGGGAAAAATTAATTTTGTATGCTGTAGAGATATACTGAGATTGAATGTAAAAAACATAAATAAGAACATTTTTAATAAAGGAGCAAGCTGGAGGAGACCTTGGGACATGTATTTTGACTAAAGAAAGGGTCTTAGAAACCAACAAATAGGATAAAATGGGATCCAGGGAAGCAGATTCGGGTTCTGTGATTGGATCGTATCTCTGTCTTTCCTCCTAGTAACCTGTACTCAGGTTGTTTCTCTGTTCTCCAATATTTTGCTGCAGCAGGAAAACACAGTATTTTCTAATTAATTAAATGAAGGGAAAGATAAAGGTGTTTGCCATTACATGTGCTGAGATACTGATGAACTCACACATTTTTTGGTGGTTGGTAGCAGGATGAAGAGAAAAATCACAAATGAAGTGTGAATGAGAAAGTAATGTATTCTTAACAACCATTAGGTCTTCTTTTTTAGATGTGTTAGATATTGGTTAGGATACTAGGAACATAAAAGGTTAAGGTGGGTCCATAGAACTGCTTACTTTGTAACATCACCCAACTTTCAAAAGAAATGGAAAAACAAAGCTAAAACGTAGCAAGCTGAATGAAAAGAAGCAAAATACTTCAGGTATACAAAAATGGAAAATCCTCTGCTGATGATAATGCCTATGATAATAACTTTGCCTGGACTAATATACAGTACATTCATGCTGGGAAAAATTAATTTTGTATGCTGTAGAGATATACTGAGATTGAATGTAAAAAACATAAATAAGAACATTTTTAATAAAGGAGCAAGCTGGAGGAGACCTTGGGACATGTATTTTGACTAAAGAAAGGGTCTTAGAAACCAACAAATAGGATAAAATGGGATCCAGGGAAGCAGATTCGGGTTCTGTGATTGGATCGTATCTCTGTCTTTCCTCCTAGTAACCTGTACTCAGGTTGTTTCTCTGTTCTCCAATATTTTGCTGCAGCAGGAAAACACAGACTGCATATTTCTCAACCTAACAGATGCATTTGGAATTCCTCTAAGTCCTCACAATGACCTCTAGGCCTTTCGAAGACCAGAGATGCTATGGAAGTTTTGGCAAGAACAGAAGCATATAAAAGACAAGAAGCTAATCCAGGGTCACTTGGTGAAAACAACTTTGCTTTTTAATTACTGTGGACATTTTTTAGCTTAATTTTTTTTCTCCTAATTCACACAAAATCCTTCATATATTTTCCAGATGAGGTCAGAAATAACCTGTATCTGTAGTAGTCTTCTAAAATTTGTGATTCAGTCCAAAACTACATAATTCTACCTCCTGCTGGAGCAATGAACTCAGACATCCAGTAATATGCCCGGTATACCTACTGGGTGCTGAGATCATGACCTAACAGCTATTGGACAATAGAGGGCAAAGTCGGAGATACTGTCTCAGATTTTTTTATTTTGAATTTAATAGAGGCTGCCGATGCTAATCATATAGCCACAGAAGAACGCACAATTACAAATGAAGTAAATGTGATGAATGAAAAACACATAGAATAGGGCAATGTTATGACCTGGAAATCCAATATAATTTTGGGAGGAACAGACAATTGTTTTGTAGAGACTTTTGAGCAGAGTTCTAAAAGGTAAAGTAAGGGTCTTTAGGTAAAAGAGAACAGAGAATGTATTATAAAGTTTAGGTAGGCAAAAACAAGACACAATTTTTTAAAAATCTCAATGCTTAGATGATGTTCTTTGCCTTTTTATGATTTAAATGCTACATTTAATTCAACCTCTTTTTCTATCTTTTTCTTTCTTTTGAAAATTTTTTAGGCTTTTTGTGTAGGGCATATGCAGGGGGAGAGAGAGAGAGAGAGAGGGAGAGAGAGAGAGAGAGAGAGAATCAGTCCCCAGGCTGGTGGACATGCCACAACCCCTTCTCCCCCAGAGTCCTCTCAGGATTTTGGGCACCCACACCCATGTGGTGCCTGGCATGATTTTCAAGCTGCCAGGTCCTGGTCTTGAATCATGGTTGGCCGTGTGGGAAACTAGCACCTTAACCAACCATCGCACCTGCTGGCCCAGCCTCTTCTATCTTATGGAGATGGGAGAGCGCCGTAGTAGAAATAAGCAGGACTCAACAGGTCTCAGTGAGCAATGTGGGTTATACGCTTTCTGACTAACCTTTTCAGGTTTTCCTTTCCCATCCAGACAGTGGGGAAATGGAGTCAGGTGACCTTTAACATACTTTTCTAGTTCAGACTGCTCACTCTTTGATTCATGCTAAGAAATCCTGGATTAATAGTAATTAGTATGGGTTCACTGATTTAGAACAGTTGCAATAAGCTAAAGTTACATTATTAGCAGGAGAAAAGAGCTGGAGAAAAGAGTGTGGGCTTGATGTTGCTGCTATAATTATCAGCAGTATACTCTAAAATATTTGCTCAAAGTAGCTGTAGTCAAGCAATGGATATATTGTTAAGTGGCATTCCGAGGAAAATAGTTATATGCCTGAATCTTATCCCGATTTCATGATTCTGAGATCAAGATTTTAATTTGATAGAAAAAAGACAAGACACCTGAAAGATACTATTACTGTGGGGGTTTTGATTAGAGGAAAAACACCATCAGATGGTAAGCTTGTACTTAACAGTACTTTTATTTTTACACACCCACACACACACACATACACAGGGCAAGATGATGTTTATAGTTTTATTTATGTGTAAAATAAAATTATTCCTCATGTGCCTATTCTTATGATAGAAGAAATTAGTTTAAATCAAAGATAATTCTTCACTGGACTCCCATGTAGTTGACCGCGGTTTGAGTCCTGGACCTGGTGGCTTAAAATCACACCAGCACATGTGCGTGCGTGCCCAGGATCCCTAGAGGAGAATGGAGGAGAAGGGATTGTGGCATGGCCATCCCCCCTGGGGGGTGATTTCTTGCTTTCTGTCTCTCTGTCTCTCTCTGTCTTTCCAATGAGCACATGTGCCCCATAGCAAAAACCTCTCCAAAATAGTAATAATAATAATAATAATTCTTTCATCTTCATCAAAACCATGTTTTTTTGAAGTTCTATTCAGTGTTGCACATTTTTAATCCTGCTGTTGAAAAAAGTCTTTTTATTTTCTAGTTTTCAAATGACTTTGGGAATAGTGCCAGCACAGTAAAACTCACATCATTTCTATGAATATCTGGCTCATAAAATTGAGTTTTGGACAGCTTATAGAAAAATACTTTTATGTCTGGAACTTGTCACTTTCGAAGATGCAAACCCTTATGTGTTGGGCCTCTTAAGTAGACAACAAAGAAAGGGGAGATAATCAGTGGCCAATTTTAGTGCCAAACATATTCTCTGGAGGAGATGTCTGTTTTGTGCATTTGGTAGGCCTTGGGTTGCTTTTTTCTTTTTGCATTGAGAGAAGTGACCCCATTAGTGGGAGTGTATGAGGGTGGTGAGATGGTGCGGATTGCTTCTGGAAAATTCAATCCTGTCCAGACAGCATTTGTTTTTGTATTTTAATAGATTAAGGGGGAAATTAAGTAATGTCCCCTTTTTCCTTCTTTTTAAGAGCTACACTGAGAAATAATTGGCATGTACATTATAAGTCATGTCACTGACATGAGTCAGAGTAATTCACACCTCCTAGAAACAGGAATAGGATTTTGGCTTTGCAGATCAATGTACAGAATGAGAGAAGCGGTGGCTCTGTTTTCACCTCATTTAGCCTCAGCTGGGACATCTAGTCTGGCACCAGACTTTAAGCGAGATATTGACAAACTGGAAAAATTCAGAGATGAGGGAACCAGAATTGTAAAGGGAATTGGAAACCTATATATATGTGTATATATATATATATGTATATATATGTATATAGTCTACTGTGTAACTTATGGCCTAAATGCCCCATTTCCTATGTAATTGATTTCAACCATTTATATTATGACATTTTAGAAAAGTTTTGCATAATGAAAATATTTTACTTTACATTTTAAAATTTTCTTCTTCTAATGACTTATGAAGCAATCTCATCCTGAAATAATAACATTTAATTTCTTAAGTGCATAAACCACAAAATTAAAATATGCAGTATACAGCATATGTATTCATGTTTTTAGTTTTTCTTTTAAAAATTGTTGTACCATAATTATCATTATAAATTTTTATGAATTTCATAAGCTTTTTATTTTCTTTCTTTCTTCCTTTTTTTTTTTCTTTTAAAGTGGAATTTTTGCTTGGGGCAGGTGTTCTTGCCAGAGAGACAGAAAGTGAGAAATCACCCTGCAAAGCGGATGGCCATGCCACAATACCTTCTCTTCCGTTTTCCTCTCGGGATTTTGGGCACGTAAGCACACATGCCTGGCCTGAGTTTCAAGACTCCGGGTTCAGGACTTAAAATGCTGTTGGCCATGTGGGAGTCTAGCAACATAACTATTCCACCATGTGCTGGTCCCTAGGCTCTTCACATTCAAAATAAAAATGAAAGTGGCTATCTGTAAAATTTTAAATTATTTATTGCATTAAAATTTTAAAGTATTTATTGTGTTAAAACCCCCAAATTGTGTTTTAATTATTGTTATTAAAACAATAATTCTTGGTCATTGACTATTAAGCTATCTGCACTAAATTACTTGAAATGTTTTTCTCATCATATATATATATTGAGTAAGTATTGGGGAAGAACAGACATTTTTAGAAACTCAACACTACATGGTTCTAAGAAGTAGGTCTATAACTATATAGTCACTGAGAATTAGTACAGTTAACTTCTTTGCTGAAAGAAACTGTAAAAATGTCCCAAATGCGTGTGAGACATTTATTTTGGAGCTAGGCAGACAAGAATTTTAATCCTGGTTCAGTTGATTTACTGCCTTTGTAACATGAGACAGTCATTTGGCCTCCTACCATTTTGATTTCCTCATCTCTTAAATGCAATTGTTGACAGTTGAAACTATTTAATACGAAAACCTGGCCACATTGTAAGTACTCAATAAATGGTAATAATTTGTTGCAAGATTTAGACATAAGGTGACATACTGAAGAGAGTCACTGTAAAGCTCACCGTGACAACAACATAAGAATTTTATTAGGTTTTCAGAAAAATCATGATGCATTTTTACATTAAAAAAACCCCCACAAAAATAAAAATATGTCACGACTTTCTTGACTAATAAATATAATGCCATCATGTCCACGTGTCTGGACCCTGCCAATTTCCTAATTGATATTGATTAGAACCGACTATCTGCACTCTATTGTAGAGAGTGAAAAATTGGAGGACATAAAAGCAGTGAAGGTACTTAACAAGAATAGGATGGTGTGGAATGGGGGAGCAGTGAAGAGAAGAGGATAGAGAAAGATAGCAAGAGAACAAATAGAGAGGCAGGACGTTAGTGAGAAACAGATATGGCTTATTACCTGTTGATGACATGTATAGTATTCTCAACTGGATTGGTCTGAGAAGTATTTCATGATGGGCAAAGTATTTTTACAAGCAAAATGAGAAATAGTGATTGACTGTTTAAAAAAATAATTGGAATAATAATAATAATGATTGGGAAAAACAGAAAAGATACTGAATGATGAAGTGGGGAGATTAATGTCTCTGTATTGACTGACAGGCATGGCATTCCCTTCTGAAAAAGCAATGTAATACACTGTAAAGTTATATGTAATCCAATGTAATATAAAGAAGATTATGATGATAATAAAAATTAAGAAATAAAAAAAAGAAATTGAAGTAAAAGAAACCCTGTGGTTTTGGCAGTTGCACGCTTACTTTAAACATTAAATTAGAAAGTTATCAAAGGTTCTCATTTTCAGTATAATTTTATTGCTATAAATATAAACCATTCTTAATAGATATTATAAAGCTTCTGCTACCAGGAGAGATGGATAGCTGTTGGCAGTGAAGAGTCCTTTCTGATATTCATTACAGAAAAACCATGCTATTTTAGAATCCACCTGTAATTTTGTGACTATCTTTATCTTTACACTTTTGCATACCCAAAAAATATATTAAATGTATTTTATGTATATTATTAATTTTCTATGTTTTCTAGTTGGATATTTTCCACTTCCTGCTCATTGCTTTAATTTTTGGTTTTAGAATAATAAATCAAAACTGTATGAACCACCTTATATTTCCCCTAGTAAATGTCCCAATAATGTTCTTAATAAAATTTTGTGTAATCATTGGGGTCTTTTTTTTTCCATTATAAGCACAAATAGGGTGTAACCTTTAAATTTCTCATTTGCACTATGAACATTTAAGAATCAATTTATACAAGGGTCTTAAAGATTTTACTAAGTGAAAATTTACAGAATTCCTCCATCTTGCTCAGAACCTTCATATTATTTTTTAACAAATAATATTTGTTAAGAATATATTTTTATATATAAATATATTTTTATATTTTCTTCTTTTACATGTATTACAGAATTTTGATACCTAAATGTAACTATTGTAAAATATGTATTGTGATAATATGTAAAAGAGGGACATGATTTTACTTTTATTTCTTGAAATAGTTAATTATTACAATATAATGTTCATACAGAAAAGTTGCAAAATTTTAATTTTTTCATATTTTCTACCTTTTTATTTATTACCTATATATTCTATTACTATTGCTATTGGTAACTTTAGAGACTGAAAACTAAGGCTGCTTGGTTTCTATTTTTTCTAAATTATTCATTTTATTTATTATTGTTATTATTTAAGTTTGCTATAGGGGATTTGTGATCACCAGAGAGAGACAGAGAGAGAGAGATAGAGAGAGTGAGAAAGCAAGCTTCCAGCTCCTGGACTCAAACCATGGTTGGCCTTGTCAGTACAGTGCACCAACCACCCTGCCATTTGTCCTAAGCTGTTAGGGTTTAGTTTTTGTTTTTGTTTGTTTGTTTGTTTGTTTGTTTGTTTTTAACTTGCATATCTTCACAGTTGAGCAAATGTCTTGAGCCTAGACATGCTGTGTCAAGCTCTCTGCTAACTTCGTGATTTTCCTGAAGCAGCCTTCTAGGGTGTGAAACCTGGATTCTCAGCTTCCTGCTCACACCTTGGAATTGTAGGTTATCTGAGTTTGAAAGTTCTTACTGATAATTTCTGCTAAGAGTAGCTAACATATTTCTACAATGTGCTTTATGGGCATGCTTCTTACAAGGTCTTTATTTTTTCTACTCCATATTCACAGGTACAGAAAATACAGTTTTCCACTGGCTTGGTCAGTCTCATAATCTTCGGCCTTGAAAGTTTGGAAAACTCTGAGAACTTAAGGGAACCAAACTCAGAGATCCTGTAATTGGTTGCATTGTGTCATTGGTGTTGTGGTTGAACACAAGGCCTGCCTACAACTGCATGAACTAGGTATATTTGGGTTTTAAAGCTTTTGTCACATACTGAAATGTATGATTTAAAAAAAATCAAAACTCTTTCTTTAAAAAAATTTTTTATAGAAACTTTCTGAAGAAAAAGTGGTGTTAAAATACTGGGTTACCAGAAAAGTCATGATGTATTTTTGCATAGAAAAACATGCAAAAATATGTTATGACTCTTTTGACAACCTAATATTTGGTATTTAAGACAATAAAATTTTTATCCAAAAAATCCACACTGTTCTCAAAATTTAAAGTGAAAAGGTCCAGAAAGTAGAAACACAATGCATTAATTTATTTCCTAACGTGAACTCATATAATTTTTGAAATCTCATATTTTTCCCTGGGTGATAAACATAATATACTTAAATTGTATAAATGCTCTTTATAAAGAATTATGTGTACATAAGGGTCAGCAGGTGGTATAGTCATCAATGTGCTGGGCCCCCACATATCCAACCATGGTTTGAGTCCTGTAACTGGTGGCTTTAAAAATCACAGCAGGGGGACCAGCAGTTTGCATAATGGCTTGTGTTGCTGAACTCCCATGTAGTTGACCATGGTTCGAGTCCCGGACCCAGTGGCTTGAACTCATGTCATGTGCATGTGCGTGTGTGCCCAAGATCACGAGATGAGAATGGAGGAGAAGGGATTGCAGCATGGCCATCCCCCCTGGGTGGTGATTTCTCGCTTTCTGTCTCTCTGTCTCTCTCTGTATTTCTGGCGAGCACATGCACCCTTTAGCAAAAACCTCTAAAAAAAATCATAGCAGGTGCATGTGCAGGCATGCCCCAAATCCCAAAAGGAGAATGAGAATGAAAGACAAAGGATTACAGCATGACCATCTCCCCCTTGGGGGAGGGGTGGTGGCGGTGGTTATTTCTGACTTCCCCTCTTACTGTCTTTCTTCAGTGAGTGTTCCTGCCTTATTGCAAAAGCCTTAAAAAAAACAAAAAAGAATTATGTGTACATGTTCTTATATACACACTCTTGAGGGGATCTCTAAAAGTTCACCAAAAATCGGGACCAGCAGTTAGCGTAATGGCTATGTCGCTGGACTCCCACGTAGTCGACCGTGGTTCGAGTCCCGGACCCGGTGGCTTAAACTCACGCCGGGCGCGTGTGCGTGCGTGCCCAAGATCCCGAGAGGAGAATGGAGGAGAAGGGATTGCGGCGTGGCCATCCCCCCTGGGGGGTGATTTCCTGCTTTCTATCTCTCTGTCTCTCTCTGTCTGTCTGGCGAGCGCACACGCCCTATAGCAAAAACCTCTCCAAAACAAAACAAAACAAAACAGAACAAAACAAAACAAAACAAAAAAAGTTCACCGAAAATGGAACTAATCTGCAATTTCTTTTGGTGTAGAAAATTAAAAGTCAAGCATAGGTTTTTCATTATATACACTTTTCATGGACTTTTTTAAGACTTTTATTATATTATCCTGTTATTCTTACTAAGACTTTTAGGCTTCATCTCATCTCACATAACTTTTGTACCGAAGAAATATTTATTTCAAGTTTTTTTTTTTTTTTTTTTTTTGAAGGTCTTT
>NW_006160069.1:773602-778044 GCF_000334495.1 Tupaia belangeri chinensis | reverse complement strand
TTTTTTGAGAGGTCTTTGCTATAGGGCGTGTGCACTCGCCAGAAAGACAGAGAGAGACAGAGAGATAGAAAACGAGAATCACCCCCCACGGGGGATGACCACACCGCAATCCTTTCTCCTCCATTCTCCTCTTGGGATCTTGAGCACGCATTCACACGCACTCAGTGTGAGTTTAAGCCTCTGGGACTCGAACCATGGTGGACTACATGGGAGTTCAGTGACATAGCCATTACGCTAACTGCTGGTCCCTCAAGTTTTTTTATGTTTTTAATAGAGAGGTTTTTTTGTTTGTTTGTTTGTTATAGGGCACGTATGCTTGTGGTAGAGAGAGACAGGGAGAAACAGAGAGACAGAAAGCAAGAAATCACTCCCTATCCCCCCAAACCCCCGTTGGGGATGGCTGCATTACAATCCCTTCTCCTCCATTCTTTTCTCAGGATTTTGGGCATGTGTGTACATGCAACCAGCATGAGTTTGAAGCCACTGGGCCTGGCACTTGAACGGTGGTCAGCCATGTGGGAGTTCGGTGACAAAGACATTACCCTATCTATTACTGGTCCCTCAAATTTTAATTAATATAATCTTATTTCAATTTCATATGTTATGTCTTTTAAACACACATTTTAAATTTTTCTGTGTGCACATGTCTTCCTACTACTTCTAAAATGTCTAATTTGATATGAAGCCATTTGGGAAACAAAATACTTCTCTATTTGGTATGACTTGACTAATTCAAGATTTCTCAGGAATGTGTAAGTGCTTTGGACTGTATGTCCTTGCTCTTTAATACCTCCAAATATATTTAACACGGACATGAAGTTTGAAAGGATCAACAAAGACACAGCAGGGGGAAAGTTTTTGCCAGAAAAGCTTTGATGTTATTTTTTTTTCCAAGGAACCAGTTTTTTCTTGTCCAATAATGCTTCATTTTTAAAGAGGAAGGCAGAAATGTCCCCCAAGGCAGTACTGTCTTTCAATATTAACTTCATTTCTAATCAAAATGATCTTCTAGAATTTTATTATGAATCTCTTTGAAAGAGACATATGTTAGTCCTTGATCGGGTAGAGCAAGGTAAACTTAGTAGTAAGATAAAAATGATAAAATATAAAATACACTTTGCTTTCTTTTATCTCTCAAACATGAGTTAAAAATAGAGCATAAATAAGGCAGAGTTTTGTGTTCTTCTTATAAAATAATTAAAATATTTATAAATTATATTTCGAGATACTAAAAATGTGAGGATAAATAGGGAATTGTAATTTGAAGATTCAATCATTTAAATTTAAATTTGAGTAGGTTCTGAAATTACTGTGGTAATAAGGATGTCTCCACTGGACTGTATCAAGTCATAGTCCTCGACCCAGTAGATAAAAATGCAGAAAAATAAGAAATTGAAAAAAAAATGCAGAAGAAAAGCTTCAATCTGAATTATATTTTTTTGTGACCATGTGAATCAAATCAGCTGCTGTTCTGCCATTTTCTAAAGAAATGCAAGAGGCAGAAGTGGGTATCTTTGTTTTTTAAGCTTAGTTTATGAGAGAGCAAGACAGATCTCATGCTGCGATGCTCCCCAGTCTTTCCGGGCAGCCAAGATCATGGGCTGAAGTGACTGGTGTGTGCAGGTTGCCTGGAGAACCCAGCCCTCACTCTTCGTGTGAATCCCGCAATGCTTGAGTGGATACAGCTGGGTGAACAAACTGGCTTTCTTTTCTTAAGTTGCCAGAAGGAGTGTGCACTTGTCAGAGAGAGGAGAAAGAGAGTGAGAGAACCTTCCAATGACATCGCTCTGCCACAGTCCTTTCTCCTCCACTCGTCCATTCTGTCAGGACTTGGGGCACTCAAGAACATGCACCTCACATCATTTTCAAGATTCAAGGGATAGGATTCAAATCATGGTGGATATGTAGAATCCATGTCCCTAACCACCAGGCTATGGGGCCGGTATCTGTTTCCATGTCTTAATAAAACTACTATAGTTACACTTTAAAACTTCCTGGGTGAAAAAAGAGATCAGCGTTAAGAAATACAGAAAAACAAGTATCTTCTAATCTGTCTAGAAAACCACGTTTCTTCTTGTATAGACAAAGAAGTGCAATACTCTAAGACGATTATGGCCCCTTAGAACATCATTTGGCAACTGCATCTCATGCATCCCCCTCTGCCAGATGAGCTGGGACCACACCAAGGCCCACACAGGCTGTTCATGACCGCATGCCAGCTCAACCAGCACCTTTACTACCATGGCCTTTGCCCAGGCTGTAAAAAAGTCAGAAAATCCTGCAGTTACTGAGGTCTAGAAGGGGAGTCAACAAAGTTGCCTACTGTGAATTTCCACCACTGAATTCATCTGGATATTTATTTGAAATTCCTTTACAGTACTGAGATCATCTATCTTTGTAAATTTGTATGGGCAGCTGTAACATATAATTCAAATAATTAAAATATATGAACCATGAATCTCTATTGCTTTCATTTATCTATCTTTTCTCAGACTATAACTGCAGGGTGTACAGGCAAAAGCTAACAAAATACGTGGTAATGAACCACTTAAAACAGTAAATTCCAGAGATAGCATACAAGGACTTCTACAACTGCTTATTTAGCAACATGGTCAACAATAAAATTCTAGGTAAATGGGCTGAGTGTCCTAGGGAAATTAATATCATTGTTACAGCATTTGTGTTTCCTGTAGTATATGCAGAAAGGCAATGTTAGAGAATTCTCCTAAAGGAAACATTTATTATATTATTGGTGTAAGCGGTTATAATTATATTTTCCTGGAATTCTTGCTCTTTTTTTGGTCATTTAAAGTGGACATTATGGTGCTATAAAAACTTGAAACAGCTTAGGCAATTGCAGTGACTTCGAGGAGAGCAATGCACACAGGGCTCAATTTTACCCAATAGAAAAATGGTCTTTTAATAGTTAATTGTACACCAAGCATAAATCAGGCAGAGAAAAAAGAAGCAGGAATTACTTTGGCTAATTTTTTTAACAGGACAAAAAACTTCACTGTAGGTCTCCCATCTGTCTGAGCACAAAAAAGCCACCACCTGGTTTCTGTATGAGCTCATCACTCTCTCAGTAAATGTTGCAATTGTTGCTTAGAACTTCCCTTTCAGCTGTCTATTTTTAAGTCACAAAATAATACATTACTTCTTACCAGGGTCAACATAAATCCCCTATGTATGGGACACTGAAGGAAGCCACTAAGAAGTGGTCACAGTGACTTGCTTGCATTCCCCAGGACATTGTTTCTCTGTGACACAGGAGTTGGAGGGTGCTTTGCAATAGAGAACTAGTAATATTTGCTTTGTAGTCACGCGTAAGGTAAACTAATACCAAGGTTACTTCAGGAGTGTCAGCCACTACTGTGAATGTTGTCCCCTTTGAGATAGTGCATGACTACTTCTATACCAAGCTCGTCATAGCTGAAAAAATGAACAGGCCTCAAGTTAATGCACAGGTGTGCCTATCCAGTATATGTATGTTACAAATTTAATAGCATTAGTTTCCTCAAATGCGAAGAAATCATATTACCTGCATTTTTTCATTACATAAAATGTTTTGGAAGTCGCATGGAATGAAAAAAAAAAAAAAGGAGCACTGGGCCAGTCAATGCTTTAAGATAGGTTTGTAAGAAATAAAGTCATTGGGGCTGGTAGGTGGCATGGTGGTTAAGGGCACTGGACTCCCACACAGTCCATCACGGTTCGAGTCCCAAACCTGGCAGCTTGCTTTCTCATTTTCCCTCTTTCTCATTTTGTCCCTCTCTCGTCAAATTAAAAAATAAGTGAATACATAAATAAAGTTAAATAAAATAATTCTTTTTAAAAAAAGGAATGTCATTATAGATAATGATTTAGCTTTTTTTTCCCTCTCAGACCAGTTTTGCTCTGATTTTCCCCAGAAATAAAACTGTTTTGATGTTTGTATTCATAACCATTTTCTAATTCTTCCTTATATTCAGAATAAATGTAAGGAGCAGATGTTCCTCTCTTACCATGGAAGCAACCCAAGCATTATTTTTAGTTCATATAAATGCCCTCAGATTGAAAGTAGATTATTTTACTCAACATTGTAAGTTAGATATCTATGTTGATGCATACAGACTTACCTATTTAAACTTCATATTATTTTATTAGATAAATATACACTTTTTATCCATCCATTCCTGTATTGTTGAGCATTTGGATGGTTGTATAACAATGTTACAATATAATTATGCACAAGGCCCCAAAAGATAGTTTCTCTAGGCCTTTCATCTAAATGTGAAATTATGAAATTGTTAGATACACTTTGGGCATTTTCAAGTTTAATAGATGTCTAATTGTTTAGGAATGGATTATGCCAACATGCCGTGCACATGTAGAAAGTGCATTATCTTTCAAATCCTACATTGTCAGATAATATTTCTAGATAAGTTTTCCTTTAGTTGAAA
>NW_006160069.1:769582-773583 GCF_000334495.1 Tupaia belangeri chinensis | reverse complement strand
TATATATTTATATAATTAAGGTTTTTCTGAAAGATTTTTTTTTTTATAAGACACTCACTGGAGAGATAGAGATGCAGAGAAAGAAAGTGGAAAATTACTTTCCTTCTCCAGGGGTGATGGCCATGCCACTGTCCCTTCTCCTCCATTCTCTCCTCGGGATTTTGGACACACATGTGCATGTGCCCAGTATGAGTTTCAAGTCTCTGGATCTGAGACTAAAATCACGATCAGCCACGTGGGAGTCCAGTGCTTTAACCACTATGCAACCTGCTGGCTCCTTAACTGATATATTAAGGAATGGTTTCAGAGAAATGTGCTAGAACTAGTTAAGGCATTGTACCTCTTAGTTTTTCATATTTCATTCTTTTTCTTTGTTTTTTTTTTTTTTTTTTTTTTTCCTATAGGACACATGTGCTTGCTGGAGAGACAGAGAGATAGAAAGAAATCAACCCCCCGGAGGATGGCCAGATCACAATCCCTTTTCTTACATTCATCTTTTGGGAATTTAGGCATGCATGCACATGTGCCTGGTGTGAGTTTCAAGCTGCCAGATCCAGGACTCAAACCACGATTGACCATGTGGGTAGTCCAGCAACGTAACCATTGTGCCATTGACTGGTCCCCATAGTTCATTCTTGTTGGAGAATTCCTGTGGGATCCAGGTTAGATAAGGGCTAGTCAGAGAGCTAGGTTTAGCCAGAGAAGTTACAGTATTGAACACTATGTCCACCTTGTCTGCACCCCAACTTCAAATACAATTCTCATATTACTTTTTATATCATTAACACTTGCTTCACATTACTGGAATTGCTCATGTATGTTTGTATTTCCTGAACAACATTATAAACAGGTAGCACAGGGAGGAGACAAGAGTGGACAGGCTGGATTGGTCTGTCTGGGATTGTGGTCTGACTCCACCACTTAGTATCTACAGGTAGTCCTTACTTATAATGGGGTTATGAGGACATAATATTTTCAACATAAGTTGAAAATATTTTAAGTTGAAGTGCGTTTAATATACCTAAACTACCAAAAATTATAGTTTAGCCTCACTTACCTTAAACACGCCCAGAACACTTGAGGGGGCCATAATTATCTACAATAGAGTCCATGTTATAAATAATGTGTTGAACATCCTTTTTAACTTACTGAATTCTATACTGAAAGTGAAAAACGGAAAATAGTTGCATGGATCTTTGAAGTACGATTCTAAAGAGTGTGTATCATTTTCACTTGAAACTTAATGTTAAAAACTGTAAGGTAAACCATCGTATCTTGAAGAACTGTATTTGTGTCATCTGGGCAATTTTCTATAACTTTCTTGTGCCCCAATTTCCTCATCTATAAAATGTGTACAAACAGATATGGCTTATTACCTATTGATGAAGACGTGTATAGTATTCTCAACTGAATTGGTCTGAGAAGTATTTCATGATGGGTAAAGTCTTTTTACAAGCAAAATGAGAAATAGTGATTGACTGTTTAAAAAAAATTGGAATAATAATAATAATGATTGGGAAAAACAATGAAAAGATATTGAGTGATGAAGCGGGGAGATTAATGTCTCTGTGTTGACTGACATGCATGGCATTTCCTTTTGAAAAAGCAATGTAGTACACTGTAAAGTTATATGCAATACAATGTAATATAAACAAGATTATGATGATTAAAAAAGATTTAAAGATTAAAAAAAGTGTGCATAATTTATCCATCACAAATTATTATAAGGGCTTATTATGTTATTATCAGTTAATATGTTAAAGCATTTGGAAGAGTTCCTGGGACACTGAGAGAACAATTATGTTAGCTAGTCCCATCTTTATGTCCTTTAGGGCAAGACTGTCTTTACCTATGGATCCAAAAAACCTTCCACTATGCCTGGAAAATAAATGCTTGCTCAGAAATAAAAGTTCAGTTCAGTAAACAGATATATACCTATTTTCTGAACAAGAATCTATATAACATACATTTCATTCTAGTTGGCATGTATTTCATTTTTACATCAACCTTAGAAAACCCCGTTAGCTATTCTTTGTTTTGACAGATTTTTGGGTTACATTGTCACCTTCACGCCAAGTCTGCATGATAAATTATGAAAAGAATGTGGGGGAGTATGATAACTTTTAACAGTAGGAAGCAAATCATTGGCAGAGCATCTGGGGACAAAGACATTTTGAAATGTTACATTTTCATAGCTATAAGCCTGAGAAATACATTTATTTATAGTTCCACTAGAAGGTGCTGTCCTCCCTCAACCTAATGGATGGGTTTGTTTGGGGAATAATTCTACATAAATTGTTACAGCCACAGGCTGTGAAGATACAAATACTTGCATTTTAAACGTGTTTATTTTCAAATCAGACATCTTTGATTACAAGTAATGTCTGTTAAAAATATCTTAATTGAAATCCTTACCTCTGTTTGTCCCTCAATTCATAGATTGCATTTTATTTTACTTTAATTAATTATTTAATTAATTTTAGGTTTTTGCCATGGGACACGTGCGCTCAGCTGAGAGGGACAGAAAGAGTGACAGAAAGAGGGAAAGTGAGAAGTCATTCCTCCAGTGGGAATGGCCATGCCACAGTTGCTTGTCCTCCATTCTCCTCTCAGGATTTTGGGTACACACACACAAGGCACTAGGCTTGATTTTCAAGCCAGGACTCAGAATGCGGTGGCAATGTGGAAGTCCAACGCCTTAACCACCATGCCACCTGCTGACCTAATAGAGCCCATTTTAAATGTCAGCTGTCGATAAATGGAATTGCAACGGTTTTAGAAAATAAACTTCTGGCTCTCTTCTCATGCCCTTGCGCCTGGTGTGATTTTTTTCAAGCAGTCAGGTATGGAGATTGAATTGTGGCAGGTCTTGTGGGATTTCAGTGCCTTCATTCACTAGCACAGTTTTTAATGTGTTGTTGGATACAATTTACTAGTACCTTGCTGACGATTGCTGTGTCTGTATTCATCAGGGATCTGATGTGAACTTATCTGTTTCTGTTATGTCCTTTCTGCTTCATGGAAGCTTCATAGAATGAATTTGGGAGGGCGTCTTCTTTTTAGATCTTTAGAAATAGTTTGAGGAGAAATGGAATTAACTCTTCAAAAGTTTTGTAGAATTCAAAAGCGAAGCCATCAGGACCTGGACTTCTCTTTTTGGAGAGACTATTACTGATTCAATTACATTACTTGTTATGAGTCTATTCAGGCATTCTGGCCTCCTGATTCATGCTTGGTAACTATATGTGGGTCCAGAAATTTGTCCATCTCAACTAGATTTTCCTACTTGTTGGCATATATTCACTCGCAGTAGTCTCTCCTGATCTTTTATATTTTCTGTTATATCTGTTGTAATAGTGTCTGTTTCATTGCTGATTTTATTTATCTGGTTCCTTTCTCTGTTTGTATTGTGACTTTTTATCCAGTTATTGGAATGAGGGAGGAGAGGTCATGCCCCTGCTGAATGAATCATATAGGCATTATTTATTTTAAAAAAAAAGCTACTATAACTTGAGTAACTACTAATGTGCCTGGAAAATAATTCAGAAATAAAATTTAAAGTTTAAATTTGTCAATTGATTGTATACTGTGCTCTAATTCCTGCATTCCTGAACTTGTAGAAAATATGTAACCTGAAAGAGAAAAAAGGGAGAGGAGAAGCTCACCAAAATTAAGAATATGAGAAAGAAGAAAACTAGACTTACTGAAATACTCATCATGGTGTATATTTAAAGTTAGATGCATACTATTTGTGTTTTCGTGAAGGTCTTATTCTAGGTTTCCTAAAGATGATCAACTTATTATATTTAATCATTATTATAGCTTATGTTTTCTACCTACACACAAAAATGATCACTATAACATGACACAAATAAAAAAAGTCAGAGACTTAAGAGTATACTGAGTGTGTAAAAAGTGATTTCTGAACTAGTTTTGTTCATAGGTGACTGTCTTCTCTTTTACTATTCAGTATCTCTCAGTAATGATTTTAGAAACTTTTT
>NW_006160069.1:734734-769551 GCF_000334495.1 Tupaia belangeri chinensis | reverse complement strand
AAGAGTGTTTTAAATTGCTAAATGACTCTGATATCAAAAAATGATATAACACTGTAAGATGATTTTTAAATTGTACAAATGCATAAAGCTTCACTGAAGATTCAATTCATTATATATTCATGATGGTTGAACAAGTAGTTTTAAATATAGTCCCATTGTTGTAAAAAACCATTAGCCTACTTACGACTGGATATTATCAAATATATTTTTAAAAGATTGAGAGTTCTCTATGAAAAATACAGAGCTTACTACTACTACTATAGATGAAATATTTTATATTATATTGCATTTTTCTTTAAAGGAATTTGATGACAACACAATTAAAATTTATGAATCATTTTTTTCCTAAAGTTTGCTTTATGGCAAGTGCACTAACCTGAGACAGAGAAAATAAAAGAGAGAAAAGGAAAGTGAGAGATCATACCCTCCCCCCCCCACCTCCACAAGAGGGTAGACACACCACAATTTCTTCTCTTTCATTCCTCTCTCAAGATTTTGGGCATGCTTGCATGTGTACCTGGAGTGTGTTTCTTTTTCTTTTTAATTTAATTTTTATTTACTCATTCATTTGTTTTAATTTGACCAGAGAGAGACACACAGACAGAGGTAAAATGATAAAGCAAGCCACCGGGTCTGGGACTTGAACCACGGCCAGCCATGTGGGAGTGTCCAGCACCTTAACCACCATTTCACCTGCTGACTCCACTGGAGTATTTTTCAAGCCACCAGGTCTAGGAGTTGAACAGTGTGGTTGACTGTGTGGGATCCAGTCAACTGAATCACTATACCTCCTGGACAGCCTAAAAGTTTACAATTCTTTGAAATAAAGTATTTAAAATAATAATTAAAAGATTGGAAATCTTTGCAATCCATATAATGTGTGTATTAAAGTGAATCATGAGGGGACTTCAGAAAGTTCTTGGAACACAATGAGTTAAAGTATGAGTTTATTTTCATGCAAAAATTTTGAAATCTGTTCATAAACTTTTTGAAAACCCCTTGTATTTAATTATTTTAATTAGCCTATAATAAAAACAAATCAATATTTTTAATAAATTTACTTTAACTTAACTAAATGATACTCCATAAGCAGATGCACAATGCATGAGAAGGATACTTAATTAGTTCAAATGATACAACAGTAACTTCTACATTTCCATTTTTGGGGAATTTACTGTTCACTATGGGGCCTAGGTACAATTGAAGTGTTCAACCTTAATCACATTAAACTTCACTGAGTTCTGGGAACCAGCAGTTAGCGTAATGGCTATGTCGCTGGACTCCCACGTAGTCGAACGTGGTTCGTGTCCCGGACCCGGTGGCTTAAAACTCACGCCGGGCGCGTGTGTGTGTGTGCCCAAGATCCCGAGAGGAGAATGGAGGAGAAGGGATTGCGGCGTGACCATCCCCCCTGGGGGGTGATTTCTCGCTTTCTGTCTCTATGTCTCTCTCTGTCTGTCTGGCGAGCGCATGCGCCCTACAGTGAAAATCTCTTCAAAAAAAAAAAAAAGGAAAAAAAAAAAACTTCACTGAGTTCTTTTTGCACCTAATCCCATTCCAGTAACAAAGTATCCAATGTCAAGGTTTATAAATATTTTGGCAGTATATAATTTCCAAGCATAGTTTGAGGGCTGATTAAAAAAAAAAAAAAAAAAGGAACTAGAGGCTCCAAGGCCATATTCAGTATTATAAACATGAAAGATACTTTCTCTTTCTTCCTCCTGTGCTGTAGGAGGTTTTTATTAACTTTTGGGGAAGACAATACAATAGCACATTTTTTAACGATAAACCACTGTTTGCTCAGATCACAGTGACATTTCTAAGTGACAAAAATAAAGTGATAAGCATGGGAAGAGGAATGAGGACATGGCAGGGGTACAGCCTGTGAAAGAGTAGACGAATCTGGTATGATGAGGGAAAGATTCTTTACTAAAAGCTAAATACCAGTTTTCCAGGATTTGTAATTTTATCAGCTTCAGTGCTAACTGCTAGTGCAATTTTACTTTTGTACTACCCGTAGACTCACATCAAAAGATAATTGGATCTAGTTGGGTGTTAAAAAATTAAAACTTCCATTGAAACACTTAATCTATTTTTAGGGATTATGTAAAAAGTTACGAATATTAGCTGTATTAAAATACAAACACTTCAGAAAAAGTTAGCCGCTATATACGGATACAGTCATCAATTTTTAGTTTGAAGTATGGGAATTAGCTTCTCCTGGAAGCTCTCTGAATAGAAATGATCCTTTGTTTGCAATTTTGAGGAGATTTAAAGGATGGATTTGTGATTGACAATAATATGCCTCTAGGTTGTCAAAACATTTAGATAAGATAGTGAAAATCTCAGTCCATTCTCTAGCAATTTTATCTTTTGTGACAGCAGCGACACTTTGAGAGAAAACACCGCATTCTTGATTTACTTCGTTTTAAATTCCCTAAAGAGCTCCAAGTAACACGTGGTGATTCTAACAGAGCCCTGATTAGGAGTTGCTGGGTGTCAGACAGGGCTGTCCAGCAGAATAATGCACTGGCTCGCTGCCCACCCTCCCCACCATGCGCTTACTGGCTCTTGGAGATGTCGCCCTGGGATTTGTGCCATGTCAAGGCTGTGTCATCGGCATATATTTCTGTCCATGACTTCTCACCTGCTCCGAGTAAAGGCATGTGCTTTGATTAAGCCAAACTCCAGTCTTAAATCTTTTCTGCTCATGTGTCCATCATTTTTGCCTGGACTTTCTGATCACTTACTCGTAGAAGAAATGGGAAGAACTCTGTGATCCTTTCTTCCCAGCCCTATAGGGTTTTTTCTTCTCTAGTATGAAGCACCAGAAGTAGATCCAGGTAGAAGTATGAATAAGGGCCCTTCTCCCCTTTCTAGAAACTGCAGGCCAAGGGCAAGGTGATTTCTAACTTCCCACCTGAGGTCTCCACCTCCTGGAACTTCTATTGGCAACTGCATAGCTCTGCTGTCTCTGTCTCTCAAAGCTGCTGTCGTTCCTCACCTGGATCCAGCATGGAAGCAGCATGAGCTCCAACAAAGTGCTGGTGACTCAGCGGCTGCCTCAGCAGGGATGCCGGCCCCGTAGTGCCACACTGCATCTGAGAGTCATAGATGCCTTTTTCCAAGGTTCTCACGCTTCCCTTAGTGTTGCCTACCTGGTGAGGGGTTTCTGTTATGCTCTTTTCCCTGATGAGGCTGGCTTGGGACAAACTCACCAAAATACACATCCTTAACCTGGTAGGAGGAGGGCATATTATAATAGATTCATGGTGTCTGAAGATGTAAATATTATTGCTGCATCAATACATCTACTCACATCAGCTTTCCAATGAAGACATTCCCTTCATCCTTTAAGTGAGGGCACATGTATATAACAAGCTTTATTTCTAACAAGTTTATTAACCCTATATTTTTGCATCTCTCCCCAGTGTTCCATGCTGGGGTATTTATGTAAATGAATAGTAGATCAAAACCCTGGCCTCCCCCACTTCTTCTTTTGGGAAATAATTTTTCCTCTCCTAGTCACTCTTCTCCTCTCCCTTCCTGTCCTTCTCTCTAGGTCTCCCTCTTCTGTTCCTCTTCCTTTTCCTGCCTTTCCAACCCACTTTGTCCCTTTTTTTCCCTTCTATTCTTACCTTCTTTTAAAAACTTCTAGTTTTCTTCTCTCTCTCTCTCCTCTTTTTAAATTTTGCCTAGGTCACATAGCCTTTCAGAGAGACAGAGATAGATAGAGAAGGAGAGTGAGGAAGTATTTCCCCAATAGGTCATGGTCAAACTGCAATTTCATCTCCTTTATCTCTCCATTCCGGAAGGGTTTGGGCACACGTGTACACAGACAGCATGTGTTTCAAGTGCAGTGGTGGGATTCCAATCATGTGACTGGCCATGTGGCATCCAGCTCCTTTAACCACCAGACCACAGGGTTGACCCTACTTCTTATTTACAAAAAAAGCAAAATATATACCAGCATGAAAATTACTTTTGGCAAAACCTTTTAGAAAACATTGAAAATGATCTTTCACACTTTATTAACTATAGAAATATGAAAAAAAAACTTTCTTTTGGAAGGAATTCAGGTTAATGCAGATGTCACAAACAAGGCAAAGAGCACTAGTTACTAATGGATAGTCCATCAGTTGGCTGGACCAACTGATCGAGAAGCTGATGGGTTTCTCATTTCCTCCCCACTCTTGTCCAAAGAATGGAGTCTCAGCATTCTGAGAAGAGAAGATAGGTGTGTTATTAGCACACAAATCCCACTTTTACCTTTATAAAATCATTTTAAGGGGACATTATCTGTTTCTCTGCCATTTGGAAGAGTGACTCAGAGAAATTAAAAATTGAAAAATACCAACTCCTGTCAGTGATGCATTGCCTTCTTCCAAGGCAGGCCCACTTTTCTCAAAAGTACGTTCTTAAACTAAGAAAAGGCAAGAACATAGTCTAATAATATCCTCTTGAGATAATCTATGATGATAAAGGGCATGATAAATAATGAAGAGCGCAGGGAAATGAAGGATTTTTAAAAACAGAAAGGAAAAGAAAGGAAATAAAAATATCCATGAACCAAGACTTCCCAAATTAAAATCTATCCCTGTTGGAACTTTTTCCATATTTTTATAATGCAATTGTTCTTACGTATTCATATCCATTTCTAAAAGATCTTTTGACTCTCTTTGCCAGGCCTTGATAAGGAAAAAAAAAAAAGAAAATAACCATCTATGTCAGCTAGATGTAGTAATTTTTCCAGTTTACTTATTTTTGTATTTTATGTCTTAGTAGACTTTATTATCAAAAGATGACATGCCCACTGCTCACAGCAGCTGCAATCCATTAGCCTAATGGATTGGAATTATAGGTTGCCCTGGGAATTGTCTATTGTGTGCCAAATCACATGTAAACCCTACTGTGAAAAGTCTTGACACTATCAAATGTGAAAAATACAATGTGTTCAAGAAGATGTTGGAAAAAGAGATGTAGGGCATTTGACTAACCATGCAGAAAGTAATATGAAGTTTACACCAAAATAAAAACTACTTGTTTCCTTGATGCTGTTGTCTAATATGGCAATTATATTCTGTCATTCACTATCTAACAGTGCCGGATGAAAAATGGGCACCAACTGATTAATTATCCCCTTTTTCTATCATATATTGGTCATAGATTATTTGCATATACATCTAATCTTACTCAGAATCTACCTCATGTAATTCTTTAATTCATTTAACAAAAATATTTAAGTACTTGCTCTATACCACACACTGGGAATGTAGAAGGCTTGTAGACATAGCAAAGCCACCAAATGACTAACAAGGAAAACTTATATTTTGTTACATTCCATATGCTCCCAGTTCTTTTCCTCTCAACTCCAGCATAGGACATCACAGTCACTTGGAAAATCTAGTTCTGGGAATTTCCTGGGTAGGGATGAGCCTGCAAGGAGCATTCTGAGCTTTGCCATTCTCAAGTTCAGGTTTTTTTTTTTTTTAATTTATTATTTTTTTTGGAGAGGTTTTTGCTATAGGGCGTGTGCACTCGCCAGATGGACAGAGAGAGACAGAGAGACAGAAAGTGAGAAATCACCCCCCAGGGTGGATGGCCATGCCACAATCCCTTCTCCTCCATTCTCCTCTCGGGATCTTGGACACGCACACACCATGAACCATGGTCGACTATGTGGGAGTCCAGCAACATCGCCCGTATGCTAACTGCTGGTCCCTCAAGTTCAGTTTTGATACAGGGAGCGAAGTGAGGAGAGAGAAGTCCAACTTTCTTTCCAGGGCCACTTAGCTGTGATGTGGAAAGCAGCCGTCCAGTGACGTGAGCCACCTGCTGACCACAGGCACAGTGGAGCACTTACAAAAGGGCTTGCATGCTGCTGAGCTTGGCAAGAAGTAGTCACCATTGTCACTGCCACAGCAGTGCTGAGGCACCTTGACTCCGCTTGTGAAATCTGTAAAGGTGACATAGGGATGAAAGATCACTGGTGACATGTCTTATCTGCCCATTCATCTTTCCTTTCTGCATTTCACTGGTTTGTTTGAGAATAGCTTTCTGCTGCAGAAGTCCATGCCATTTTTGTAGAAAATAGAGCGAATATTTGAATACAAAGCTTCATTACACAGAGGTTAAGTTTTCAGACAAGAAAAAGGAGATTAAAAAAATCAAAGGTTATTGGGGCTAGATGGTGGCACAGTGGTAAAATGTGATGCCTGATGCTCTACAGGCAAATCTACATGGCAAGTTTGCATCTAGAGACCTTTCTGAGTAAGCTGGTCATGCACATGCCCATGACGCAGAGCTGGCTAAAGCTGGGAGTGGATTGCAGCATGGAGACCCCAGTTGGGGGTGCAATTTTTTAAATATCTCTGTCTCTTTCTTACTTATGAAATAAATAAACTTAAAAAAAAAGAAGTTATGAGACCTGTTATTCTGAAATACACATATTGAAAACAGTCAAAGAATTAAGAGCAACAATATATTAGACACAAAGTCTACCAATGTTTAAAACTTAAATATAAAACTTAGGTTTTATAAGTAAAATAGTAACTTTCCCATTCAAGTGTCTTGGAGAAGAGAATAAGATGTTGAATCATAGTAGGCTGGCATTTAATCTTCTAGAAGAAAACCTGTCATTTTGAATGTCGTATTAACTTCTCTGAGGGTAAACTAGTAATTCCTCCCATCCCTATTTGAATTTGTCTTTTTCTTTCTCATACACGCTGTCTCATAAACAGACACATTCACTCACCTGCACAAACACAACCCCTACAGTTATTTATCCTGGCGATCTATAGTGGTGCTTCTCATGTGCTTAGGACTGTGCTAGGTGTAGAGATATACACAGACAATATCACTGGTTCCTTATCTCTAGTCTAAATATTCTTAGGTTAGAATATTCATTCCTTTATTCCTTGAACAGGCAATTGCTGAGAGCTTATTTTGAGCCAATTACACATGCATGTGTTAGTTAAATAATGAATATATAAAGTGCTAATATATGAGAAGCTGGGGTTAGGGAAATTAAAAAAATATAGTAGGGGAGGAGGTAAATGAATCAAGAAGACTGGGATCTTACAGCAACAATACAGTGAAGAAGGTTGAGTCCAAGTAGTATACATGACAGAAAGGCAGACACTAAGTAGAACCAAAGCAATAAGTGATTTCAGTGGTCGGAGTGTAATAACGGCTTCCAAGGCCTGGATTGAGGCAGGAGGATAGTTGTTTCAGTCCCAGACTTGGGATGAGATATATGAGGGGTCTTTGAGAAGCTCATGGAAAATATGTATTATGAAAAAACAAATTATGTATGAATTTCACGTTTGTCTTGCATTAAAATAAGCTCATATTTTAATTCAATTTTTCCATGAATCTACCTAATCTGGGACCATTTTAAGGACCAAATGGCAGCTTCTTTGATGCAAGGAGCATTTGAATTTGTGTCTACAGGAGACAGAGGCCCACTGTTCTGGGATCTGCTTAGTTCTATTGAGTAGTCTTCATTTAGTGTGAGTACCTCAGACTTCTCTAAACACTTATTGTGTCCCTGGCTTAGACCCACCGTTCTACCTGCCCTTTTCCTCTGATCCATTCTCTGGTCCTTTCCTTTCTTCTTCAAGCTTCCTGTTCTATCAACCATGTTGTCTGTATCACTTTGAAGACTTTTGCTATTTTCACTAAGGCCAGAAATATATTGAAAGCTGTATTTGCTGTAATTATTCCAGGCGTATTAAGTTGAATTTAATTGGCACACCAGTGGCCAATTAGATCAGTCCCATAAATGTTTCACGGAACACTTATTCTGTTCATCGAACACTCATTGCATTTTAATATAATGTATATACGGGGCAGTAATTAGGAAACTCAATGGCAATTGTCACCTTCTGCTGGACAGAAATGACAAAATGCGAATCTCCTTATTAAAAATGGCCCATTTAATTATCTTTTCTACATCTTATAATTCATCATATTAGAAAACAATTTGCTTTTAGAAATAGAATATGGCTCACTATATTGATTTTTATTATGTTCATGTTCATTTTCTGTGCAACAAACTCACCCAGTGAATTCTACTTGCAAAATTTCTAATCTATAAACTATTATTTATTCTGTAGCTTATATCATAAGACAAACTTAAATGGCTCATGAATCAAATAAGCCTAAATGATTAAAAATTTCACTTAATTTTATGAGTCTGATTATACAATGAGCATTCCATATACAAATCATTTTGTGCTGCTTGGGTTCATTTAAGGCATCTCAGTGAGATTCAAAAATGAATTTTGATGTCCCATTATTGCAGCACTTTGCTAACCCATTATCTGAAAAAGGAAAACAAACAAACAAAAACCCCAAACAGAAAACGATATAAAGAGAGAGCAATTTAATTTCACAAAGAAAACCTCCTAGTCTTAATACACTGGGTGCACCTAGAAGTGGCTAAATTATCAGGTAATAATTTATGGTAAGGAGGGGGAGAACATGCAGCCAAATAGCAGAGCTACTTACAGGCATATATTCTAATTTCTCTACCTGAGTATACTAAAAGTGGATAAATCTGGGCACCAGAAAATATGTAAATAAATAACAGAACACAGTGTTTTTCCTGCCTGAGATGTCAACTATAGAAATGAGCAAGATCTGAAAGCATCCACACAGAATATCTGCTTTCTCCTTTAGGCACTGTTCTTTATATTTAATTTATAACTGTTCTATCTTCCTGATAGGTTACTATCTGGCTTTGTACGGGCCTCAAGAGTTCATTCCAGGAAGTGGTCTCTTTCACACACAGTCCCATCTTGTCCTCTTACTGCTCTTAGCTCCGTCTTCAACTTTTTACCTTGTAGCTGATAACTGCCTATGGTTCCAGGACTATAGTCATTTGATAAATGTTGCTACCAGGACAGTTACTTCAAAACTCCCGTTCATTATCGTAATTGTCCGGAATTCTCCTAACACGGATTCTGATTACATGGTTTGCTTGGCTGAAGGTTTAGGGATGATGAAGGAACTTTAAATATGAGAAGACAAAATTTAAAACTGGATGAAGACTGGTCCTCTGGCCTGGTGGTTGAGAAAGACAGACCCAATATGGATGACTACACAGCTATAATCTCTGATGCGGTGGCTTGAATAACACGTTGGGCACGTGTGTGTGCCCAAAATTCTGATGGGATGTGGACATGGAGGAAAATGGGTTTCAACATGAACATGCCCCATGAGGGGTGCTTTCTTCTCTCTCTATCTCTCTCTGGCAAGCACACATGCTCTTTGGTAATGTTAAAAAAACAAAAAAGAATGTAAACATAGAAGCATAATTTTTTTTCTTTCTTTTTTTTGAAGAGGTTTTTCCTATAGGGCACGTGGGCTCATCAGACAGAGAGAGACAGAGAGACAGAAAGCGAGAAATCACCCCCCCCTTCAGGGTGGATGGCCACACCACAATCCCTTCTCCTCCACTCTCCTCTCAGGATCTTGGGCACGTATGCACATGCGCCTGGTGTGAGTTTTTTTTAAAATTTATTCACTGTACATCATTACAGCATACAAAATGAGTTTTTCCATCCAGAGTATACTGTATATTGTCTCAATCAAGCACATCAACATACATGTTATTGTCAACAAATAATTTTTCATTTCTTGTTTCCTGTATGTTTTGCTTTTTTACCCCTTCCTTGATTCCCTTTCTCTTACCCTCTGCCATCTCCCATTCTCCTCCCCCACTGTCTCTGGAATCTATGTTTGCTTTCTATAGTGTTTTCCCCCCATTTTATTGAATTACTAAAACCACCTGGTCTGGGATGCAAACCACAGTCAACTACATGGGAGTCCAGCAACATAGCCATTATGCTAACTGCTTGTCCCAGCAGCATAAATTTTTTGATAGTCCAAGGAAAAAGTACACATGTGCGTATACACACACACGTACACACACACACACACACATTTTGTTTGCTTTAACATCAGTATTCTCTCTTATTCTTTCAAGTGTTCCAGGCAAATCTCCATCTTTTTGAAAAACCCTATTATTAAAAGGAAGTGATTTCACCTTATTCATTCCTTCTTGACACCATGGCAATTTAAAAACAAAAATAGCCCATAAAAGTAACATTTCAGTGTATAACATGGTAAAAATACAGAGATTAAATGTAAATTATAAAAAAATTAAAAATTGATACCAAAGTTAACACTGAAGAATGCACAGTTTGTTAACAGTTCGAAAACAATGAAAAATTTAAGTGGAACAACAAAAATAGTAACCTTTCAGAGAGCAGGACTACTTGGTTGGCAATGAGTTTGTGGGGAACTCTAAACCTCTTTAAACTGAATTTTGAATATCTCTTTGCTATTTTGTTAGGGTAGATAGATACACCTTGATTTTCTGCTGGACATTTTCTTACTTTCTTTTTCTTTTTCTTTTTTTTTTTTTTTTTTTTTTTTGGGGTTTGCTATAGGGAGCGTGTGTTTGCCAGAAAGACAGAGAGAGAAAGAGAGACAGAAAGCCAGAAATCACCCCCCTCGGGGGGATGGTCATGCCGCAATCCCTTCTCCTCCATTCTCCTCAGGATCTTGGGCATGCACGCACATGCGCCCGGCATGAGTTTAAGCCACCGGGTACGGGACTTGAACCATGGTCAACTAAATGGGAGTTCAGCGTCATAGTCATTATGCTAACTGCTGGTCCCTCTGCTGGAAATTTTCTATTAAGTATGTATTATAACACACACACCCAGACAAACACACATACGCCCACACACACATCTTTTTGAAGGAGCAATAGCAGTAAAATGAGTCAGTATGATTTAACTGTAGTCTAAGAAAGACAATTATTTTTTTGTTAAACATAACTGCAACTCTACAGCTTGCAACATGTTTCTAGCACCTTCTCTTCCCCATGCCCCCCCCCAGAAGAGCAGCAAAGAACCTCCATTTTTTTAAATATTGATGACCAATTACAATGGTTCATCAAGACCAAAGAATGCTCTAACACCGACAGTCATCGACTTATGAGAAGTTTTATCTTATTCACTTCATCAATCTCTGGAAGCATAAAAGAGTCATAATATAAATCATTAAATATAGGAATAATCTGTAAGTGATAGATAATACAGATTTTTTAGTATAGACAAGATCCTCCGGGATTTCCAATGCCCTGGGTGGGGGAATTGTGACTTCAGTTCTGTAGGGATTACTGTTAATACTGTGCAGCACTTGTAATCAACTGTAATTAGTACCAATGAGAGTAAACATGGCCAGGGAAAGTCCTGCTGAGTCAGAGGGATGTGTCAGGGAGGAGTGATGCGTTAGGGAATTGTGGTTCTAATTTCTTCATATTTCAGTCAAGTTTCAAGATATAGAAGATATCCATGGTAAGGCCTTGGGTTTAGTACTCTCTGTTCATTATCTATATTTCTATACTCTGCTTATTGCAGGGGAGGGGATAGACTTAAAACGAATTCAAACCTGTTGTCCTCATGACAAAAGTAAATCGGACATATTTAGGGACAGGAGAAGTTGAAACACATCTGCCTGAAGGTGAAACCACACTTTCAAAAAGTTTATGATGACTGGGACCAGCAGTTAGCGTAATGGCTTTGTCACTGGACTCCCACATAGTAGACCATGGATCGAGTCCCGGACCCGGTAGCTTAAACGCATGCCGGGCGCATGTGCGTGCGTCCCCAAGATCCCGAGAGGAGAATGGAGGAGAAGGGATTGCGGTGTGGCCATCCCTCCTGGGGGGTGATTTTTTGCTTTCTGTCTCTCTATCTCTCTCTGTCTGTCTGGCGAACGCACGCGTCCTATAGCAAAAACCTCTCCAAAAAAAAAAAAAAAGAGAGAGAGAAAAGAAAAAAAAGGTTATGATGACTAATACTTATAAAAAATATTTTATATTATAGCTCATACTAACTTCTGCACATATCCTTTCCACACATGCTCTGTAAATTAATTATGCCAGTCATCAAAAGATAATTTAAATGGTTATGTAGTTAGTTTATTTCCATAAAACTGTGCTCTGCAGGTTTTTCATTTTTAAGCAAAAGTGGCTTAGACCATTCTGAATGGCATTTGACCAGCATATGTGAAGCAACTGAGAGCAAATTAGCCTCAGTCAACACAAACCAAAGACAGTGGGAAGACCAAAAATTATTCAAATGATCTGAATTAACTTGTTCAACTAGAACATTTAACCTCTAAGTATCTCTCCAGTGTTTTGAACATAGAAAGGAAGAACTTGGTGACTCAAGACTAATGACTGAATTTGCCAGTGATTAAGAAACAGTTGGCGAACTCTACTGCTACTCAATTGAGTTAATCAATACCTTAAATATTTAAGGCCTAAATCAGAATTGTTTAAGTCCTGATATAGACACTTTTTCTATTCGCTTGGATGAAATTTCCATGATCGTTATAGTTAGTATTCTCTTTACATGGCAACGGCTGGATGGAGCCAGTGAAGATGTCTTGATTATTAATTAGAAAGTTTTATTTCATGAAAGCATACCACATACTGCTAGGTTTATCTGGCCCTGCGAAACAAGTTGCCCTCAAGGACACTTGAAATGAAGACTGATCGGTGATCTCTGCTAGCTGCTTGTTGAAGTCAGTACATCTGTCACATATTTTTATTAAAGGAGACCAAATGTATTGAAATTGGTATGTTTTCAAAAATATATCTAATCCACATTATACATGTATTCTCAGGCCAGCAATGGAGCTTGATTTAACAGAAAAGTTTTACAACCCATTCTGGTGTTTAGTTTATAGTCTCTGTATCTTGTTTGCCAAAACAATAAAAAGTCTGCTTTATATAATCAACAAAAATGACAAGTATTTACATGGTTGAGCAAACTGGAGGATGGCTAATTGCAATCCGCTTTACATTCACAACTGAAAAATAATAAACACTGGTGAAAAATGCACCTCAGAAAAGACTGTTTAGGTGATAAGACTTGTCAATGTGTATGATCTTCCTTTAAAAGGTCAGAAACTCATCACGGTGGGGAGGAGCCAGCAGAGTCGAAGTGAGTAACAGTGAAAGTAAAAGCTAACAATAAAGCAAACGAAATGTTAGAGTTTAAATGTGGAGAGAAGATTTCATTCTAGTATGAAGAAAATTTACAATTGTGGGAAATGTAAAACTAAACTTCAAAGGTTAATAATGAAAGTTTAATTTCTTACAGTTACAAAAAATGTAAAAGCCTTACAAATTCTCATTCTTGGCATTATAATACGGTTATCATCAAAATAGTCAAGGCTTCTTAAACGCTTATAGAAAAACACAATTACATAAAAATAAATTTCAAAATCTTCCAAGGGTCTCAATCTCACCAATGATTATTTTTCTGGTAAAAGACTAAGCTAACAATGTATAATACATTCTTTAATAACAAAAGGAATGCATCTTTTTTATAAACCTATGCAGGGGTTGATACTGTTTGTAAAAAGAAACCATTGCTGCATTGCTGTTCCTTTACATTTTTTTTTTTTGGAGAGGTTTTTTTTTTTTTGTCGCTATGGGGTGCATGTGCTCACCAGACAGACAGAGACATAGAGACAGAAAGCGAGAAATCACCCCCCACGGGGAATGGTCCTGCCTCAATCCCTTCTCCTCCATTCTCTTCTTGGGATCTTGGGCACACAGGCACGCGTGTCCGGCGGGAGTTTTAAGCCACCGGGTCCGGGACGCGAACCCCGGTCGACTATGTGGGAGTCCAGCAACATAGCTATCACGCTAACTGCTGGTTCCTTGTTCCTTTAAATTTTAAAGTCAGGATAAATGCAAATTACGGTAGTCAAGTACCTTTTTTTGAGATAAAGATGTTGTATTTAAATAAAAGCAACTCTAGACCTTCATTTCACATTTCTATTTCCCACGTCAAATATTTTGGTGTAAACAGTGGAGTGTGATCAGAACTTCAGAACTGTTTTGTTATCCCCAAGTCTGTATTACCCGCTGGAAATTCAGGTGATTTTAAACTTCCATTTTGAATGTAGCATTTAGAGCTTTCTTGGAAGAACTTTTTTAGTCCCTGTTATATAACTTGTAACAGTGATGGCCTCCCAAATGAGTGATTGGCTTGTGGGGAAATAGCTATTTAATCTTGAGTTTGATAATATAGAGCCTAACTGCCAAAAAAATCAATTTCTCTAATAACCTGTTCCTGCTTTTATTCAACAACTGAATATACTGAAGCAACAATGTAATTACTTTTACACTGTGTATGTATCACAAAGACTTACCGAGAGTCATCTCTGAAGTCATCATTTAAGGATTTCAGTGGTTCAATGTTTTCCATGTGGTTCATTACAGATGAAAGGATCTGAGAGAGCTATAAATGCAGTATACTACTCAGGCTGGCTGCTCATTTCTCCATTATATAAAAAAACCAATACCTTTCAACTATTTCGTAGATTCTCCTGAGAGAGAGATTGCATGAGAATTTACACTCTTTTTTCAAGAAACACAATTAGGAATTAAACATTTGTTCCCCAAATGGCATCAGTTTAATTTTAAAAAGTAGTCCATAAAGAGTGACTAATTGGGCCTAGCAGGAGGCATAGTGATTAAAGAGCTGGACTCCCACATGGTGGACTATGGTTTGAATCCTGGACCAGTGGATTGAAACTCATACCAGGAGTGTGTGCGTGTGTGCCCAAAATCCTGAGAGGAGAATGGAGAAGGGATTGCAGTGTGGCCATTCCCCCTGGGGGGAGTGTTTTATCACTTTCTGTATTTCTGTCTCTCTCTGGTGAGTGCATGCACCCTGTAGTAAAAATATCTTTCTCTCAAAAAAAGTTAGTGTTTGAACATTTCAAAAATAATGAGAATAATAATAGTAATAATCTGGAAAACAATGATGAAAGCCTACTTGATGATGACGATATGGATAGTAATGTCTTTGTCTTGACTGATATACATGGTATTCCTTCTGGAAAAAGAAATGTAATACACTGTAAAGTTATGTATGATTCAATGTAATAGAAACAAGATTATGATGATAATAAATGAAAAAGTGACTAATTACTTAACTTTAGTCAGAGTAATAATCAGTTTGTCTATGAAGTGACAGATATTATATTATTTATATTTTACATAGTTATCCAAGATATGTATTTTATTCCTACTTAATAGTTGAAGAAAATGAGGATGAGAGAAATTTAGTAAGTCTGCCTAGAGACACAGCTTAGACAGTTGGACAAACATTCTGACCTTTGCTTGACATTCTAAAAATAACCACGAAGTGTTTTTATTGTACTGAGATGTTTCCCATGCTGGTGGAATTGAAAATCACTGATTCAGTTTTGAAACAAGTATATTGGAATATAATTGACATACTGTAAGATGCACATATTTAAATGGTATGATCTGGTTGCTTTAACTTATGTGTGTTCTCATGAAACTATCACTAGTCAAAGAAAGGACATGCCCATATTTCCATAGGTACATGTGCGGATGTGGCCCTTTCCTGGCCCTTAGCCACCCCCTTCTTTCACAAACAAGGACTGATGTGCTTTCTGTCACAAGAGCTACTTTGTACCTTCCATAGTGAGTTAAATCATACAGTATGGATGATTCTCTCTCTTTTTAAAAATCCAGCATCTTAGCAAAATTATATTGGGCTTTATTCCTGATATAGTACACATCAACTGTAATTTTCTTATTTTTAATGATGACTTTATTGAGATAACTCACATATGATAAAATTCACCTTTTTGTCAGCTAGTGATGCAAATTAACACTTCCATGGGGCAATCTCACATGGAAGGTTCCTGGTTCAAGTCTGAATTCCTCTCGGAGTAAACAAGACACATGATTGCTCATGATGTGAGGGCGGATGAGGTTGGGGGTGGATCATGGTGTCAAGACTGTTGGGGATGCTATCTCTCCTCTTTCTCTCTGTCTCTCTGCCTTTTGTGCTCAGGGAGGGAATAAATAAGTCATTCTCTTACATTATACAGTTCAGAGTTCTAAGTTAAATTCATAGAGATGTATAACCACCAACATTATACAGGTTTAGAATACTTTATCACGCCCAGAATAACCTCATAACAATTCGTAGTCATTTCCCATTTCTTTTTACCTCCAGCCTCTGGCCACCAATAGTCTACTTTTGTTCTCCGTGGATTTTTGCTATGGATTTGCCTAGCTTAAACATTTGATATAAATGGTATCGTACAATATGTGGCCTTTTGTGATCTCAGTTTTTTGTTTTGTTTTGCCTTTTTTTTTTTTTTTTGAGTTGTACTCCTTTGCAAGGGTAAACTACAATTTGTTTATCTATTCACAAGTTGATGGACATTTGGGCTATTTCTAGCTTTTTGTTAGTATAGGACAAGCTGCTGTGAACATTATGCTTTCCTTTCTTTTGGGTCAATACTTTTTGGCTGGATAAAACATTAAGTATGTATTTAATATTTTAAGAAAAATCTAAATAGTTTTCCAAAATGGATACACTATCACACATTTTCAGCAGCATGAGTGAGAGTTCTAGTCCCTCCACATACTCAGTAATACTTCCTGAGAGCAATTTAAAAAAATGTAGCCATCCTAATTGGTATACAGTAGTGTCTGGTTGTGCTTTGAATTCGTATTTCCCTAATGACTAATTGTCTTGAGCATCTTTTCTTGTGTTTATTTGCCATCTATATACCTCCTCTAGTGAATCATCTGTTAAAATTTTTGCCGATTTTGGGACCAGCAGTTAGCATAATAGCTTAGTTGCTGGCTTTCCATGTAGTAGACCATGGTTCGAGTCCTGGACCCGGTGGCTTAAACTCATGCCGGGCACATGTGCGTGCATGCCCAAGATCCCCAGAGGAGAATGGAGAAGGATTGCGGTGTGACCATCCCCTCTGGGGGGCAATTTCTCACTTTCTGTCTCTCTGTCTTTCTGGCGAGCACACGCACCTGATAAGAAGAAACGTCTCCAAAAAAAAAAATTTTTTTTTGGCCGATTTTAAAATTCGGTTCATTGCTGATCATAAAATTCCTTTTTCTTTTTCTTTTTTTCCTTTTTGAGAGATTTTTGCTATAGGGTTCATGTGCTTGCCAGAAAGAGAGAGAGACAGAGAGACAGAAAGCAAGAAATCATCCCCCAGGGGGGATGGCCACGCCACATTCCCTTCTCCTCCATTCTCCTCTTGGGATCTTGGGCAAGCAAGCACACACGCCTGACATGAGTTTTAAGCCGCCAGGTATGGGACTCGAACCGTAGTCAACTACATGGGAGTCCAGTGACATAGCCATTACGCTAACTGCTGGTCCCATAAAATTTCTTTATCTATCCTTTATATAATTGAATAAAAGCATTCACCAAAAAAGCAGCTTAATGTTTTAGTCTTCTATTGGATATTTGATTTCTTAAAGTAAACTCTAACAAGAGGTCAGACTTTTATATTAAAGTTCAAATCACTTATTTGCAACTTTAGGCATCCAGGAGCAAATGTTTGGAAAAGGTTCTCTTCGTTAGATGTCCCCAAATCACATTAGGTTAAAACAAAATCTATTCTAACTAGTGTTTAGACAACATTGCTTGCCATACCTTGTAAGATGGTTTCCACATCTTTTTATACAGTAGTTTTTCAGTTCTCGTTAGGTACAGTTCGTGGGCAGCTCTTCTCCCCTTGGTCTTTGCTTGTCTTAGCTATTGGGTCAATTCCAAGCTCGGCAGTCAAAGTTAAAGAGCTCAGTGTACATGAGCGGGAGGTTTCTACGGCATGTCATCCTGAGTTACCATAGACTTACCACCTTACAATACTCCTCCTGTTTCTCTGACTCCATTATTTATTCTTATGATCTATTGTATACACAATAGACAAAGTCATCTTTTTTTAAAAAAATCTGATCCTGTCACCATTCTTTTGTTAAAAACTGACCCAGGATTTCTCTCTGAGGGTAAACTGAAGTTTTGCTACAACTACATGATCTGCTCTGCTGCTGTTCATCCTTGCTCACCACCACCACCAACAACGACTTCTTGATTTCCTTTCCTACCATTCTCCTCCTGTGTTTTTGGTTCCAGTATCCCTCGTCACCTTGATATTCTCCAAACATTCTAAGCACACACACCTCATAGACTTTATATTGGTCAGTCCCTCTGGTGGGTACATTTTCTCTGTTCCGCACATGGCTTGCTCCCTTGTTTTTCTCTAGTCTATGCTTGAAAGGCCTTCCCTGACTGGTGTGCAGAACAAGAGCCCTGCTTGGGACCAGTAGTTAGCTTAATGGCTATGTCGCTGGACTCCCATGTAGTCAACTGTGGTTCACGTCCCGGACCAGGTGGCTTAAAACTCACGCCAGGCACGTGTGCGTGCATGCCCAAGATCCTGAGAAGAGAAGGGAGGAGAAGGGATTGCGGCGTGGCCATCCCCCTGGAGGGTGATTTCTCGCTTTCTATCTCTCTATCTCTCTTTGTCTGTCTGGCGAGCGCATGCGCCCTATAGCAAAAAAAAAAAACTTCTCCAAAAAAAATAGAACAAGAGCCCTGCCCCTGCCCTCAGAGCAATGCCCAACTCTCTCTCTCTCTCTTATCCTGCTTCATTTTTTCCCATAGCACTAATTTATGATCACGTGACATGATCACATGATTTTGCTTACTTGTTGTCCCATATTTACACAGGAGCATGCTTCACAGGAGCATGAAGACTATTGTTTCACCATGTATCCCTGTCCTAGGTGAACGATTTGGCACATAGCAGACACCTCTCCTTTATCAGCCTATTATTAAAGGTACACTTGCAATACTTTCCTTGACAACATCTGAGTGATACTCTTTTGCTTTAAATTATAGTTTCCTTGGCTGGGACTCTGACTTAATTTTTCCTTTTTTTTAGAGTTTTTTGCTATAGGGCATGTGTGCTTGCCAGAAAGACAGGGAGAGACAGATAGAAAGTGAGAAATCACCCCCCAGGGAGGATGGCCACTCCACAATCCCTTCTCCTCCATTCTCTTCGGGATCTTGGGCATGCACGCACACATGCCCAGTGTGAGTTTAAGCCACCAGGTCCAGGACTCGAACCTAGTACGACTACATGGGGGTCCAGCAATGCAGCCATTATGCCATCTGTTGATCCCAACGTAATTTTCAAGTCTTAACAAATTATTTCTTTGGGAGGCTAAGCTCTGTTAAACTTTCAAGAGTTAAAGTTTTGACTGGAATAGACTAACAAAGCCAGGACACAATGATGTCGCTGACTTGACTTTATCACTCATCACCAACTGAAGAGTGAATAGAAGGGTGAATTAAATAAAAATAAAATACAATGCACTATTTTCCATGTTCTAAAACTTTTGAATAAGATTTATCCAAATTTTTTGGTAACCAAAGACCTCTACCCTCCTCTTGGGATCTTGAGCACGTGTGGACATACACCTGGTGTGAGGTTTAAGTCACCAGGTCTGGGACTTGAATCGCAATTGCCTATGTGGGAGTCCAGTGACAGAACCATTACGCCATCTGCTGATCTCCCTAAACTATAATTTTTGAGTAAGTGTAAAATATATTTTAAGATAGACAAAGAGTGAAAATTACTAAGAGATGAGTAAAAGAACTAAGGAATATACTTCACATTGAGCCAGTAAAATATATCAATGACTAGCAAAACAAAAACAAAAACAAGTCAACTATTAAGTAGTTCTAAACAACTGTGCTTTTCTGTTTACCAAATACTTGTTTTGTTTACATATTATCTTCACCTTTTTTGTAGTTTATTTTTTTACTTCTATATCTTTCATTATTTAAATGATGACTTATTTTCTCAAATCGTTCAGTTATCTGCTTGGGACCAGAAGTTTTTTAAATTTCAGAATTTTTTTTTCCTTCTTTTTGGAATATTTGCATAAACAAAATGAGATACATTGGGGGTGGGACACAAATCTAAATAAAACCTTGTGTTTTATGTATACATTATACTCATAGCCTCTAGTTTTTTTGTTTTGTTTTTGTTCTTGTTTTTTTTTTTAATCTTGTTTTGTTCTTGTTTTTTTTTTTTTTTTTTTTTTTTTTTATCTGGATAGACAGAGAGAGACAGAAAGTGAGACATCACCTTCAAGGGGGATGGCCTTGCTATAATCCCATCTCCTCCAACATGTACCCAGCGTGAGTTTTAAGCTGCCAGGTCCAGGACTCAAATCGCTGTTGATTATGTGGGAGTCTAGCAATGTAATCATTATGCCATCTGCTGGTTCCTAGGTTTTAAAAAAAAAATTTTTTTTAATAATATCTCTGTATTACAGCATTTTGATTACAACCTATCAAATGAGATCAGGTTTGAAATTTTTCACTTGTGGCATCATCTCAGTGCTTAACAAATTTTAAATTTGAGGCATTTTTGATTTCTAGTATTTGGATAGGGATGCTTAATATGCACTGCCATTTTCTTTGGGGACTCAGTCAAGGTTCCCAAATGCTAACTGTAACAATCACACAAAACCTTTTTATTTATTTATTCTTTCCCACATATTGCCCAGTAAGCTAGGGTTTTGGGGAGTGTGCATATGTATGTATTTGTATGTTTGTTTTGAAGGTAAAAATATATTTAAAAATTATTTTATAATTATTGATTTTTTTAGGAACATTGAGTGCTAGTAAAGTAGAAAGAATGTCATGTCTTGTTCTCAAGTAGATACGGTTTTATATACTGTGATTTAAAGCTCCTCTGGCTTGGTTTTCTTCACTATAAAAATAGGATAGAAGCATCTAAGATACAGAGATATTTGAAACTGTGATAATGTGCTACATTGAAATTATCTTCTGCCTATCTGATACCAAATGACTATCAATTCCCTCTCTGGTCTTTGAACTTGCTGAGGTACCTAAGTTACACCTAGCCAAGTCGGGACCAGCATTTGGCATGGTGATTACGGTACTGGACTCCCATATGGCTAATCATGGTTTGAGTGCCGAACCTGGTGACTTGAAAATCACACCTGGAACGTGTGCATGCGTGCCCAAATTCTTGAATGGAGGAGAAGGGATTAAAACGTGGTCATCCCATTTAGGGAGTGATTTTTCACTTTCCTTCTCTGTCTCTATCTCTCTCTCTCTGGTTAAGTGCATATACCCTGTGGCAAAATCTTTAAAAAAAAAAAAAAAAAAACTGAGTCCACAGGAGAATGAGATCAAGTAGCATTTGGTGTTACAAATAAAAATTGAGCACAATAAAAATGTAATTTCCAGTTTCAAACTTTTATATAAGCATTTATTTTATTTTATTTTTTTAAAAAAGGAATTATACATTTTTTTAATGTATATTTTTGCAAACTTTTCTTAGTTTTTCATCCATAGGTGTACTAAGCTGTACAACTTGTAGGATAGATATATTTAGTTTACATATAAAGTTTTTAAGAGTTTTTTGCCATAGGGTGTGTGCTTTGTCTGGAGAGAGAAAGAAACAGAGACAATGAGAGGGAAAGTGAGAAATCACCTGCCAGGGGATGGCCATACCACAATGCCTTGTCCATTCTCCTACTGGGATCTTGGGCATGCATGCATGTGCACCCAGCTTGGGTTTCAAGTCACTAGGTCTGAGACTTGACCCATCGTTGGCCATGTGGGACTCCAACGATGTAACCGCTATGCCATCTCATAGCACCATATATACAGAATCCAAGCACTATGAGATTCATTTTAAAGCCCTTAGAAAACAAACACACAAAAAAGGGTAAAACACTACAGCAGTCTTTAAACAGTTTTTAAAAGAAATTCCACACATCTTGTTTTTTCTCTGCTGTCCTTTTTTAAAAAAGGAACCTAAATCTCCTTACAAATGGTGAAGTTTTCCATCAACTGTCTTAAGAACAATGTGTTGAATATTTATGTTGCCCAGGGCTTCTTTTTAAGAAACAATCTGCTTTTTTCCCCATTTATATTGCATTTTTTTCTCTAAAAAAGGATACTTTTACTACTCTAGCACTTATACTGAATTAGATAATAGTAGAAATAGTCTGACTTCAGTAATGGTGAAATGGAAGCTGCAAGCATTTCATGTCATGAGTGTAGTCCAAGCTTAAAGAATGTTTGCACATCCGATGGATTATCTCTCTCTACAACCAAATGTGTGTCTTATTTCTTAATATAGACCTTAGGCAATTATTAATCTTCAGTAGGAGAAAAACCCAAACCCAATCTTTTTATATTACCTCATTATTCCTGTTCATAAATGAAAATTTAATTTCTGTTATGGTGCTTAGTGCAGTCAACTGTTATATTATTAATTATAGAACTGCTGCTAATGCTGAGGAATGATATTTTAATAAGGTTTAATCGCTTTTCCACATTCTAGTGTCTTTTATAATTATGTCTCTGCTTTTCTCCTAGCTTTTATTTTATTCTCAAGCAACCCCGGCAGTGTAAGCTGGAGTTTCAGATTGGTTGGTGTTTCTGAGACAGACATATCACTCATAATCCGGGGTTGTGAATTTGTTCAGAAGATAGGAAGCAAAGAAAGGCAACTTTGTTTCAAACACTAGATGCAATCTTACCACATCTGGGTCCTGCTTTAAGGTTTACTCTTCACAATCGCCAAGGGCTTTTCTATGCATCTGGTAGTCATTCTTGAAGGTTTTCCAGCTGGAAATTGTATGTATACCATGAAAAGCATAATTTTTTTTTACCCAGTTATGATTTAAGGCAGTAGGGATTTTTCCAGAAAAGAGGTGTGTAGACCTATAGTCATGTATATATGGTAGAAAGTGGGTAAAAATGGAACTCTTTTGTTACTATATATTTGTTTTTGTCTAAGGAGTTCCAGTCATCCTTGTGAGAGCTGTGCTGTTTGTCATCATTAAATAGAGGAGCTGAGGTTAAAGTGGTTTGGTTAGTGCTTCTTTCTTTTTATCATCCAGAACGCATCCTATTCAATTTCCTAATGTGACTCCACAATGACTCCACTTTTGTCTCTTTTGTTCTTAGTCAATGTTAATTTTGCTTTCGCATGATGTATTTGTATAATTGCTCTTTTTATCTGATCAACTCACAAGTGAGAACCTTACAAACACTCTTGGCTCCAGTGCATTGAGAAGATTGGATTAGTTAGGAGATTTTTATTTGTCTTATGCTACATGGCATTGATAAATCACAATAAGAAGAGCAAACGTCTAATCTATAGGTCAATTTCCAAAGTGAAACTGAAAATTAAAATCTATAACTTGTCCCACAAATTTTTACCGACCACTATATTCAGCTTATTGATAAGATACTAGGTATGTGGACAACTGAGAAAAAGACAAATTAAAAACAATAAAATGCAATCCAAAAAGTGTCAGATCATTTTTTTGCAATGTAGGACATTAAATATAGTGAGAGAAGAATGGATCATGTGGGCCAGTCAAGGATTGTTCTAGTTTTGAGGCAAGAAGGGAATCCCCTATGAACGTGTGTAATAGACAATTAAGAAATCTATAGATGAAAAATCTGGGGATAGATTTCACCAGCCTAAAACGGAAACTTAAGGGATACAGGGAGAAAACTAAAAGGAACTATTAAAAGAGATTGCAAATGTTCGAGAGCAAGTAGAATGAAAGAACCAAAGGCAAAAATAATTACAGATGGAGATAATGATCAATAACGCAGTTTGTGGGAGAAAAGAGAGCTCTATGACAACAGAAATAGTCTCCATGGATTTTGCAACTTCTAGAGCTGGATTCAGCAAACTTTCTGCAGAGCACCAAATAGTAAATATTTTGTATCTCTCAGACCATATGGTCTCTGTTGCAACTAGTCAACTCTATTTTTGGGTGCCAGAGAATGCATGGACAAATAAGTGTGGCTGTGCTACAATAAAATATTTTATACAATCGAGCATGCAGTTTAAATTTGAGCTGTGGTTCACAGTTGCCAACTATGTGAGAAACTGAGGCAAGAAAATTGTTTGTATCAACATAGCTAATAAGTGACGGGGTGAAATTACACTTAGGCTAAGGCTCATGATCTTTTGACTACATCAGGCTTCCTCTAAAATAGTAAGTTTGCAAAAGTCAGGGTCAAACTGATTTGGATTCAACATTCTCAATGAGTAGCATACGCCACATTCAGTTAATATCGCTTTATAAACTCATTTGCTTTTGTGGACAGTCTGAGTCTTGCTTTAAGATTTACTTAAAAACATTAGTCTCATGGCCAGCCTTGATATGGATGGGAGCAGTAGTCTCTTATGACTTATTTTATAGATCATCTATCCTCTAAAACGTTGTCCTTAAAAAGTGTCCTAGAATCTGAGTCTTCCATTAGGGCCGTTTCTGACATGCAAACACTTCTACAATGTACTATTAACAACTAAATTTGCATTAGTATCAGATTTTGAACAGCAATACTGAAAAATGATGATAAAGTGTGAGAGAAGTAGGATTCGGGGAAGGGGTTTAGTGGAGAAATATGTCTTCACACTACTACACGTCAGCTGAAAGCCTTAGAAATTAGAAGTAAATATCTCAACACCATTAAATATATGTGCTGTCATGTAATTATCATCCTATGGTTTTTAAATTATGTTAATATGTGCTAAAAATGAATAGAGTCAGGAATATTCTAAGAATTGCATATTCTCAGATATTAAAAATCCTAAATATAAGACTATGAAAGGTAAATTGAGTATGGTAAGGGTCGCATGGATCTTCAAAATATTCATCTCCATTCCAATTTTAATAAGATTTATTCATATAATCTAGAACCACATTTTTAATATATAATCTTTAGCATATAATATAAAGAAGCCAGTTTTTCATTAAAAAAGAATATTATCACCATATTAGCATAAGTCCTAACAGAAAGTAAATGAGAAATGTATTTATTCTTATAGATATGTGTGAGTTATAAGAATGAGTAACAAATGAATCAGTGAATTCCTTAATCATGATCTTTAGATCTTAGGGTGAAGTCATTTTATTTTATGAACGTCTCACCCAGAGACAATAATTGTATTTTCTATGTGGAAAAGAAGTAGATAACAGTGCTGGTTAGCGGCTACACTTTGGCAATGCTGATGGGACATCACAGATCAGCAGGGCCCTCTAGGCAGGTTTCAACCCATAGCATCTTCTGGATTGAAAGCAGCAGGGGAATCCCATTCCACATCATTTCCTAAATCATTCTCTTCTTGAGGAGAATGACTATCAACTGTGAAGGAAAATTGAAGAAGACTTTTGTAGAGCAGAGGAGATTATGACATGATTGTATATAGAAATAAATGGACCAAAGTAATTTTAAAATAATGAAAACATCTTGTAAAGTTTACTAAATATCTATGATAGTTGCTATTTATAGTGAAGTGTAGTGAAGTGTTTAATTAGGATTTTAGGCTCAATATTTTAAGCTTTACTACTGGTATATTTTATATATTTTCTAATACAAGAAAAAAGCAATGACAATTTTAGAAAAAATATATTTAAAAAACCTCTTACTGAGTTTTTTAGAAGTATTTTTGGTAATTCCTTATTTACTTCAAGTGGAAACAAAAACCGCATTCCTTAGAGGGTTAGACAAACCAGAGTGTTCAGAGTTTCTCATGGGTGCTCTGAGCTATTATTTGAGATTCACAGACAATATTTCCTTTGAATGCTGATGTGCTGATGCTGGTTTGCTGATATGCTCTTTCTTCCTTTTATTTTCCTCTGAATGCCCAAGACCAGGGAGGAAAGATTGAATTGGCTTAAAGCATTAACAAAGTCTCAAATGCTGGAAGCAAACGCTATGAGAGTTTGCTGGGCAAGCAAACCAGCCGCCTATCCTTCGGAATGATCCCCTGCAACCTAACCTTTTGCATGTGTACTATTTTGAACAGAAAGGAAATGAATGAAGTCCATAGAAAAAGGAGAAATCATATTTTTGCACAATTCAATTACAATCGTTGAGGAAACCTATAAGGTTATTTTAGGGGTCTGATTTAAAATAATACCGAAACAGTAATATGGAAAGCAAATTCTTTAAAATTTAGAAGAAACAATATGTTTCCTCTTTACCTCCTTAGGAAACTTACTTTTATTGGTCCTGTAAGTAGCTCATTTTTTCCTAAAAAGAGTAAACAATTTTTTTAAATTGCTGCAAGTCACTGTCAGTTGATCAGTCTTATTTGTTTGCCTTAAGGCCACTGTTTAATAAGATTGGATCCAACCTTCCCAAATTCAATTCACTGCCAGATAGTTGATTGGTAATTCATTAATCAGTTTAAAGTGCTTAGAACAGAGCCTGCTCTGTAGTAAGAACTTAATAAAGATAAACAACACATTAAATGTTATCATCAATAGGTAGCTTCTCAGTTGAATCCCGGCATATGAAGCCTGAGTATCTAAGGACTAAAGAAATCACATGAAGTCTGATTCATATCTGATCCACAAATTTAACTAAAGTTCTCTTATATGAGTAATTTTCACAAAACTTAAAAGGGTAGCACCACTGTGCTTGTTACTAGAAAATGAGTACATAGCAATTAGAAGAAAGTATGGAGTAGTGACATGTGAGAAAAGATACTTCAAAGGTTTTTTGTGAATTAATTAGAAACTCAAAGATGCTGTCAAAATGTATTTTGCATGATTTAAGATGAAACCTTTAAAAAAAGAGATAATATCCGATAAATTATCCTATCAACTGCTGTACATAATCCTGTTATTTCAGGCAAGATAATTACATGGTAAACAGCATTAGCTATTCATTAGCTGTAGCTGTTTCAGCTGATTCTTTCTCAGCTGGGCAGATTTAATTTAGTGACAAGAAAAATACTGCAAATCAACTCTGTCATACGCACCAAGTAAATGAAAGAATAAGTAAGTAGGAAATAATTCGTATATATGTGAAGACAGCCTATGTTAAAAGACAAAACTTCTAACATCAGGAGACCAGCAGTTGGCGTAATGGCTATGTTGCTGAGCTCCCACATAGCCGACCACAGTTTGAGTCCCAGACCCAGTGGCTTAAACTCACGCCGGGCGTGTGTGCGTGCGTGCCCAAGATCCCAAGAGTAGAATGGAGGAGAAGGAACCGCGGCATGGCCAATCCCCTGGAGGGTGATTTTTAGCTTTCTATCTCTTGTTGGGCGAGCGAGGGCGCCCTAAACAAAAAAAAAAAAAAAAAAAAAAAAAAAAGCAAAAACAAAAACAAAACAAAACAACTCTCAAAAAAATTAAAAAAAACCCAGAGTCTTCTAACATCAGTTTGTCATGATGATACCACCTCAGATAGTTGTAAATATCTGTAAGTAATAACATTAACAACCAAGACAGTATTTTGCTAAGTGTATGTAGCTATGTCAGATGTTATAAGTGATCACCGCAAATTAATGAAATAGTATCTATTAGTCATTGTTGATAGTATTTTTCTATGTGATTGAAACCAAGATTTCTTGCTCATTCTTGCCTTACGTGTATTATTTGTAGGAAAAATATGACTTTCACATGGACATGTAACTTTTATTTACACTCTTAAGAAGGATATAATTTTACTTGGTATGTCTTATTTGTTTGCCTTAAGGCCACTGTTTAATAAGATTGGATCCAACCTTCCCAAATTCAATTCACTGCCAGATAGTTGATTGGTAATTCATTAATCAGTTTAAAGTGCTTAGAACAGAGCCTGCTCTGTAGTAAGAACTTAATAAAGATAAACAACACATTAAATGTTATCATCAATAGGTAGCTTCTCAGTTGAATCCCGGCATATGAAGCCTGAGTATCTAAGGACTAAAGAAATCACATGAAGTCTGATTCATATCTGATCCACAAATTTAACTAAAGTTCTCTTATATGAGTAATTTTCACAAAACTTAAAAGGGTAGCACCACTGTGCTTGTTACTAGAAAATGAGTACATAGCAATTAGAAGAAAGTATGGAGTAGTGACATGTGAGAAAAGATACTTCAAAGGTTTTTTGTGAATTAATTAGAAACTCAAAGATGCTGTCAAAATGTATTTTGCATGATTTAAGATGAAACCTTTAAAAAAAGAGATAATATCCGATAAATTATCCTATCAACTGCTGTACATAATCCTGTTATTTCAGGCAAGATAATTACATGGTAAACAGCATTAGCTATTCATTAGCTGTAGCTGTTTCAGCTGATTCTTTCTCAGCTGGGCAGATTTAATTTAGTGACAAGAAAAATACTGCAAATCAACTCTGTCATACGCACCAAGTAAATGAAAGAATAAGTAAGTAGGAAATAATTCGTATATATGTGAAGACAGCCTATGTTAAAAGACAAAACTTCTAACATCAGGAGACCAGCAGTTGGCGTAATGGCTATGTTGCTGAGCTCCCACATAGCCGACCACAGTTTGAGTCCCAGACCCAGTGGCTTAAACTCACGCCGGGCGTGTGTGCGTGCGTGCCCAAGATCCCAAGAGTAGAATGGAGGAGAAGGAACCGCGGCATGGCCAATCCCCTGGAGGGTGATTTTTAGCTTTCTATCTCTCTGTTTCTGGCGAGCACAGGCGCCCTATAGCAAAAAAAAAAAAAAAAAAAAAAGCAAAAACAAAAACAAAACAAAACAACTCTCAAAAAAATTAAAAAAAACCCAGAGTCTTCTAACATCAGTTTGTCATGATGATACCACCTCAGATAGTTGTAAATATCTGTAAGTAATAACATTAACAACCAAGACAGTATTTTGCTAAGTGTATGTAGCTATGTCAGATGTTATAAGTGATCACCGCAAATTAATGAAATAGTATCTATTAGTCATTGTTGATAGTATTTTTCTATGTGATTGAAACCAAGATTTCTTGCTCATTCTTGCCTTACGTGTATTATTTGTAGGAAAAATATGACTTTCACATGGACATGTAACTTTTATTTACACTCTTAAGAAGGATATAATTTTACTTGGTATTTTCACAAAACATTTTTAATTCAAAATATAAATTTTAACTAGAAATAACAAAAAATTTCCCCCTAAAACCATTAATCCAGGAATCATTTTAGTGGCTTGATTAATTATGCATATATATTTTTGCCTTTAAAATCATACCTAAAAATTATATTTTATGCAACTAGTTATTTCTATCAATTGCCTTCTTATATTAATTATTTCCTGCTAATAATTATGAACTATATTAAATGCTGCAGTGAAACCAAATTCACTTACATTGGATAAAACATTTAGGAATTGGGCCATTTATTGGGTTTTACACTTAATTCTTGAATCTTTTCAAAACATGTAGACTAAACTATTTTCTGAAAAATGAAGTAACTGAACTTGGATAGCTCATCAGATAATACTGATCTTTTGTTTGGTTTGTTTGTTTGTTTGTTTTGGAGAGGTTTTGTTATAGGGCACATGTGCTCGCCAGAAAGTTAGAGAGAGACAGAGAGACAGAAAATGAGAAATCACCCCCTAAGAGGGAATGGCCACATCGTAATCCCTTCTCTTCCATTCTCCTCTTGGGATCTTGGGCACACACCCACGCATATGCAACCAACGTGATATTAAGCCACCGTGTTCGGGACTCAAACCGTGGTAAGATACGTGGGAATCCAGCGACATAGCCATTATGCCAACTGCTGGCCTCTGTACTGGCCTTTTCAACAGCATCTCAGTAAGAGGTGCTATTTTTTAAGTAAATTAGTGAGTAGATGGAGAAGATAAAGGCAATTATTAACTTGAAGAGAAACCTAAGGGGATATGCAATAATTGTTAGAGCTCAATACTTGTAGAATATTTGAATAGAAAATGGGGCCAGTCAGTGGCATGGTGGTTAAGGTGGTAGATCCCACATGGCCATCTGTGCAGTTTCAGTCCTGGACCTGGTGGTTTGAGAGACATACAGTACATGTGTATAGACATACAGTACATGTGTGTTCATGCTCAAAATCCTGAGAGAATAGAGGAGAAGGAATTGCAGTGTGGTCATCCTCTTTTGGGGCATAATTTCTCACTTTCCCTCTTTGCTTCTGTCTCTTTCCAGTATGTGCACAACACTTATGACCAAAAAAAATAAAATTTAAAAAGAATATATAAATTCTCTGTTTAATTCCAGAGGAAAAGTGGACCTAATTTAAGATGAGAAAACTCACTTTCTGTCTCTCTGTCTCTCTCTCTCTGTCTTTCTGGCAAGCATGCGTGCCCTATAGCAAAAACCTCTCAAAAAAATAATTTTAAAAAAAAAAGCAAAAACAAAAACAAAACAAAACAACTCTCAAAAAAATTAAAAAAAACCCAGAGTCTTCTAACATCAGTTTGTCATGATGATACCACCTCAGATAGTTGTAAATATCTGTAAGTAATAACATTAACAACCAAGACAGTATTTTGCTAAGTGTATGTAGCTATGTCAGATGTTATAAGTGATCACCGCAAATTAATGAAATAGTATCTATTAGTCATTGTTGATAGTATTTTTCTATGTGATTGAAACCAAGATTTCTTGCTCATTCTTGCCTTACGTGTATTATTTGTAGGAAAAATATGACTTTCACATGGACATGTAACTTTTATTTACACTCTTAAGAAGGATATAATTTTACTTGGTATTTTCACAAAACATTTTTAATTCAAAATATAAATTTTAACTAGAAATAACAAAAAATTTCCCCCTAAAACCATTAATCCAGGAATCATTTTAGTGGCTTGATTAATTATGCATATATATTTTTGCCTTTAAAATCATACCTAAAAATTATATTTTATGCAACTAGTTATTTCTATCAATTGCCTTCTTATATTAATTATTTCCTGCTAATAATTATGAACTATATTAAATGCTGCAGTGAAACCAAATTCACTTACATTGGATAAAACATTTAGGAATTGGGCCATTTATTGGGTTTTACACTTAATTCTTGAATCTTTTCAAAACATGTAGACTAAACTATTTTCTGAAAAATGAAGTAACTGAACTTGGATAGCTCATCAGATAATACTGATCTTTTGTTTGGTTTGTTTGTTTGTTTGTTTTGGAGAGGTTTTGTTATAGGGCACATGTGCTCGCCAGAAAGTTAGAGAGAGACAGAGAGACAGAAAATGAGAAATCACCCCCTAAGAGGGAATGGCCACATCGTAATCCCTTCTCTTCCATTCTCCTCTTGGGATCTTGGGCACACACCCACGCATATGCAACCAACGTGATATTAAGCCACCGTGTTCGGGACTCAAACCGTGGTAAGATACGTGGGAATCCAGCGACATAGCCATTATGCCAACTGCTGGCCTCTGTACTGGCCTTTTCAACAGCATCTCAGTAAGAGGTGCTATTTTTTAAGTAAATTAGTGAGTAGATGGAGAAGATAAAGGCAATTATTAACTTGAAGAGAAACCTAAGGGGATATGCAATAATTGTTAGAGCTCAATACTTGTAGAATATTTGCATAGAAAATGGGGCCAGTCAGTGGCATGGTGGTTAAGGTGGTAGATCCCACATGGCCATCTGTGCAGTTTCAGTCCTGGACCTGGTGGTTTGAGAGACATACAGTACATGTGTGTGCATGCTCAAAATCCTGAGAGAATAGAGGAGAAGGAATTGCAGTGTGGTCATCCTCTTTTGGGGCATAATTTCTCACTTTCCCTCTTTGCTTCTGTCTCTTTCCAGTATGTGCACAACACTTATGACCAAAAAAAATAAAATTTAAAAAGAATATATAAATTCTCTGTTTAATTCCAGAGGAAAAGTGGACCTAATTTAAGATGAGAAAACCTTTGATTCATTTATTTTAAAGTGTAAGCATAGAGTTTTATTCTTGCTGCAAAACCAATGCAAACCAAATGCATGAAATAAAAAAGTTTAAAAGCACAATATAAAATTTCCATTATAAACATTTCTCATTGTCTTAACACTTAGAGATTAAAAATATGATTCATTTTGCATCAAAAGTGTCCCAAAATGAAATGATAAAGCTAAATTTTGGATTTTTCAGCATTCAATCAAGTCATTAGAATAGGTTGCAGATGTTACAAAGCCTCAAAAATAGAAGAATATGGAACCAGCAGTTAGCGTAATGGCTATGTCGCTGGACTCCCACGTAGTCGACCGTGGTTTGCATCCCGGACCTGGTGGCTTAAAACTCACGCCAGGCGCGTGTGCATGTGTGCCCAAGATCCCGAGAGGAGAATGGAGGAGAAGGGATTGTGGCGTGACCATCCCCCCTGGGGGGTGATTTCTCGTTTTCTGTCTCTATGTCTCTCTCTGTCTGTCTGGCGAGCACTCGCGCCCTATAGAAAAAAACCCCTCCAAAAAAAAAAAAAAAAAGAAAAGAAAAAAAAGAAGAATATCACATCAACTCTGATATCTGGAGTTTGTGGTGAGATGTGTGAAATGAACATTGACAGTATAAGAAATAAGGACAAAGGTAGAGTCAGGCACAGGTTATAAGAAGCCTAGAGAAAGCTTTGGGGCCTTACGGGGGGGAGAAGAATCACTAGGGGTTGCAGTAGAGAGGGAAGTAGGACAGGAAGAGGAAGTGGAGACAGATGGAAAAAAAAGAGACTACAACCTTGTCCTGCATATAAAATTAAATCCATGTTAGCTTAAAGACTCTCACTAGAATAACAGTTTCCCTTGTTAGAAAAAATAGAAAATGGATGAAGTAGGATGATTGAGAAACAGTTCTGATACAAATTAGTTGGATAAAGTAGTCTGAGACTTTTTTCCAGGTAATCCTTGACTTCAGAATATACAACTTTGGATAAAGACTATGAAACAATAAGATAGAATTAGGTAGAAACAGACAACAAGCTGTTCTGTAAATGTTCTATCAGCTTTCTGTGAAATATCTGCAGGCAGTGAATTAACATGGACTCTTGGTCTTTGAAAGGACAGTTCCAAGTAAATGATAACAGCATAATTCTCTAGGTAATTTTCTGAATCACTGTAAAAATGCCCATAGAGTAACGAAGAAGTTGCTACTCTATTCAAAATCCAAGAAACTCTTACACTAGATCACATTTGCATGTTTTTATTTTTGTTACTTACCTATCTGTTATTGATAATCTGTTCAAGGATATTAACATATACATAATATTCAATAGAGAATTTTACATTCGTGGGCCTGTTAAGTATTTCTTCCCATTACCCGTCTCATCCACTCCCCTCCCTTACAGACTCTGTATCTACACTTATTCTCCATACTATCATATCTTCAGATCTTTCAATTTCTGCCATAGAGTTCAGACATTTGGTATCTATTGAGCAAGGATATACAGTAATTGTCATTCATAGCCTGGCTTACTACATTTAGGATTAAATCTTTTGTATTCAGCTATGTTGTATTAAATGTCAGTGCCTCATTGTTCCTCATGGCTGAATAGTATCCCACAGTGTATATGTGCCACAATTTTTCCACCTGGTCATCAGTTCTTGAGCACTTAGCTTGATTCCCTGTCATTGCAATTGTGAGTAATGTTGCAATAAACATGAAAGACACTCGCACATTTTTAACACCACATAATTTATATTCAGGTTATTTTGAAACTACATAGTCAATAATAAGAAAAGGCATATCTGTTCTTCTGATGAACTATTCTTTTTTATTTATTTATTTTTTTTGGAGAGGTTTTTGCTATAGGGTGCATGCGCTCGCCAGACAGACAGAGAGAGACAGAGAGACAGAAAGCAAGAAATCACCCCCCAGGGGGGATGGCCATGCCACAATCCCTTCTCCTCCATTCTCCTCTTAGGATCTTGGGCACACATGCACACGCACCCGGCATGAGTTTTAAGCCACCAGGTCTGGGACGCGAACCGTGGTCGACTACATGGGAGTTCAGCGACATAGCCATTACACTAACTGCTGGTCCCCTGATGAACTATTCTACAAAACATAAATTTGATACAATAAATTTAAAAATAAATCCATAAGTTTTAATAAGATAAATTTTAATAATTATATTTGTCACATTTAGGAATATAAAGTAATCCGACATGGCATTTTATATGTATTACAGTCAGTAATCAAAGAAAACAACAGAAAATGTATAATATAATTTAGACATAGTTTCTATTACATCTTTAATATAATTTCATTAATTATGATCTATTATTAGCCTTTCCAAATCTATTGTTCTTTTCCACTAGTGGTACAAGATAATTGAGTTTCTTCCATTAACGAAAAATTAGAACTAACAATCTTTTAAAATATAGACTTTATCTCAACTTCTAACCATTCAACGATTCCTTTGCCCTAAAGATAAAGTCTTGGTGGGACCAGCAGTAAGCATAATGACTATGTCACTGGACTCCCATGTAGTTGAACCCAGTTCGAGTCCTGGACCCAGTGGCTTAAACTCACTCCGGACGCATATGCAGTGTACCCAAGATCCTGAGAGGAGAATGGAGGAGAAGGGATTATGGCATGGCCATTCTCCCTGGGGGGTGATTTTTCGCTTTCTGTCTCTCTGTCTCTCTCTGTCTGTCTGGCGAGTGCATGTGCCCTATAGCAAAAAACCTCTAAAAAAAAAAGATATAGTCTTGGTCACTTACTATGTTAGTCAACTTGGGCCATAGCAAATGGTAGATGATGACTCAGACACAGCACAAACTATTTTCTCATGGGTGCTCTGGAGCCTGAGAACCCCAAGATAGAGGCACTGCCAGAGTCATTATGGGGTTGGACCTCTTCCAGGTTGTAAACTGTTGACTTCTTGTTTTCTCTTCACTTAGTAGAAATAGAGCTGGCTAGCTCTTATTCATGAGGGCTTCACCATCATGACCTAATTATTCCTCAAAGGTCCCACTTTGAAATACCATCACACTGGGTATTAGTTTTGTAACATACTAATTTTAGGGGGTTAAACATATTGTCTATAGCAATTTCTGATAATGTTAGTTAACCACGGTGTCCCTATACCAATACTATCCTGATGAATAAAGAATCGCAAAAAACCAAATCAGT
>NW_006160069.1:726673-734720 GCF_000334495.1 Tupaia belangeri chinensis | reverse complement strand
GAAACTATCTCTATTAGAATATGTAATTTATCTATTTTTAAACTTTTTCAATAGCTTTTTCTGCATTAACGAGTTGCCTAATAATCACACGGAGCAAAGAGTAAAACTTAGATATCAAGAATTATTACTTTTTTGCCCTTCACAATTTGTATTTTATGGGACAGTGGCCCATACTGTTAACTTGAGAAGAGTCTGGTTTAGTTTATTTGAATAAAAATCTATTAGAGTGTCTTCTTATATAAATGGCATGTCATTTAATTATCTCTCTCATTTATTTATAATATATAAAAATCTTAATGAGAGTTGATAAAACTTTTTATGATGAAATTGATAAGATTTTTAATGATGAAGTTTATAATCTATAAAAATTTTAATGGTGAATAAGAATGTCAATTTACAATACTTTATAAAGATGAGAAATCATTTAACTCTTTATGAATTAAAATTCCACCTTAGTAATGTAGACTGCATTGTAGCAATTCGGTAACCTGATCACAGGGGATATTCATTTGGGCCAAGGTGAACTTGAGATGGAGTTAAGTGGAATGATTTGAGAAAAGTTTAGGAGGTAAAATCTGAAGGACAAGGATATAAATTGTGATGAATAAACCTGAAGTTTCTGACTCAAGTGTGACAAATTCTTGTGATAAGAGATGAAAAATTATTGAATTCCATTTCTTTAAAAGCTTATGATTGCTTACATTTTTTAATCCTTTTTTTAAGATTAAAATTTAAAACATGATGTTAAAAAAGCTAAGTTTCGGGCTGGCCTCTTAGTGCCGTGGTTAACTATCATGCGTAGGGAGAAAGCCAGATATACCACATGGCTACTGTGATATGCATCTTGGCTCCAGAAGCTTGAAAAAACAATAAAAAATGCATACCCTGGATTCCAAGAGGGTGGAAAAATGAGGAATAAAGGATTGTGTCCTGAGCAGGTCCTGGAAAGGAGTGCTTTCTCTCTCTCACGTGCCTACATCACCCTCTGGCCAAATAAATAAATAAAAACTAAGTTCCAATTTATCAAAAACTAAGTTCTGACTTCTCTAGTTTAAACAAAGGGAATGTAAAATTTTCATCTGATGTAATTTTAAGTAAATTACATATTTAGTTTAATTTCATTATCAAGAGTAAAATTTGTAGTTTGAATTTTTTTAATGAGTGCATGTGTGTGTGGGTGCATGCATGCATGTTTGTATAGACTAATAAGGAGATACCATATGATGGTTCTTTCTTCTGGAACTGATTTAAAGGCATTTGTTTTACTTAATTTAATTTTATATTTTTCATCAATACCCTAGGATTGTTATGTTAGGGTAAGAAAGTATGGTGAGTGAACAAACTAGCATTTTGAGGGAAATAAAAAGCACTCTAGTAAAATAGAAACAAGTTGTTGAACACTAATGGTTGATGAGGCTGGAAAACACAGAATACTGCTGGTGTCATACGTTTAGGAAACTGATACAGAGGAGCCCCTGCTGTCATTCTGCACATAGGATCTGCTTTAAATTCTTAATGCTGCTTGCTACCACTGATTTTCTTTTGATGGATTTTAAGAACTAGATGGGGCATTTAGTAAAGCTGGATTAACTCTAGGAAAAGGCAGAAATTTTATTGCTAATTTTTTTTATTATTATTGAAAATAAACTTGCAACTTCGATCACCATATAATTTAAAGAATGGCACATGCTATAGTGTGAATATGTCTCTCAAACATTCATGGTTGGGGCTGGTCCTGTATCACAGTGGTTAAGCACAGTGCGTTGGGAGTCAGATCCCAAATGGTCATCCACTGTTTAAATCCGAGCCCAGCAGCTTGAAAAACACACCAGGCAGGTTTGTGTGCATGCCCAATATCCTGAAGGCATGGCGAAATGGAGAAAAAAGGATTTGAATGTGAGCACACCCATAAAGGGCTGCTTTCTCTTGCTTACTCTCTCTCTAATGAACATATATGACCTCTAACAATTAATTCTTTTAAGTTTTATTTTACTTAATTCAAATATTGGTGGCCCAACTGTGGTGATACAGGTTGCCAGAGCACCATTGCATGGAACTGTAGCCACATGGGAAAGGCCTAGAGTTCAGATCCCAGGCTGATCTGAAAGCATCTTGTCCACACCAAATGTCTTTAATTTGTTTCTTTCCCATTTCTTTTCCTTCACATCCACCTTTGTTCTCTTCCCCTATTACCAATTTGAAAGGGACACTGCACAACCCCTTATCTTGGCTGATTGGGAAGCTACAGAGAGGATCACAGTGTAAGTCCCATCATGGTCTTTGTCTCTTTCTTGCTCTCTTTCAAGAAAGAAACTTATAACAACAACAAGTATGTGTTGAAACCTTAACCCCAATGCACCAACATTGGGAGGTGGAGCCTAGTAAAACAGATGACTGGGTATGAGGACCATGAATGAATGAATGTTAATACGGGATTGGGTGAGTTATAGGAGAGTGTGTTGTTATAGCAGATGGTCTAGCCCTCATACTTTCTCTGTTTCATGTCCTTGCTTCTATCTTCTACCCTTTTGCTGTGGGATGACTCATTAGATAGTGAAACTATGCTCTTAGACTTCACAGACTCTGAAATTGTGAGCCAAATAAGTCTTTTTATAAATAAATCACTCAGGCAATGATATTCTATTATAGCAACAAAAAATGGACTAATACACATGATACATGACAGTGTGTTTATTTATATTACATATATGTACATATACTTTATAAATACATACCATATAAATATGTCTGTAACTAGATATATAGGTTTATACTTATTACATGAGGACTTAAACAAATTTTCGGGCTGGAGAAGCAGACATTTTTATCACATTTATCATTCCTTATATCAAGTGTGGAATGAGACAGAAAGGCGTCTCTGCATCATCACAATTTTTTTAAAATGCCACTGTGAAACTATTGCTTCACAAATTCAGTATCAAAATATATACACATTATTATTTGATTAGAATAACTGCAATTAGAACAGTTGGATTTACACATGTAGATTGTGCTATGGTTTGAAACAGATATAAAATATAAAGGAATTCCAAATAAATGGTGTTGATTAAATAGATTATTTAGCTGATTAGTATATATAAAATGGTGTCTTAGGATTTTGTTGTCATTTAGCAATGACATAAAATATTTCTCCATATGTTTTCAAGTGAACAATGTGATAAGATGATAACTCCTTAATTAACTTAAGACTTGACTGCTTCATCCATCTAGTGCTTTCTGTAGCTTCTATGTTAATGCAGTTGCTTATATGCTAATGCTTGTTAGCTTGGCATTTTCCAGATATGTTGACAGGAGGAAATTAAAAATAAATTTTCTAAAGGTTAGTTAATTACAGATAATAAATTTTGTTAGGCAAATGTGGAAATGATTTAATTTTTCAACAACTCATACTGAGACAGTAAATTAAAGCTTACCTTTTATTTGCACTGTTCAATTGCCAGAGTGAAGGTTACTGAATTATAAGAATTTTTTTTCAGTTTCTAAGTGTTTTTGAGCTTTTCTCTTTAAAGAAATCTAATGATACAATTTTGGTCCTCTAAGAGACCCTTTATGGCTTTGAGCCCCTGATAAAACATATTTATATCCTGATTTTAATTCCTTAATGTTTTAGCCAGACTGAGGAATAGGGTTTGTATAATAGGAAAATTTATAGATTTCTATTCTTTCATCCCACAAAATTTGCTCATTTTATCTAAAAAATATGATTTAATACAATTAGTTTTATTTGATCTTATGACAGAAGATAAGTTTAACCAAGTTTTATATTCACCACATGCTAGCATAATTTATTCTATCTTTTGTTCATTTTCTTGACTAGCATGATGTTAATTTTATCATTTTTATTTCTTTCTTTCCCCTTTCCTTCACACCCACTTCTGTTCTCTCTCCTACCAATTCCAAAGGGAAATACTATTGACATTATAAAACCCAACAGCTAATATAGAGAATTATAGACTAAAATTTCTTCAGGATAAAGGGTAAAAATGTGCAAAAAAACTAAGATTACATAAAGATAATGTCCAGTATTAAATTTAAATCTGAACTTCCTAGCAGACGAGAAGACACAGTCAATCATCCATTCACATACACAAAATGTGATGATTTATAGCATTTGCATTGCTTCACAGTTTTCTTCCCATCCCCCTAATGAACTACACTTTTTCTGCCATTGAATCTGCCACCTTGATTTGGAATGATGTTTGCCTGTTCCTTAGAACAGGTGTCTTTAATTCTTGGGTCATGGATCCATACCATTCTGTGGTCTGTTAGAAACCAGTCTACACAGCAAGAAGTGAGCTGCAGGTGAGAGAAGCTTCATCTATATAGACTGCAGCTCCTTGTCACTTGCCTTACCACCTGAGATCTGCCTCCGGTCAGCTCTGCGGCAGCATTAGACTCTTTTAGGAGCACAAACACTAATGTAAACTGTGAAAGCAAGGGAGCCAGGTTATATACTGCTAATACTTGATGATCTGAGGTGGAGCTGAGGCAGTGATACTAGCTCTGGGGAGTGGCTGCAAATACTTGAGTTGTATAACTATTTTGCTATATATTACGATGTAATAATAATAATAATAATAGAAATAAACTATACAATAAATGTAACACATTTGAATCTCCCCAAACCATCTCCTTTCTTGGTCCATGGAAAACTTGTCTTCTACAGAAGACTAATCCCTCCTGCCCAAAATGTTGAGGACTGCTGCCCTAATACCCTGCCTCCTTTTATCTAGTGATATCTACTCAGACTTCAGAGCTCAGTTTGAACAGTCATTTTCTTTGTTACACATAATTTCTCACACTTCTTTCTCAGCAATTTTACAGTTTGTTAAAAATGCACACATTTTATAATATTTGTTACCTCACTAGAGTGTAAACTCCACAAACTGTTATCCATTTTAGTTCACTTTTTGTCTCTAAAGTCTATTACACTGCTAGGCACATAGTAGATGCTCAAGTAATATTTATTTAATGAGGGAAAATGTAAATTAATATATCATAATCATTCTTATAAGTTGGACATTAGGAAAAATAGTTGCAAATAATAGTTAATTGTAACTGCTGGATTAAACACGTCCAGTGTCTTAAACACCATGTCACCTACTGGCCCCCTCAAAATAAAATTGAACAAAGAATATGTTTCAAGAGCTTGTGGGACTTCCAAGGCCAATCAAGTCAATATTTAATGGACACAAAGATGGCAATTTATCTGTTGACGATAATGTGTACAGTAATACCTCGGAATAAATTAATATATAATATATTTACATTGGGAAAATTAATTTTCTATGATAGAAAAGCATACAGTGATTGAATGTAAAACATATAAGAAATAAAGAAGAGGAAAAAGTAAATAAAATGAGTGCATGTGGACTGTCAGTGACTAAACTCGACAAACAGAACTTGGATTACAGAAAAATGAGCGGTCATCTCAGTAAATGTACTTAATTGCATGATTTTCATTCTTTTGCACTTGTTATGGTGTGTTTTTTGCCCAGAATATTGTTTGTCTTAATAAGTATTCCATGTGAACTTGGAAAGAATGCATATGCTGCTGTCGTTGAATAGAATGCTCTCTTAATGCCAATTAAAGCAAGCCTCATTAACTATGCTCTTACTCATTTTCTGCCTGCTTGATCAATAGATCACTAAAAGAGGGAAGCTGATATTTCAAACCATACCAAGGAGTTGTCTATTTCGTCTTCCTTTTATCTTTTGCCTCACATATTTTGAAGACCTGTTCTAAGGTACATATACTTTAACAACTGCTATGTCACTTTGGAGAATTGGCTCCTTTATCATTATGCAATTCCTCTCTTTATGATAATTTTCTTTTCAAATCTGCTTTGTCTAAATTCAATATAGCTACTTCACTTTTCATTAGTGTTAGCATGGTTTGTCTTTTTCTATCCTCTTCTTCTTTTTTTTTTTTTTTTTTAGAGCTTGCCAGAAAGACATAGAGAGAGACAGAGAGACAGAAAGTGGAAAATCACCTCCCAGGGAGGATGGCCATGCCACAATCCCTTCTCCTCCATTCTCCTCTCAAGATCTTGGGCACGCACACACACGCGCCCGACATGAGGTTAAGCTACCGGGTCTGGGACTCGAACCACAGTCAACCACATGGAGTCCAGTGACATAGTCATTATGCCAGCTGCAAGTCCCTCTATCCTCTTCTTTTTAACCTAAGTATTTACATTGAAATGAAATTTGTTATAGATAAGACATGATTAGACATTTATTTTAAAATCCACTTTGACAATTTTTATCTTTTTTATTTTTTATAGAGTTTTTTTGCTATAGGGCACGTGCGCTCACCAGACAGACAGAGAGAGACATGGAGACAGAAAGTGAGAAATCACCTCCCAGGGGGGATGGTCACGCCGCAATCCCTTCTCCATTCTCCTCTAGGGATCTTGGGCACGCACGCACATGCGCCCGGCGTGAGTTTTAAGCCACCGGGTCTGGGATGCGAACCACGGTCGACTATGTGGGAGTCCAGCGACATAGCCATTATGCTAACTGCTGGTTCCCAACAGTTTCTATCTTTTAGTTTCTACGATTAGATCATTCATAGTTAAAGAGATTATTTGATCACTATATTAGTTGGATACTCTTTGTGCCTTCTCCCTCGGATTTGAATTGAGCATTTTATGTGATTTTACTTTCTTTTCATAGCACATAAATTACATATTTTTAAAAAATATTATTTTGTGTCTGTACTTTGTGTAGATCACTTTCAAATGACACTATAACTGTTCATGTGTACAGATACCCTATAACAGAATAGCTCCACTCTCATCATTGGATACCATTGGTGTAAATTTATATATATCTTACTAATGACCTACAATGATTACTTTAGCAAATAGTTGTTTTTTGGCCATTATACAATAAGAAAAATATAATATTTTATGTCACTTTATTTGTTCCTGTCTGATGCTCTTCCTTTCTATACATAGATACAAGTTTTTGACTTCTATCACTTTCCTTTCATGTATCATTTTTCATTAAATTTCTTTTAATGTATCTGTACAGTAGGCATCTCGGTAGTAAATCCCTTCAGTTTTTGTGTCTAAGAAAGTATTCTCTTTCAGCTTTTAAAAATAATTTTACTGAATATAGCATTCTAAACTTAGTAGGTTTTGTTTGTTTGTTTGTTTGTTTAGAGAGATTTTTACTATAGGGCGTGTACACTTGCCAGAGATACAGAGAGATGGAAAGCAAGTAATCCCCTTCCAGGGGTAAAGGCCATGTTGTAATCCCTTCTCCCTCATTGCCCTCTCAGAAGTTTAAGCATGCACATACCTGTGTCCAGAGTGCATTTAAAGCCTCTGGCTTTGGGACTTGAACCACGATCGACTACATGGGAGTCCAGTGATGTAACAATTACCCCATCTGCTCGTCCCAGTAGTTTTTCTTTTATTCCTTCAAATATTTTACTACTTCTTACTTAGGCTGTGTCTTATGAGAAGTCCATTGTAATTATTATTGTTGTTTCTCCACGGCAAAGGTCCCCTTTTTTTATTGAGTTCTCTTAAAAAATTTCTATGTATATATTTTGATGCTTATCTTCTTGTCCTCTGATCTTTATGAACATCTGGTTTAGTATTTGCCATTAATATTGGAAAATATAGTTATTTTTACTTGATATATCTCCTTTCTTTCTGAGATTCTGTTATGCAGATGATACATCTTTTGGTAGTATCTCACATGATTACATATTCTGTTCTTGAAAAATTATTTTTCTATTGACACATCTTCGGAATTACTGATTCTCTTCTGCTATATCCAGCTTACTGATGCATCTCCCCATCAAAGGCATCCTTCAGACAGCTTCATGGACCTGGTGAACTAGCCATTTTGGGGAAACAGGAATCAAGATTTCCCACTGATAATTCGGCCTCCAGCACACGAAACTCACATGGAGAGGCAAAAGGAACAGGCCTTCTTCAAGACACAGCTTCATGGACCCTGCAAACTAGCCATTTTGGGGAAACAGGAATCAAGATTTCCCACTGATAAT
>NW_006160069.1:719444-725354 GCF_000334495.1 Tupaia belangeri chinensis | reverse complement strand
CCACTATGCAGTTTATTCTAGATGGGAAACCACATTTAATATGTTGTGATGATGCTCACGGAATTAATGTTAAGTAATTAATAAAAAGTTTCAGGAGGAAAAAAAACCAGTAAAATTGTTCGTTTCAAAATTAAAAAGAAAAATGCATATTTGATGACTGCAGTAAGCTATATAGCCCCAGCTAGGTACTACTTTATAGTATGTTCATTCTACTCACTGAGGTTTATGCCTAAAGTCAGACTTGGGTTCATGTATAGGGATATATCAGCTGCGCTAGCTATTGGAAATATTTAGACTAATTAAGCTCATTAGCAAATCAATTAAATGGGGGGGGAAGGCATAGAAAGCAACCATAGATACCAGAGACAATGTGGGAGGAGGTGGGACATGGCAGAGGGTGAGGGATAGGGAATCAAGGATGGCAAAACAAAATAACAGTATACAAGACATAAGAAATAGAAAATTATTTGCTGATAACATGTATGTTGATGTGCTTGACTGAGCCAATATACAGTGTATTTTGGATGGAAAATTCATTCGTATGCTATAATGATGTATAGTGAATTAATGTAAAAAAGTAAATAAATTTAAAGAAAAAAAAAGGCATCCTTCATTTCTGTTTCAGTGGTTTTGCTTTCTAGCACTTCCTTTTGATTTGTCATTGTAAGAGAATACATTTATTTATTTATTATTTATTTATTTATTTATTTTTGGAGAGGTTTTCGCTATAGGGCGCGTGCGCCCGCCAGACAGACAGAGAGAGACATAGAGACAGAAAGTGAGAAATCACCCCCCAGGGGGTATGGTCATGCCACAATCCCTTCTCCTCCATTCTCCTCTTGGGATCTTGGGCACACACGCACACACGCCTGGCGTGAGTTGTAAGCCACCGGGTCCGGGACGTGAACCGCGGTCGACTACATGGGAGTCCAGCGACATAGCCATTACGCTAACTGCTGGTTCCCACATTTATGTTGTTTTAAGTCACTAAGTTTGTGATCATTTGTTGTGGGAGTAATAGAAAACTAATACAGTATGAATAATACTCTGGATAAGTTTCAAGAATACTGTTGTCGTGTTCATTAGCTATTTCTGTCCAATATTCCTATATCACTTCAGGGTGAGTAGAATAACAGTGAGGTAGGAGACAGGGATCTTAAAAATATAGTTAGAGTATGGCCCAAAATGGAATCACAAAACAGCTAAGTTTTGAGAGGGAGACAGAGCAGCTTTGCTGCTTGCTCTTTGAGAGGCCTCTTGCAGCAGTGACTCAGTGATTGACCTAGGAAGCATGACCCAGACCTAAAACGAAAGCTTTTGCCAGGTGCCATCACATTCCAGAAAGAAGATAAGATAAACATTTTCATGGCACCAAGCTTCAAGAAAAAGAATCTCCTAACCTTCGTACCCACTCCAAAATTAGGAGAATAACTGGACTAATCCAGCATGCGCTCTCTCCCCACCAGGAGGGGACTACATGCACAGGCCCCGCCTACAACAAGTAGGGATAAAGCCTTTCCTGACCCAAGTGAAAACACCTCACCACAGTTCTTCATTGGCAACTCATTTTCTGGGACCCCTCCCTTCTTGGGAGCTGTTTTTCCTTCCCACTCCTTATTAATAAACTTCCTGCTTTACTATACCTACTTCATGTCTGCAACTGTAAGTCTTCTGAACATGGGACAAGAACCTGTGTCTCACTGTGAGTGTGGACCCGATGACCCCTACACTCCTGCATTCCTGTATCAATAGGCCTCTTGGCAGCGTGCAAATGGTTTTCCCCATTGAAGCAGGGCAGGGTGACGTGTAAATTTTGTCAGATTAGCTTTAGTGGCCTTTCTCTTTACAACAGACATCTTTTCTTCCTCAAAGTAGTTCTGATAACTTTATTGTGCATACCAATCTTCTGCAAATGTAAACAATCTGATTCATTAGGATTGGGTTGGAGCATGAGATTCTTCCTTTTTCAGGAAGATTCATGCTGGTGCCAATGCTGTGAGTCCTTTGAGGAGCCAAGTTATTGTCAACGCTTCTTTTTTTGACAAAAGAAACCATTTCAGAGACTTATCTACATGTCCTAAAATATGTCTTTCAAAAAACATTATTGGGACAGCCTGATTACAGTGGTTGAGCACTGTATGTTGGATCCATCTCCTAAGAGGAGAACGAAAGAGAAGGGATTGAGATGTGGCCATCCTTTCTGGGGGTGGGGTGGGGAGTGACTTCTCACTTTCTGTCTCTCTGTCTCTACAAGCTCCCTATAGCAAAAATATCTCTTAAAAATAAAGTAATCACTGGGATCAGCAGTTAGCATAATGGCTATGTCGCTGAACTCCCATGTGATCGACCGTGGTTTGAGTCCTGGACATGGTGGCTTAAACACACTGGGATTGTGTGCATGCGTGCCCAAGATCCCTAAAGGAGAATGGAGGAGAAGGGATTGTGGTGTGGCCATTCCCACTGGGGGATGATTTTTCTCTTTCTGTCTCTCTGTCTCTCTTTGTCTTTCTGGCGAGTGCACGCGCCCTATAGCAAAAACCTCTCCAATACATACATACATACATAAATAAAGTAATCATTATCATTTGTCTGACTCTCAAAATCACATTTGAAAAATCATAACTTTCTGGCAGATTCTAAATGGCCAAATATTACCAAGCTAACCTAGTTAAGTTTTTGGCTAAGAAATAATTAATTAAACAGAAAGTTTTCATAAATATGGAAGAGAAAAATATTTTTAGTTTTTTTTATTTTAAAATTTTTGTAAGAAAAATGTTTTAAAGAAATATCAAAAGATGATAACTTTGGAATTTCCTTAGCGCCACACCTGAATGTGTATCTTATTGCTGGAAAGTATGAAAGGGCAATATTACTATTTTTCCTAATTATAGCATAATTAATTGAAAGCACTATTTATTATTTATCTTTAAATAGAAAATTGATAAATGTGTTATTATCTCTTTCAGATCTTTCAGAAGACTACCAAAACAGAATTCATACCAAGAGCCAAGAACTCTATTGTTAATTGGCCTGCTTTTACTCTGAGTTACTATGTGGAGACCTTTGCTGTATTTATTATATTATTCTAATTGCTATTGGAATTTCATTCTGCCATTTATGGCTATTAGACTCAGTCTTCTAAAGAAAACGATAAAATATTTACTTTGTGAAGGTTAGCAGTTGTTATGATTTTTGGCTTTTTTCTTTTCTTCAGGTTTTAGAACATAATGTTAGAGAAATTTTTTTTCGTCAGTTTGTCTCAAAAGTGGTTGAATCTGGTTGTACGTTAATACACGCATTTAATTTTACTTCTTTAAAAATCATTCAAAATCATCAGAGGACAAAAAGGATAGGAGATGAGAAAACAGGAGACACAAAATATCAAACATTTTTGGAATATGGAAAATAGTTGAACAAGTTATTAACAAAAGGCTAATGGCCAGTCTGGTCCTTTGTCTGGCTAATGAGATATCTGAGTTTGGATGTTATGTTAGTCTTCTCAGGCTGAAAAATCACAACTTTATGGCAGATTCTAAATGGCCAAATATTACCTAGGTAACCTAGTTAAGTTATTGGCTAAGAAATAATTAATTAAATAGAAAGTTTTCATCAAAATGGAAGAGAAAAATATCTTTAGTCTTTTTTTATTTTAAAATTTAAAAAATGTACCATAGACTGGGTGTAATAAATACAGAAGTGTACTGAGTCATTGGAAAAGTCATGATGCATTTTTGTATAGAAAAAAAGAAAAATACGTCATGACTTCCCCAAAGACCCAATATTTTCTCACTGTTTTGGAGGTTTGAAGTCCAAGATGCAGGTCTGGTAGATTTAGTGTCTAAGTAAGGCTCTCTTCCTGGCTTGCAGGTGGGCACTCTCTCACTTTGTGCTTATGTAGTGGAGAAAGAGTGAGATGGGATCAGCAGTTAGCATAATGGCTATGTCGCTGAACTCCCATGTGATCGACCGTGGTTTGAGTCCTGGACATGGTGGCTTAAACACACTGGGATTGTGTGCATGCGTGCCCAAGATCCCTAAAGGAGAATGGAGGAGAAGGGATTGTGGTGTGGCCATTCCCACTGGGGGATGATTTTTCTCTTTCTGTCTCTCTGTCTCTCTTTGTCTTTCTGGCGAGTGCACGCGCCCTATAGCAAAAACCTCTCCAATACATACATACATACATAAATAAAGTAATCATTATCATTTGTCTGACTCTCAAAATCACATTTGAAAAATCATAACTTTCTGGCAGATTCTAAATGGCCAAATATTACCAAGCTAACCTAGTTAAGTTTTTGGCTAAGAAATAATTAATTAAACAGAAAGTTTTCATAAATATGGAAGAGAAAAATATTTTTAGTTTTTTTTATTTTAAAATTTTTGTAAGAAAAATGTTTTAAAGAAATATCAAAAGATGATAACTTTGGAATTTCCTTAGCGCCACACCTGAATGTGTATCTTATTGCTGGAAAGTATGAAAGGGCAATATTACTATTTTTCCTAATTATAGCATAATTAATTGAAAGCACTATTTATTATTTATCTTTAAATAGAAAATTGATAAATGTGTTATTATCTCTTTCAGATCTTTCAGAAGACTACCAAAACAGAATTCATACCAAGAGCCAAGAACTCTATTGTTAATTGGCCTGCTTTTACTCTGAGTTACTATGTGGAGACCTTTGCTGTATTTATTATATTATTCTAATTGCTATTGGAATTTCATTCTGCCATTTATGGCTATTAGACTCAGTCTTCTAAAGAAAACGATAAAATATTTACTTTGTGAAGGTTAGCAGTTGTTATGATTTTTGGCTTTTTTCTTTTCTTCAGGTTTTAGAACATAATGTTAGAGAAATTTTTTTTCGTCAGTTTGTCTCAAAAGTGGTTGAATCTGGTTGTACGTTAATACACGCATTTAATTTTACTTCTTTAAAAATCATTCAAAATCATCAGAGGACAAAAAGGATAGGAGATGAGAAAACAGGAGACACAAAATATCAAACATTTTTGGAATATGGAAAATAGTTGAACAAGTTATTAACAAAAGGCTAATGGCCAGTCTGGTCCTTTGTCTGGCTAATGAGATATCTGAGTTTGGATGTTATGTTAGTCTTCTCAGGCTGAAAAATCACAACTTTATGGCAGATTCTAAATGGCCAAATATTACCTAGGTAACCTAGTTAAGTTATTGGCTAAGAAATAATTAATTAAATAGAAAGTTTTCATCAAAATGGAAGAGAAAAATATCTTTAGTCTTTTTTTATTTTAAAATTTAAAAAATGTACCATAGACTGGGTGTAATAAATACAGAAGTGTACTGAGTCATTGGAAAAGTCATGATGCATTTTTGTATAGAAAAAAAGAAAAATACGTCATGACTTCCCCAAAGACCCAATATTTTCTCACTGTTTTGGAGGTTTGAAGTCCAAGATGCAGGTCTGGTAGATTTAGTGTCTAAGTAAGGCTCTCTTCCTGGCTTGCAGGTGGGCACTCTCTCACTTTGTGCTTATGTAGTGGAGAAAGAGTGAGATCCTTTTCTTTACTTAAAAAGTCTTATGTCTTATCATATTAGGACAACACCTTTATGACCTCATTTAACCTTAATTACCTTCTAATGGCCTTCTTTATGTCCAAAATATAGTCAATTATGGTGTAGGTCTTCACCAAAATATGAATTTTGGTGATGTACAGTTCAGTTCATAGCAGATGCCTACATTAATAACACAGATTTAAGAAATGTAAAAGAATATATCAGATCAAGAAGAAAAAAAATGAAAATATTCCTGAAGTTGCTATGTAATGATGTAAACCTTTATACCTAGTTGTGGATGCTGTTAATTAAATGTCCTCTAGTTGATTGGTAATTGATAAACAACTTGAAAATAATGACTTTTCACAGCACTGGAG
>NW_006160069.1:704392-719413 GCF_000334495.1 Tupaia belangeri chinensis | reverse complement strand
GAGTGTAAGTGTCTGGATAACTAGCAAAAGTTAATCAGCAAAAGCTGTAGTGCTCCAGAACTGACAGCTTCTCAGAACTGTGGGAGTTTACATCCACTCAGCCTCACCTATCGTGGTTGCACTTGAGAGTCATATGACCTCAGCTTTGCTGTTGTACGTGTTATGGTTTCTCTTCTTTATTCTTTCTTAAAGCTAAATGAACTTGGGACCGGATGAAGTGTGCTGTGCCTTGAAAGTCTGAGTGACCTCCTACACCAAGAGTTCAGCTATAGTTTGAGCAGAGTAGGAGCTGCAACTGTTACCCACCTGAGACTAACCGAAGGGGAACTAATAACAATAAATTCACTTCCCAGTAGAATGAAGAAAATGCTTACAATGTGGTGAGATTGTATCATGGAAGAAACAGGAAGTCTGGTGAGTTGAGCTGCATAGGAGACCTAGAGCATGACAGAAATCTAGATAATGCACAGCAGTCTCTCTACTCCAACCCACAGAGCCAGGCAATTCTTCTTTCTTTCTCTCCTCACTCCCCCTCTCTCCTTCCCCCAACCCTCCCAAACCCCCCAACCCCCCCACACCCCCGCCAAGCCTTCCCCAATGTTTGACCACAATTCTATCTTCTCAGAAAATTAAACCCATAGGACCACAACTGAGGAAAACCAGATGTCATGGAAATCTAAAGTTAGTTAGATGGATAAAATTAAGTAAATTAAGTAAAAATCTGCCAAGAAAATAATAAAAGCTGCAGCCCCCATTTCTATCTGCTCTTAGAATTTGTGTAGCCAAATATGATTTCCTTTCAATCGATGTTGTATCAAGACAGAAGATTAGTATTGTATCTGACTGCATGAGTTCTCAAAACAAGTACAAATGGGGGCTGCAGTTTTATTACTATTTATTCATGTAAACACTTTATTCTACTTAAAAATTGATTGCAGGGAAAACTTATGAGATTCTGATATTTGAGGGTTGACAAATATACTCTACCTGCTACAATATAAACTTAAAACAAAATCTACTGGCTGGCAATGTCTAACCCTGCCCACAGATAGAGTTTCTTATCTGCTTAATCACAAATACTTTATTCTCTACCCCCGCCAAGCCTTCCCCAATGTTTGACCACAATTCTATCTTCTCAGAAAATTAAACCCATAGGACCACAACTGAGGAAAACCAGATGTCATGGAAATCTAAAGTTAGTTAGATGGATAAAATTAAGTAAATTAAGTAAAAATCTGCCAAGAAAATAATAAAAGCTGCAGCCCCCATTTCTATCTGCTCTTAGAATTTGTGTAGCCAAATATGATTTCCTTTCAATCGATGTTGTATCAAGACAGAAGATTAGTATTGTATCTGACTGCATGAGTTCTCAAAACAAGTACAAATGGGGGCTGCAGTTTTATTACTATTTATTCATGTAAACACTTTATTCTACTTAAAAATTGATTGCAGGGAAAATATATGAGATTCTGATATTTGAGGGTTGACAAATATACTCTACCTGCTACAATATAAACTTAAAACAAAATCTACTGGCTGGCAATATCTAACCCTGCCCACAGATAGAGTTTCTTATCTGCTTAATCACAAATACTTTATTCTCTACCATGGATAGATCAAGTTCCCTAGATATTTGGTGATATATTTGATTCAAAAGAGAAACTAAATAAAAAGTAGGTGAATGATATTTTTTTAAAAATGGTGATAATTCAGGAAGAAGCAGAATTTTTAAAATTATAGTATTAAAATGGAAATACATATTCATAAAATAACAGGATGACATAAAACAGTAGTGAATGAACAAAAGCAGCTTAGAATATTGAAAATGGTACCTCAGAAAAATTAACTGAGGGGAACCAGCAGTTAGCATAATGGCTATGTCGCTGGACTCCCACATAGTCAACCGTGGTTTGCGTCCTGGATTCGGTGGCTTAAAACTCATGCCGGGTGCGTGTGCATGCATGCCCAAGATCCCGAGAGGAGAATGGAGAAGGGATTGTGGCGTGACCATCCCCCCTGGGGGATGATTTCTCGCTTTCTGTTTCTATGTCTCTCTGTCTGTCTGGCGAGCGCACGCGCCCTACAGTGAAAATCTCTCCAAAAAAAAAAAAGAAAAAGAAAAAGACAAATTAACTGAGGAGTAAAAAATACAAAGTTTCTGAATTCTATTGCAATTGGTTCTGTTGGATATATAAAAGACTACCAAGTGGATGTTAAGAAAGACAAGATTTATGGGACCAGCAGTTAGCGTAATGGCTATGTCTCTGGACTCCCATGTAGTCGACTGCGGTTCGTGTCCTGGACCCAGTGGCTTAAAAACCTCACGCTGGGTGCATATGCGTGTGTGCCCAAGAACCCAAGAGGAGAATGGAGGAGAAGGGATTGCGGTGTGACCATCCCCTCTGTGGGGTGATTTCTTGCTTTCTGTCTCTCTGTCTGTCTGTCTCTTTCTGGTGAGTGCACGCGCCCTATAGCAAAAACCTCTCCAAAAAAAAAAAAAAAAAAAAAAAAGCAAAGATTTAGACAGTAAAAAGATGGAAAAAAAAAAAAAAAAGAAAGAAAGACAAGATTTAGACAGTAGAAAGATGGAGAAAAAACACCTATTTCTTCTTCACTCTTGCACAAAAAGCTACTAGAGAATGTATCTCATCAAAATAAAAAAGTAAACCAGGGCTAACCTGTGGGCTGGTGGATCCCACATGGCCAACTGTGTGGTTTGAGTCCTTGATTGGGTGGTTTAAAATACATGCTGGGAATATATGTTTGTGTGCCCTAAATCCCTCCAGGATGCAGAAATGGAGGAAAGGAATTTCAGAGTGACCATCTTCAGCTTCCTCCCTTTCTCTCTGCTAAGTATAAGTTCCCTCTGGCAAATTAAAAAATAAATGAATAAATAAAAAGCAAACCAAGATATAGAAAAAAAGCCAAGAAAGAAAAAAAAATAAAAAGGATCAGAACAGGAAAACATGAAAGAGGAATCTAAGAGCAACACCTCTGTATTGGGTCGAGAGAACAACTATTTCAAGTTAGAGTAGGATAGCTCCACAAGGAATGCCATGGAAGGAGTGCTAGGGGTGGAGAAAGACTAGAACATATAGGTTGATCATGCAGAAAATACTGCTGAAAGTCATTGAATAGCTCTAAATATGTTTGGAAATATTAGAAACAAAAGAAATTCACTAACACACAAACAAAAACCAAAGTAAAAGAAAAACCCTATACAAATGATATATAGTGATTGGATGTTTAATAAAATAATGAGAATAATAATAACAATAATCTGGAAACAAAAGATGAAAAGCTATTTGATGATGATGATGTGGATAGTAATATCTTTATCTTGACTGATATGCAAGGTATTCCTTTTGAAAAAAGAAATGTAATGCACTATAAAAACATATGTGATTCAATATAATATAAACAAGATTATGATCATTAAAAAAACTATGCAAATTTTAAAAAAGCTGCAAAATGATCAACTCTGGGAGAAGTATTTGATGAAATGAAATATCAGATGTATACTATTTTTCTCAGTAGTCACTAGCAAATAAACTTACATGATTATAAACATTAAATATTTTTGTTAAACTTGTAACAACTGTAATGCAATGGGAGAGAGCATGAAGGAGATGTTTAAGGGAATTAAAATGTATTATAATATTTAATAGGGCACATCTAAAATGCATAAATCAGGAAATAGTACTGGACTGGATTATCTGCTGTCATCTTGGCTGACATTAAACCCACTTCCTTCTAAGGTCTTCTCCAGAAAGTGGAAGCTGGAAATTATTTTCTAGATTCTCTTTTCTTCTTTTTTATTTTTTTTTGGAGAGGTTTTTGCTATAGGGCATGTGCGCTCGCCAGACAGAGAGAGAGACAGAGAAACAGAAAGCGAGAAATCACCCCCCAGAGGGGATGGTCACGCTGCAATCCCTTCTACTCCGTTCTCCTCTCGGGATCTTGGGCACGCACGCACACGCGCCCGGCGTGAGTTTTAAGCCACCAGGTCCGGGACATGAACCGCGGTCGACCACGTGGGAGTCCAGTGACATAGCCATTACGCTAACTGCTGGTCCCCTAGATTCTCTTTTCTTCTTATTGTCCCAGTGAATAGAACTTGTGTGAGATTTGAAGGGTGGAAACACAAGACTTTATTATCAAGTGGAATGTGAGGACAGACACTTGTCACATGTGAGAGTTCAGGAAGTCTCCAGGCAAGCATTTTGAGAATCACCTTTACTGGTGATAACTGAGGTACTTGAATAGGGACTGTATGGGTCCATTTCATTGCTAATAACAGAAAAATTTGAGCCTGGGTAGCATAAGAGAAGAAATTTACTCATCTCAAGGTTTAGAGGTGCAAGGGCCAGGGACTACTGCTAATGGTCTTCCTGTTAGTGGGATCCCAAGACCATGCAACGTGTCATATCCTGAGAAACAGCAGGACATCTCTGTGTCCAGATTCTTTCTCTCCTCATAAACCCACCACGAGTGAAGAGTAGGGGCCCTACTCTCATTATCTAATCTTTCCCAAAGGCTCCATTTTCAACCTGATGAAGGTATAAATTTCTTTTTAATAACAACATCATGAAACAATCAAATTCCAACTCAAGAATTTGGAGTTGGGGGGCATTCAAATCACAGCAGTGATTGTCCTGAAATTCTTGTGATTCACAGTGGCTTTGGCTGAGACTGTAAGACCTACTTGTTTAAATATTTACTCAATGATCTTCACTGGCTGCTTTCTAGAGTTTTTCTCCTTAGCTTTTCCAACAGTTGCATAAGCTTTTAATTTCTTTGTTAAAGCCACTTTAAAAAGATAGAGACTGGGGGCCAGCAGTTAGCATAATGGCTATGTCGCTGGACTCCCATGTAATCCACCATGGTTTGAGTCCTGGACCCAGTGGCTTAAACTCAGGCCAGGCGCATGTGCGTGCGTGCCCAAGATCCTGAGTGGAGAATGGAGGAGAAGGGATTGCGGCATGGCCATTGCCCCTGGGGGGGTGATATCTCACTTTCTGTCTCTCTGTCTCTGTCTCTCTGGTGAGTGCACGTGCCCTATAGCAAAAACCTCTCCAAAAAAAAAAATAGAGACTGGATTCTGTTTCAGAACTGAATTGAGACTTAAATAAACAATATTAAAGTTTTACTTGAAATACGGGGATCAACATGAGAAGAAACAGCTAAGAAAGTGAAATCTTACTGCTATGGATTGAATACCTATGCACGTTCAATATTTATATGTTGAACCTTTATCCCCAAAGTGATGGACTTTTGAGTTGGTGCCTTTGGAAGGTGATTAGGTCATGAGGGTGGATCCTCTATAATAGAGACTCCAGAACGCTCCTTCACCGTTATCCCCCAGTGTGGAATTATTGAAAAAAAAAATAGACATTTATTAAACAGAAAGAGAGTTTCATCAAATTAAATGTACCTTGATCCTACCATTCCTAGCCTCCAGAATTGTGAGAAATGAATTTATGTTGATCATAAGTTATCTGGTGTACTGTATTCTGGTCTAGCAGCCTGACTGTACTAAGACATGTGGGAAATGGGAGGAAGGAGGAAGATAGATTTTTAATATCTACATTAATATTTTTCTGAATGCACACATAAGGCTTCTAGGTCAAAGTAAGTTATTATTTATTCACAGCAAATAAACATGTAGCTCCTGGTGCCCCAATTTCTTAACCCTGGTGTGAAGCAATATGATCCAGATAGTATCCCACACATACTGGCTAGCATTGTAAGTGAGTTAATCCAGAAAAAAATGATTCTGGATACTTTACTTCTTGGGAAGGATATTTTTACTCTAACCCTTTGTAATGAATATAAATGTCTCCAGGGGAAAGAGAAGACCACAGTGTCCAGCTTTTCAACCCAAGAATGTCTTTATAAACCCTGTTTCAATGTCCTGCCTCCTTCCCAAACTCTGAGATAAATTTCTCTGGAATTTTCTCACTATCAAAATTAGACACATAAATTGTCTTCTCACACTTGCCCACATTCCAAGTTTCTATAAAATTTATTCAAAAATTTTTACTGTGCAGTGACATAAACATATTTTCTCTATAACCCAGAAGAGGATTATCGTATTATAGAAGAATTGTAGCTCATTTGGATACTTAAACTATGCACATGTACTAGTATAATTAAGTTATTAAAATGTGTATATATATATAATTATTTACCACTTCTAAAAAAGTAGATGATTTTGGACCTTAATAAAACTTGCTTGGTGATTACTACTGCAGCAAGAACAGAATTGCAATGACAAGATCAAACAGATTTTTAGAACTCTGACCCAGTACATAATATTTGTATGTAGAAACTAGAGGTCTTTGAAATTCATATTTTTATTTTAAAGAGTTATTTATTTAATTTTATTTATTGTTATTATTACTTTTTAATTTGTTATAGGGCACATGCACTCACCAGGGAGAGAGAAAAAAAGAGAGAAGGAAGAGAAATAGAGAAAGAAAAAGAGAAAGAGAAAGAGGAAGAAAGCCACTAGGTCTGGAACTCAAACTATGGTCAGCCATGTAGGAGTCCAGTGCCTTAACCACTATGTCACCTGCTGGCCCAAGCATATATTCATGATCAAATTGTTCTTTTATAAAAATTTAAAAAAGTAATTTAATTTAATTTATTTATTATTATTATTTAATTTGACCAGAGAAAGAAAGAGAGAGAGAGAGAGAGAAGGGAAGAGAGAGAGAGTGAGAAAACAAGCTGCCAGGTCCAGGACTCAAACTATGGTTCGCCTCATGGGAGTCCAGCATTTTAACCACTATCTCACCTGCAGGCCCCCAAGATCAAATTGTTATAACACAAAAATCTACCTATGAAGTCTACATCCAATGATTAGCCTTCTTAAGACTACTTATTATATACTTGGCTTTAATTTTTACAGCAATGTTTTCTATTCTTCGAGGGAAATATTTTTATTCAGTACACTAGTAATATTTTTCTCAAAGGCTACAGTTATTAATACAGTTATTTTACACTGAAATCAATAGGCAAATTCTATTTCCATTTATAAGAAATTAAAAAAAAAGACTCAGCAAGTTAAAGTGTCTCAGCCATAACAAATAGAAATCAGGCACTTAGAACATGTGTGCTATAGGGGCTGGCAGGTGGCGTGGTGGTTAAGGGCACTGGACTCCCACATAGGCAAATATGGGTCAAGTCCTGGACTGGGCAACCTGCTTTCTCACTTTTTCTCTCTTTCTTTCTCTCTCTCTCTCACACACATACACACACATTGTGTCCCTCTCTGGTCAAATTAACTAACTAACTAAATAAATAAATAAAATAAAGTTAAATAAAAATAATTCTTAAAAACAAAAGCAAGAACTTGTGAACTATTTACATATAGCTTATGTTGTAATTCCCAGGAATACAGTTCAATTTTTTTGTGTCCAACAATGATAGTAATTTTATTCTTCATATTGAGAGCAAAAGTAATTGCTCTGAACATAACAAAGGTGATTGTGTGAGAACTGCAACACAAGCTTATTGTTCCACCTCTACAGTCTCTGCATTCCTTTTTTGCATATCTAACTGTGAACAAAAATAAAACAAAACAGATATATTCCTGGTACTTAGAAATGAGATTTTGGTCAGGTCAGCACGACATGTTTGGGCTGAATATGTGCCTTCTTTATTTGTTATTCTTTTCAATTTGACAAGTTTTAGACAGGACAGCTTCACAGTCACCTGATAATTTGTGTCTTTTTAGAAGAATGGGCTAGAGAATCAATACTTACGTAAAACCATCGCAAATGATCCATGTTCCTGGAATATTGATAAGTTCCCTCTATCCGCTGTTCAGCATTTATAGCCCTGCTTTATTCCCAACTCCGTTCTTTCGTCCACTTATAGTTTCATCTGCTTTTTAAAAATCTGAATTAGATCGAACACAATACTCCAAAATTCAGTAATAAGCCAATGATCACATGTGTGACTTAATAGGTTACTATAGGTGGGGACTTCATTTTCCAAGGATTTTGGAGAGAAACAGACTGAGTTCATGACACTCTCTTCAGGAGCCTTCCTCTATCCATCCTCAGATGAGTTCAATGGTCTCTCTCTCACTCCCTATACTCTGCCCTCCTATTTTTCAAGTTGAACACATAATAGCAATTTACACGTCAAGTGGTGAAGTATTTGAAAGCAAGTAGTATGCTACTCTTCAGATCTCCCTCTTACACCTAGGAAAGTGGAAGTTCAAGAAGGACTTGAGCTTGAAGGACATTTAAGTGAATGAACATATAATTAATCAAATTCCTTACAGAGGCAACAAAGAAGGGTAGGAGGCTGATGGCTTTGAGTGCCATCTAGACCTTTGTCAAATTCGCATCTTAGAGCATCAGTAATTGCATGCCAAGACTTGGGGGTTGATTAGAAAAACTTCACTATGTTGACCCTATTTCAATGCTCTTTTACTTGATAACATTTTTTAGATGTATGTCCACACACTGAATTTCAGCACCCCGATAAAATTTTACTTCTTTGCTTTCTCTTTGTAGTAGGAATCTATACAAATAATGCAACTCTGCCTGAAGAGTTCAAAGAAATAAGGAGAAAAAGAGAAAAAGATAAAGAAAACAAATGAAATAAAATGAAAAGTAAAGAAAAAGTACCCTAGAAAATCTGCTGGGAAAACAAAAATAGAAGAAAGTTGCCTCTTAACTCAAATGCTTTAAGAGTCATATTTCTTGTTTCATTCATTGTTTTATATTTAACATTTAACTAGATCCAATTCACTGGTTATTTTTTGGCAAAAAAATAAGTGACTCCTACTGAATTTTATAATTTTATTTATTGCTTAAGCCAATTTATTATGAAGATTGCTAGAATAATCAAGTGTTCATTTCAAGCAGTTGCTATTTGATCCAGGCTGACTGAGAGTCGGGGGTAGATTGTAGTGGGTAGACTCTATTGATGATGCCTACTCCTCTCCTCCATGGGAAAAATATATGAATAAAACTTAAAAATAAAGGAGAATAACTGGTATCAGAATTGTTTTTGTAGTAATATCCTGTGAAACACTTTCTTTACAACTTACAATCTTGAAAAAAAATTAAAGAAAGTTCACCCCTGAGTTTTGAATGGACTTTGAGATGTCGGACCTTGGATACATATCTGCAAATTACAGAGTCATAAACCATTTTCAGATTACTGAGACTGTCTCACCCAGAGATCTCAAACTGAGGCTTTGGGGAGAACCTTCTGGAAATAGATGACTGTTTCAGAAAGAGACAGCTTCTAAATAATACTGTCAGATAAAGTCAATGAGAGCTCAAAGTGACTACTTTTACCCCAACTCTATAGAGTAAGACTACAAATTAACATTTTTTATTTTTCCTTATTTATTTCTTTAATTTTATGTTCAAGAACTGTGTATCATTACAGCATACCAAATGAATTTTCCCATCATGAATACACTGAAAATTTGTTCAGACAAAGATATTATACATAATATCAATAGCTAATTTTTCATTTTGGGGTTTCTCAAATGCTTTACTTCTTTCTTTTTCTCCTTTATTCCTCCTTCTCACCCTCTCCCACTGGCCACTCTCCTCCCACACTATCTCTAGAATCCACAGTTGCTTTCTCTATGCCTTTATACTTTCTAATATTTCAGTTTCTGCCACTGAGTGCAGAAAATTGGTATATATTGACTGGGGATATAAAATGCCTCTCTTTCATAGTCTTGTTTGCTTTGCTTAGCAGTAAATCTTCTATATTTGCTATAGTTTGCATTTTTTTTCTTCTTTATAGTCTTAAATTATTTTTTCTTTCTTATTTGCTTATTTAGGTTTATGACTTTTAATAGATCTATACTACTTAACAATGATAAAGTTCATTATCATTATTATTAGTTTTGCTATAGGGCATATACATTTGCTAGAGGAGGGAAGAAAGAGTGAGAGAAAGTGAGAAATCACTACCCTGGGGGTGGGAGGGAGGTGGCCACACCACAATTCTCTTTCCTCAATTTCTCCTCTTGGGATTTTGGGCACATATGTACATATATCTGGCATGTCCTACAAGTCTCTAGGGCCAGGACTCAAATGACCATGTTGATTCCATGTGCCCCAACCTCCCGGCCACCTGCTGGCCCAATAATGTCTTTATTCTTTGTGTGTATGTGTGTGTGTGTGTGTGTGTACTATAAGATACATGTGCTTGCCAGAGACAGAAACAGAGAGAGAGAGGTAAAGTGAGAAATCACCCTCTATGGGGAATGGCTACTCTATAGTCCCTTCCTCTCTAGCCCTCTCTTGGGGTTTTGGGCACCCATTCACACACACCCAGCATGATGCCAGGTCTGGGACTGCAACTGCACAGCTGGACATGCAAGATCCAGTGCTTTAACCTCCATGCCACCTGTTGGCCCCAAGTCCATAGTCCTAATATTGGATATTGAATGACTATCCAGTCCTTCCTTAATATAAATTAATATTTTGGCAAAAATATTATAAAATATATAGGAAATAATATTTTAGAAAAATTTGCTCATTATTCTATTAAAATGTATAATGACATGATTAGATTTGTTCTTTTTCATTTTCATTCCAGTTTTTTTTCTTTGTAATACAATTTTTAATTTTCTAAGTGCATTTTTATATGACAAACACCACAATAGTTAAGAGACCCAGAAATCTAAAATCTGCTATCAGGACATACATAGGGTAAGAGTTTTGTTTCCACACTGAAACAACCCACATGGGTCACTCCTGTTTGCTAGTAATTTAATGAGCTTTTTCAGAAGTAGAACCTTATGAATAACTAAAAACTAATATGTTCTGAAACTGTCTCATTTTTAAAGAGCTTACAAGAAAGATATTCATTTATGTTTAATCTCAAACTCCTTTAATTTAGATTTACCTGGTGATCTCCTACTACACTATTTGTTTCTGATATTTGATTTTTCTTGATGAGTGATGCTAAACATCGAAAATACTACACCTTGATAACATATGTGTGACATCAGCAGTTTCAACTTCTAAACCAAGTTTTGTACGAGAGTACATTCCATATTTATAGAATGACCACAGGTGTAGCACTGGCATATCTTCTAGCTCCACCTGGAAAATGATCAGAAGCAGGAATTAAAACAGACTCTGTCAATGAAAAATTTAAAAATTTGCTCTAAAATAATCACTCAAAAACACTAAGACTATTATCTTGTCAAACATTTATTTGCTCTAGGGCATCTTTGAAAATCATTCAATCTGAATTTACTCATCTGGACAGATAGGTATCTGATTAGTACAACTTGCTCACTTGACAAAGAACTTAACCAGAGAGTAAGAGCATTTCATCAAGGCGGTTTCTAAGACCCTGTATTTGCTGTATCACTTATCTTTTTTTTTTTTTTTTTTTTTTTTTTTTTTTGAGAGGTTTTTGCTATAGGGCACATGCGCTCGCCAGACAGACAGAGAGAGACAGAGAGACAGAAAACGAGAAATCACCCCCCGGGGGGGATGGTCAATGGTCACGCCGCAATCCCTTCTCCTCCATTCTCCTCTTGGGATCTTGGGCACGCACGCACACGCGCCCGGCGTGAGTTTTAAGCCACCGGGTCCAGGACATGAACCGTGGTCGACTACGTGGGAGTCCAGAGACATAGCCATTACGCTAACTGCTGGTTCCTGTGTATCACTTATCTTAATCTATTGTATTATGAACTCTGACATGAAATCCCAACCATTTTTCTTGCCTTGAAAGACCTACATTGAGCCACTTGACTCTAGAAGACAAAACTCTGTAATGATCTTTTATTTTATCCCCTTTTGATATTACAAAGAGTTTGTAAAGTGGAGTTTTCCATTTCTGTAGTAAGTTTAGTAACTCAGCTTTTACTAATGGGAAGATTTGTGTTATTATTATTATTATTATTTTTTGGAGAGATTTTGCTATAGGGTGCGTGTGCTCGCCATAAAGAGAGACAGAAACAGAGAGATAGGAAGTGAGAAATCACCCTCCAGGGGGCATGGCCATGCTGCAATCCCTTCTCCATTCTCCTCTCGAGATCTTGGGCATGCACGCACATGTGCCTGGCGTGAGTTTAAGCCACCAGGTTCAGGACTGGAACCGCAGTCGACTACATGGGGGTCCAGCAGCATAGCCATTATGCTAACTGCTGGTCCTGGAAGATTTTGTTACATATTTGAGGTGTGAGATTTGTGGTAAGTCTTGAGTTTATACACATTATGTCTTGCTTAAATACTTACTATTTTTCTAATTGCACATTACATGGCTTAACATATTTTATGAGTCACTGCTTTTTCTCCAAATTGCAAGCATCCTCAATATTGAGCTTAGTGGTTTTTTTTTTTTTTTAATAGGTTTTTGCTATAGGGCGCGTACGCTCACCAGAAAGACAGAGAGAGACAGAGAGACGGAAAGCGAGAAATCATCTGCCATACTGCGATCCCATCCTCCTCTAGAGATCTTGGGCATGCATGCACACACACCCAGTGTGAGGTTAAGGCACTGCTTCTGGGACTCAAACTGCGGTCAACTACATGGGAGTACAGCGACATAGCCATTACGCCAACTGCTGGTCCCTGAGTTTAGTATTTTCTGAATAGTTGTTCTGTGTTCACATCTTTTTGTCTATCTCAGGCCATAATCAAGATAAATTTGGAAAAATTTATATTTTTTCTATGCAAAAATACATCACAACTTTTCTGACAACCATATATATATAAAATACGTGTATGTGTATAAAATGTGTGTGTATATGTATATATATATATATATATATATATTACATATAATACTGGAAGGTGAACTTCTCCAGGTCAAGACAGAGCCTGCATTCTGGCACAGTGATTAGTTAACACTTATGAAATGTTTAAGCTGACCAGACCTATCCAGTATGCTATTGACTGAATTCTTTTCTACTCTCTTTATCCTTTTACCTATAATTGTTTACATTTTGTACTAGCTGTATTCACATAGTTGAGTCTTTAAACCAGACAGCAGAAACAATTTGTATAAATTAAGAATAGTGCTAAGAACCAAACCCAGTATTCCAAATACGGTAGCAACAAAGAACATTTAACTCTCCTGTTGCAGGTATTCTGCAGAAGTGAGGAGGACTGAAGATTGAGTTCAGTCACAGGACCAGTGATTCAGTTAATGATGCCTACATAAAGAAACCTCAACAAAAACTCCAGACACCTAGCTTGAAGAGCTTTCTTGGTTGAGCAATACTGTGTATTTACTGTTAGACATTCATGTGCCAGGAGGATAGCTCTTCCCATTATAGTCTGCTACTGTGTCACTTACAGAAATATCTGAGACAGGGTAAAGGTTTATAAAGAAATATAACTTTGGGGCCAGCAGGTGCTGTAGGGGTTAAGTGCTGGATTCCCACATGGTTGACTGTGGTTTGAGTCCTGGACCTGGCAGCTTGAATCTCATGCTGGGGATCATGCCTTTGGAGGGAGTTCTCACTTTGTCTTTCTCTGTCTCTTTGGTGAATGCATGCACCCTACAGCAAAAATATATCTCTAAAAAAGAAAATAAGAAAGGAAAAAGAAATGTATGTTATTCAGCTTACGGTTTTGAGGTACAGAGACTGCGGGCAAACCGTGGTGAGAGTACGACACGGCCGAGGGCAAAGTCACCCTGCTCTCCCCCCCAGGGGGGAATAGACATGCCACAGTCCCTTCTCTTACAATTTTTTCTCAGGATTATTGGTATGCACACACATGCACCTGGCGTGAGTTTCAAACTGGTAGGTCCTGAACTCAAATTGTGGTTGACCACATGGGAATCCAGCACTTTAATTACTATGCTACTTGCTGGCCCTAATGGCAGAATCTTGAACAGGATAGCTGTCTATAAGTTCCTGTATGCTCTGGTCTTCTTTCCTCTCTTATAAATTCTCCAGAATTCAATCAGAGGGTCCCTATCCTAGTGACTTTACTATGCATAAAGGCTCCACCAAGGGTTACCATGAAGGAAGTGACAACCAAGTCCCAGTACATGATTTTCTGGTGGGGAGGGCAGACCACCATACTACAATAATGCTTAACCCCATGAGAAGAGGACATGGGAAGCTTAGAGTTTGGGACTCTCCAAAACCTAGCTCTGCACTTTTTTCCCAGTAGCTGGTTCTGATTTGTATTCTCTGTGTTGCAACAAAGCTATAATCACACAAATCGTACTTTTCAAAGTTCTGTGAGTCGTTCTTGCAAATTATCAAACATAAGAGGGTAGCAAGAACTCTCAGATTTGTACTCAGCTGGTTAACAATGAGGGTGGCCCTGGTACCCTTGGGCCTGTAGCTTATTTCTGAACTAAGAGTAGTCTTCTGAAGGGCAGTGCACTGAACATGTAGGTTTTGACCTGACTAAAGAAATTAGTGCACTGGTATTTCCTGTGCTGCTAAATGCTGACCAATTTCCTGTAATGCTTCAAACACTTTTGAACCCATCATTCTCTGTGGAGAGCCTTATCTAGGCTATTCAAATATTTCTGAGTTCCCTGAAAGCTATAGGAATACTAGAGCACTGTTTAGTATTTAAATCTCTATCTGCTCATGGCTTCTGGAATGGCATTTTCTGAGTCTTACTGAAAGTGGCTACATGTACTAGAAGTTTTTAACTACCTAATTTTCCAGAATGGATTTTGTAATATGCCTCCTAGACTCCCTTTCAGGACTAAAATATATAATCTCCAACTTCTCATAATGTGATTGGCAGTCCTCAGATAACAGTCTTTTCTAGAAAACACTATGTTGGAGATAGTTCTTTGCATGGTAACCTGAATTTATTGATGATAGATGCATGGATGTGAATGCCCATTCCTTTATCTACAATAAGGCAGTGTTGTAGGGTCATCATACTTTCAGAGCTCCTGTTAAGTTTTTATGAGACCTTTGGTCTGCATTACAATTCACTTTCTTCTTTTCATCCTGCATCATTTCATTCCTTTTTATTTTTAAGTTATTTATTTATTTATTTATTTATTTATTTATTTATTTTAACATTTAGC
>NW_006160069.1:699247-702852 GCF_000334495.1 Tupaia belangeri chinensis | reverse complement strand
CTCCAAAACCTAGCTCTGCACTTTTTTCCCAGTAGCTGGTTCTGATTTGTATTCTCTGTGTTGCAACAAAGCTATAATCACACAAATCGTACTTTTCAAAGTTCTGTGAGTCGTTCTTGCAAATTATCAAACATAAGAGGGTAGCAAGAACTCTCAGATTTGTACTCAGCTGGTTAACAATGAGGGTGGCCCTGGTACCCTTGGGCCTGTAGCTTATTTCTGAACTAAGAGTAGTCTTCTGAAGGGCAGTGCACTGAACATGTAGGTTTTGACCTGACTAAAGAAATTAGTGCACTGGTATTTCCTGTGCTGCTAAATGCTGACCAATTTCCTGTAATGCTTCAAACACTTTTGAACCCATCATTCTCTGTGGAGAGCCTTATCTAGGCTATTCAAATATTTCTGAGTTCCCTGAAAGCTATAGGAATACTAGAGCACTGTTTAGTATTTAAATCTCTATCTGCTCATGGCTTCTGGAATGGCATTTTCTGAGTCTTACTGAAAGTGGCTACATGTACTAGAAGTTTTTAACTACCTAATTTTCCAGAATGGATTTTGTAATATGCCTCCTAGACTCCCTTTCAGGACTAAAATATATAATCTCCAACTTCTCATAATGTGATTGGCAGTCCTCAGATAACAGTCTTTTCTAGAAAACACTATGTTGGAGATAGTTCTTTGCATGGTAACCTGAATTTATTGATGATAGATGCATGGATGTGAATGCCCATTCCTTTATCTACAATAAGGCAGTGTTGTAGGGTCATCATACTTTCAGAGCTCCTGTTAAGTTTTTATGAGACCTTTGGTCTGCATTACAATTCACTTTCTTCTTTTCATCCTGCATCATTTCATTCCTTTTTATTTTTAAGTTATTTATTTATTTATTTATTTATTTATTTATTTATTTTAACATTTAGCACTTTATAGTATTCCTAGTAATCTTCTCAGATTTTGCTCCCAGGAGAATTCAACCTGCCATAGTTGGTGCCAGGACTAGTCAGAGAAAGAAACAGGCACTTAGGGATCTGCTAGTTTCCTATTAGTCCCCTATAAAAGACAACAGATGAGCACAGATGACCCTAGAACAAGAGAACAATATTGTCAAACCTTTCACTGGTGGTAAATGGGGTTGGTATATCATTGGAAAGCAACATACTAGCAATGACAACCCATCCCAACATTGAGAGTTCTGAGGTAAGAAAAAACTGACACAAAGGACAGAGAAATCAAGTGACTGTTGCAAAGGACAACTGAAACTGAAGAAAGATAAGCAAAGAGTAAGAATAATTTAAAATTAAACGTGAATGTTACAAGGCTTTCCTGGTAGCCTAGCAAATCCTCCTTGCAAACTGAGAGCAGTTAAAGCTAAACACCAGGACTTAATGATTACAGTACCAAAGCTTCAAAGATTAGACCTATAAACCAAATCAGTTCTCTTTTGTAAAGACAAGGATCTAATTGGGAAAAGTAAAAAAAAAAAAAAAAATTCTCCTCTTGAAGGCTAGAGAAGAGATTGCGGCGTGGCCATCCCTCCTGGAGTGGGGGGGGGGTGCTTTCTCACTTCTGTCTCTCTGTCTCTTTCTGTCTTTCTAGTGAGCACATGCACCCTATAGCAGAAATCTCTCTTGAAAAAAAAAAAAAGAATATTTTGTGTCCTATCAAGACAAAAGTACTTGCTCTTGTGTGTGCTGATGTTTTCTAACTCATGTTTCTCTTACTTCCTTGATATTATTCTTTTTATTTTATTTTATTCATTTATTTTTTTGGAGAGGGTTTTGTTTTGTTTTTTGTTTTTTGTTTTTTGTTTTTTTTCTCGCTATAGGGAGCGTGCTCTCGCCAGACAGACAGAGACAGAGAGACAGAAAGTGAGAAATCACCCCCCAGGAGGGATGGCCACACCACAATCCCTTCTCCCCCATTCTCCTCTCGGGATCTTGGGCACGCACGCACAAGCAGCCGGCATGAGTTTTAAGCCACTGGATCCAGGACGTGAACCGTGGCTGACTACGTGGGAGTCCAGCAACATAGCCATTATGCTAAGTGCTGGTCTCCTTCATTGATATTCTCCTTCATGGGCCTGCCTCTTCTACTACTGGAGGAAATTCTGGAGAATCATGGGTGTATTTGATTCATTATTAGACACATGTGAGATAACACGATGTCTGACTTTGAAATGAAAAACTAAAAACCGTCACTGTTAGTTGTACTTGTAAGACCATTCTGGCTAAATATATATATATATATGTATATGCTAACTTATTTGTCAGTGTTTTTCTTTGGCTCTTTTTTTCTCAATATATTTCATGTTTCTTTCAAATTAGTGAGCAAATTGGTGGATGGAGACAACATATGTTTATTTATTTATATAGAATTCAGTTGAGCTAGTAGAAAATCTACCTGTAAAAGATATCTGGCCATTTAACTGGCCTGATCCAGCAGACATCTGGGTATGTTTGAAATTGACTTGATGTGATTCTAATGAAATTATATTAGCAAGTAGAATTTTCATTTCTGGACATCAGTCAGATAATCTTTTCTGAGAACCAGTTCTTCCTGATTTAAAAACAAAACAGAACATGAAGTTTGAGAATATGGTAATTCTAACCAATTCAGTTTTACTTATGTGTTGTCGTAATGGAGGACAGGTATCAAAATCCAAACCTAGAGGACAAGGTCATTACTTCCTACAATCACATGTGCTCAAGCTGCCCATTTGAGGCTTAAGATAAGCTCTTGAAAGATAGCTGATAGTAGTGCCTCTAAGTAAGCTGAAGCCTACTAGCTTAAAACCACTTAACGATATTTTATTCGCACCTGAGTCAGTAAATGCACTAATATAAGCAAGTTCTAGTTGCCTAGAATGGCGGCAAACCTTCATGATGCTCAGCTCCAAGTGGCAGATGCAGACTCTTGGAAGCTGTGCTAAACGGGGATTACAATAAACTGGCTGCGTGATGAGGAAAGCATGCAGTACTGTGGCAGGGCGTTCATGAGAAATACGGATTCAGCTGGTGCTGTTTACAGATCAGAAAAGTGTATTTCTATGCTAAATTCAATCTGTGATGTTCCAATGAGAGCATGTGGCATCTAGTAATCCCCTATCAAAGCTGATCTCCCTACTCACGAAAAGAGTGATATGAAAGAAAGAGAGATTAGAGCTTCCATTTTATTTCATTCTTCTGAATGTTATCTTTGGAGGATTAAGAATGACTGATGCTGATACACTGAAACAACCAGTTTAGACCAAGTAATTCTTGAGAGAATGGCAGATATTTCTGGCTGTGCACCTGAACACAGAAAAAGTACTGATGAAATTGTGCTTTGAGTTTAGAAATGTTCATTTTGATATTGCTTACATGTACTTGCATCATGGAGAAGAGAGAAGAGGTATATGAACATTAGGTGCACTTATTGAAAATCAGATTGGCATTTTGATGCATGTACTTTCTACTTGGCAAACAGTTAAGACTGGAAACATTCTGCTATGGACCAAAATATTTGTGATCCCTGCAGAATCTGTGTCAAAATTCTAACCCTCAAAGTGATGCTATTAGGAGATAAGGCCCTTGGAGGTGATTAGATCATGAGGGTGATGTCCTGCT
>NW_006160069.1:649166-699177 GCF_000334495.1 Tupaia belangeri chinensis | reverse complement strand
ATGGGATTAGTGCTCTTGTAAAAGAGACCCCTGAGAGGCCCTTTACTCCTCTTCCATGTGAGAATATGCTGCCTATGAGGACGTGGACCCTCACCAGACACTGAATCTGCTTGGTCTTCCCAGCTTCTAGAATTGTAGAAAATAAATGTTTGTTGCTTATAAGCTACCCAGTTTGTGGCATTTTGTTAAAACTTGCTGAGTGAACTGAGACACATACACTACAGCATCATTTATTATAAGGTGTCCACATATTTCTTTGTAATGGGAAAATCACCTGAAAACTTCCTCTCTGTTACATGCTTCTTCAGTGAGTGTAGTGGGAAAACTGCAGTTTTGGCAGAGACAGATACACCGTGGTGTGAGCGTCAGCATACAAGGTAACCCATCACTCTTTGTTAGTGGGAAATGTAAACAGAGCCCAATCGCTTATATCCTTAAATCCTAGCAAACTGTCTGCCAGATGTTAAGTGTTCCTTTATCAATGTTTGTTGAATTGGATTGTATATAAGTGTAAAAGGTTGAGGAGATTGCAGATTGTACATTACCCCATAAAGGAAAAAATATGTGAAGGTATGGATGCCATTGTAAATATTAGGTCATCAAAAAATCATAATTCATTTTTGTGTAAAAACATAGAAAAATATGTCATAAGTTTTCTTTTTTGGAGAGATTTTTGCTATATGGCGCGTGCGCTCTCCAGAAAGACAGAGAGAGATAGAGAGACAGAAAGTGAGAAATCACCCCCCGGAGGGATGGCCACGCCGCAATCCCTTCTCCTCCGTTCTCCTCTCGGGATCTTGGGCACACATGCACACGTGCCCGGCGTGAGTTCAAGCCACACGGTCCAGGACTTGAACCGCTGTCGACTACATGGGAGTCCAGAGACATAGCCATTATGCTAACTGCTGGTCCCCTGTCGTAAGTTTTCTGATGACTCAATATTTTTGAGTGAATGTTTATGGAAAGCCACTTTATTCATTCGATATCCAGTACCATTTCTAAAACTGAATGTATTCATTTTTACTTAAATAATCACTTGCAAATGAATCTTCTTAAACCAAAAGGCTGTTCTTTTTCCCCATGCTGAGGTAAGTTATAAACAAACAAACCAAAAAAAAAACCACTTTGGTGTGACCTCAGTTCTCTGTTAATAAGATTTCCTCCATAAGTCATCAGAATGTGACTCAAGAATTCTACTTAATAATATATTGCCCATTGAGTTGATACATTGCTTGAATGACTCAGCACCAGGAAAAATTATTTCATTTGAAGATTTGGTATATCTCTTTTTTTAAAAAAATCACATCATGACAGTCAGATCATACATCATGTTTTATTGTTGTCTTGCTGGGGTGCTAAGAACTACATGTAGTATTCAATCTAAATAACTACTTAGGCTTATGTAGGTATGTTTTCTTTGACATGGTTTCATTTTCTTTTTCTATCTTAATATTTGCATAGCGAACCTGAGTGAAGCAATGCATATTTATAACAGGTATGTAGGTAGGTAACCAACCTACTGACCAAATATTTGTCATTATAAAGGCATTAAATCAAACAACCATGGAAAAACAAATGCTTTTGTTGATTGGGCAAACAAGACCAAAGGGCATTGGAGCTAAATGAGATGGAAGTAATGACCTTCAAACTAGACCACTTTACTCTGCTTATCATTGCAAAATGTCACATTTTAAAACATTTATTAGTTAGCAGAATATTGTCCTCTTTCTCCTCCATTTTCAAAAGGGAGGATTAAACAAAAATCAATATCTTATTTAAGAAAATGTATCATGCTAGATATAAAAAGGATACTTAGTATTTGCTTTTCACCCTCTTTTACCAGAATTTAAGTTTAAATAATATCTGAGACTATATTTTTGCCTTTATTCACTTCTATAGTCATATGTAAATACTCAAACTGATTTATATAAATTTGATTTTAAAATAAATATTATGGTTATTATAGTATATGGTAAGAAGTATATTTAATGTATATTTGTATAAATATATATTTAGATGGTGTACTAGAAAATAGAAAGAGAGTGGGCCAGCCAGGTGGTGTGGTGGTAAAGGTGCTAGATGCTACTTGGCCAACTCTGCAGATGCAGTCCCGGATTCTGGGGCCTGAAAAACACTGGTGTGTGTGCATCAGTGCCCCAAATCCGAAAAGGAGAATGAAGGAGAAGGGAGTATGGTGCTGCCGTGCTCCCTGGGGGAGGGTGTGATTCCTCATTTTTCTTCTCTCTGTCTCTGTCTCTATCCAGCAAGCGCATGCACTCTATGATAAAAATCTGAAAAAAAGAGGGGGGGAGATTGTTACATGTTAATTTAGTATTCAAAAATAAAAAAATAAATGGAAGAAAAAGGTTTAATTTGTTAAATAATTTTATGAAATTTCCTCAGATTTGTAATATTAAAACTTTTCTAAGTGGTATTTACAAAATATTTTTAATAGTAAAATTTTACACTACTGAGAGGTAGCTAGTGTCTTCTTTAATAATTTAAAATCGACCATTACAGTACCATTACAGTTATGTTGAAAGGTAGTATTAAACAGGGAAATGAAATGTGTACTGTTTTGGAGATGTTTATGTGTACAGAACTGATAAAACTAGAAGCTTAAATGAAACCTTCATAATAGAGTTTTAAATAAATTTGTATTATACAACTTGCTTCTTTGAATAACATAATGCACCATGGGGTTGTGCCAATCAAAATTCATCAAAACACTTTTTATGTTATTTAAAAGAATGGTTAAACATTGGAATACATATATAAAGAATATTAAAGAGGCAAAGACCAAAATTACATTTTTACTGAGCAGAAGTAGCAGCTTTTGTTGGTGCCATTTTTATCACCATCAAGAATTCAGGTAAGCATGGGACCAGCAGTTATGTTGGTTAATGGCTATGTTGCTGGACTCCCGTGTAGCTGACCACGGTTCTCATCCCGGATCCGGTGGCTTAAAACTCACGCTGGGCGCATGTGCGTGCGTGCCCAAAATTCCGAGAGGAGAATGGAGGAGAAGGGATTGCAGCGTGGTCATCCCCCCGGGGGATGATTCCTTGCTTTCTGTCTCTCTGTCTCTCTGTCTGTCTCTGTCTGTCTGGTGAGCACATGCGCCCTATGGCAAAAACCTCTCCAAAAAAAAAAAAGAATTCGGGTAAGCCTAAACCCTATTGCTTTATTGGGATCTTAGACCAGTATGTGAAACAATGAAACACAATGTTGGAGCTTCTGGAGTTGATGCAGGCAATATTTTGTAAGGAGTTGTTGTTTTCAGACTCTGAGTTCCACCTCAGTAGAAATCAGATAATACCTTAGAAACTCCTATCTATGGTAATTCAGAGAAAAGTTAGCAGCACAAATGTTTTATATTCACACTACTACTTTAAATTCCACTATTTATTAAAGATACTTTTAAATTCCATTTCGTGTTAAATATATTTTTTTAAAAATAGAACCTTTTTAAAACACTAAATGCCAAAATATATTTCTCATAACTTTAATTCAGTTCTGAAAACCCACCTCTAATTTAAAAGACATTATGTGAATCATGAAATAAAATGAAAACAATTCTTTAATATTTTTTTAATTTAATAAAAAAGTAAAAAATTATGATACTTATGATCCTAACCCAAAATATCTATGTTTTGTACAGATGGAAGCATATAGAAGTGAATATTTTAACAAATTAATATAAGTTATAGGTAATTTTAAGTCAAATGCTATTCTCTGAATGTTTATGTCCTTCTGTTGCAGTTTAATTCCTCCATATGATGGTATTAGGAGGTGGAGCTTTGGGGAGATGAATAAGTCATGAAGAAAGCACTCATTAATTGGATTACTGCCCAGGAAAGCTTGTTCATTCTTGCTACCACGTGAAGACATACAGATGGCACCAGGAGGAATGGACCTACAGGAATGGAATCTGCTAACAGTTTGATCTTGGACTTTTCATTTTCCAGATCTCTGAGTGATAAATATCTACTGTTTATAAATTATCCAGTCTAATGTATTTTCTTTTCTTTTTCTCTTTTTTTTCTTCTTTGCTATAGGGTATATGTGCTTGCGGTAGAGACAGAGACAAAAGGTGACAAATCACCCCCTGGGTGGACAACCACACCATGGTTCTTTCTTCTCCAGTTTCCTGTCCAGATTTTAGGCGTGCACACACATGCACCTGGTGTGAATTTCAAGCTTCCGAGTTGGGGACTTGAGCCACGGTCTACCATGTGCGAGTCCAACACCTCAGCCACCATGCCACCTGCTAGCCTCGAAGGTATTTTTTTATAGCAGCCTAAACAGACTAAGACATCAAAGAAATACATTTTGTGTACAAAATAAAATAGTATAATGTTTTATGTAATCATCCTTGTTCTTCTTTCCGTACCATGCTTTTAGTAAAAATTTCAAGCTTTTGGCGGTATACAGTTATTTTACATATAAATACATTTAAAAATAGAGTTTTACGACAGGAAAACTTCTCCAGAGGAAAATAAAGACTAAACATTGAAGCCTTAAGAAATCATGGAAACACCACATGCACACAACAAACCAAAGTGTCATAGCATCTCTTTAACTTTATAAATGAAATATATGCATAAAGGTTTTGGACTCACCCAAAAGGATGTATGAATCAAGTTAATTTTATAATATTAATTGACTGAAACCTTTATCTTGAGTAAAGTAGTACACGTTCTTTTCCTGAAATCATGATGTCTGAATATCAATTCTATATACTATTAGTTTGGTACAGTGGGTGATTAAAAACTTATTAAATGAATAGGAAAGGAGACAGCAAAAAATACTAATTTTTTTATGTTATTCATTCGATATCCAGTACCATTTCTAAAACTGAATGTATTCATTTTTACTTAAATAATCACTTGCAAATGAATCTTCTTAAACCAAAAGGCTGTTCTTTTTCCCCATGCTGAGGTAAGTTATAAACAAACAAACCAAAAAAAAAACCACTTTGGTGTGACCTCAGTTCTCTGTTAATAAGATTTCCTCCATAAGTCATCAGAATGTGACTCAAGAATTCTACTTAATAATATATTGCCCATTGAGTTGATACATTGCTTGAATGACTCAGCACCAGGAAAAATTATTTCATTTGAAGATTTGGTATATCTCTTTTTTTAAAAAAATCACATCATGACAGTCAGATCATACATCATGTTTTATTGTTGTCTTGCTGGGGTGCTAAGAACTACATGTAGTATTCAATCTAAATAACTACTTAGGCTTATGTAGGTATGTTTTCTTTGACATGGTTTCATTTTCTTTTTCTATCTTAATATTTGCATAGCGAACCTGAGTGAAGCAATGCATATTTATAACAGGTATGTAGGTAGGTAACCAACCTACTGACCAAATATTTGTCATTATAAAGGCATTAAATCAAACAACCATGGAAAAACAAATGCTTTTGTTGATTGGGCAAACAAGACCAAAGGGCATTGGAGCTAAATGAGATGGAAGTAATGACCTTCAAACTAGACCACTTTACTCTGCTTATCATTGCAAAATGTCACATTTTAAAACATTTATTAGTTAGCAGAATATTGTCCTCTTTCTCCTCCATTTTCAAAAGGGAGGATTAAACAAAAATCAATATCTTATTTAAGAAAATGTATCATGCTAGATATAAAAAGGATACTTAGTATTTGCTTTTCACCCTCTTTTACCAGAATTTAAGTTTAAATAATATCTGAGACTATATTTTTGCCTTTATTCACTTCTATAGTCATATGTAAATACTCAAACTGATTTATATAAATTTGATTTTAAAATAAATATTATGGTTATTATAGTATATGGTAAGAAGTATATTTAATGTATATTTGTATAAATATATATTTAGATGGTGTACTAGAAAATAGAAAGAGAGTGGGCCAGCCAGGTGGTGTGGTGGTAAAGGTGCTAGATGCTACTTGGCCAACTCTGCAGATGCAGTCCCGGATTCTGGGGCCTGAAAAACACTGGTGTGTGTGCATCAGTGCCCCAAATCCGAAAAGGAGAATGAAGGAGAAGGGAGTATGGTGCTGCCGTGCTCCCTGGGGGAGGGTGTGATTCCTCATTTTTCTTCTCTCTGTCTCTGTCTCTATCCAGCAAGCGCATGCACTCTATGATAAAAATCTGAAAAAAAGAGGGGGGGAGATTGTTACATGTTAATTTAGTATTCAAAAATAAAAAAATAAATGGAAGAAAAAGGTTTAATTTGTTAAATAATTTTATGGTATTTCCTCAGATTTGTAATATTAAAACTTTTCTAAGTGGTATTTACAAAATATTTTTAATAGTAAAATTTTACACTACTGAGAGGTAGCTAGTGTCTTCTTTAATAATTTAAAATCGACCATTACAGTACCATTACAGTTATGTTGAAAGGTAGTATTAAACAGGGAAATGAAATGTGTACTGTTTTGGAGATGTTTATGTGTACAGAACTGATAAAACTAGAAGCTTAAATGAAACCTTCATAATAGAGTTTTAAATAAATTTGTATTATACAACTTGCTTCTTTGAATAACATAATGCACCATGGGGTTGTGCCAATCAAAATTCATCAAAACACTTTTTATGTTATTTAAAAGAATGGTTAAACATTGGAATACATATATAAAGAATATTAAAGAGGCAAAGACCAAAATTACATTTTTACTGAGCAGAAGTAGCAGCTTTTGTTGGTGCCATTTTTATCACCATCAAGAATTCAGGTAAGCATGGGACCAGCAGTTATGTTGGTTAATGGCTATGTTGCTGGACTCCCGTGTAGCTGACCACGGTTCTCATCCCGGATCCGGTGGCTTAAAACTCACGCTGGGCGCATGTGCGTGCGTGCCCAAAATTCCGAGAGGAGAATGGAGGAGAAGGGATTGCAGCGTGGTCATCCCCCCGGGGGATGATTCCTTGCTTTCTGTCTCTCTGTCTCTCTGTCTGTCTCTGTCTGTCTGGTGAGCACATGCGCCCTATGGCAAAAACCTCTCCAAAAAAAAAAAAGAATTCGGGTAAGCCTAAACCCTATTGCTTTATTGGGATCTTAGACCAGTATGTGAAACAATGAAACACAATGTTGGAGCTTCTGGAGTTGATGCAGGCAATATTTTGTAAGGAGTTGTTGTTTTCAGACTCTGAGTTCCACCTCAGTAGAAATCAGATAATACCTTAGAAACTCCTATCTATGGTAATTCAGAGAAAAGTTAGCAGCACAAATGTTTTATATTCACACTACTACTTTAAATTCCACTATTTATTAAAGATACTTTTAAATTCCATTTCGTGTTAAATATATTTTTTTAAAAATAGAACCTTTTTAAAACACTAAATGCCAAAATATATTTCTCATAACTTTAATTCAGTTCTGAAAACCCACCTCTAATTTAAAAGACATTATGTGAATCATGAAATAAAATGAAAACAATTCTTTAATATTTTTTTAATTTAATAAAAAAGTAAAAAATTATGATACTTATGATCCTAACCCAAAATATCTATGTTTTGTACAGATGGAAGCATATAGAAGTGAATATTTTAACAAATTAATATAAGTTATAGGTAATTTTAAGTCAAATGCTATTCTCTGAATGTTTATGTCCTTCTGTTGCAGTTTAATTCCTCCATATGATGGTATTAGGAGGTGGAGCTTTGGGGAGATGAATAAGTCATGAAGAAAGCACTCATTAATTGGATTACTGCCCAGGAAAGCTTGTTCATTCTTGCTACCACGTGAAGACATACAGATGGCACCAGGAGGAATGGACCTACAGGAATGGAATCTGCTAACAGTTTGATCTTGGACTTTTCATTTTCCAGATCTCTGAGTGATAAATATCTACTGTTTATAAATTATCCAGTCTAATGTATTTTCTTTTCTTTTTCTCTTTTTTTTCTTCTTTGCTATAGGGTATATGTGCTTGCGGTAGAGACAGAGACAAAAGGTGACAAATCACCCCCTGGGTGGACAACCACACCATGGTTCTTTCTTCTCCAGTTTCCTGTCCAGATTTTAGGCGTGCACACACATGCACCTGGTGTGAATTTCAAGCTTCCGAGTTGGGGACTTGAGCCACGGTCTACCATGTGCGAGTCCAACACCTCAGCCACCATGCCACCTGCTAGCCTCGAAGGTATTTTTTTATAGCAGCCTAAACAGACTAAGACATCAAAGAAATACATTTTGTGTACAAAATAAAATAGTATAATGTTTTATGTAATCATCCTTGTTCTTCTTTCCGTACCATGCTTTTAGTAAAAATTTCAAGCTTTTGGAGGTATACAGTTATTTTACATATAAATACATTTAAAAATAGAGTTTTACGACAGGAAAACTTCTCCAGAGGAAAATAAAGACTAAACATTGAAGCCTTAAGAAATCATGGAAACACCACATGCACACAACAAACCAAAGTGTCATAGCATCTCTTTAACTTTATAAATGAAATATATGCATAAAGGTTTTGGACTCACCCAAAAGGATGTATGAATCAAGTTAATTTTATAATATTAATTGACTGAAACCTTTATCTTGAGTAAAGTAGTACACGTTCTTTTCCTGAAATCATGATGTCTGAATATCAATTTTATATACTATTAGTTTGGTACAGTTGGTGATTAAAAACTTATTAAATGAATAGTAAAGGAGACAGCAAAAAATACTAATTTTTTTATGAACTGATATGGTTAAAAGTCTACTACAGCTTACCTCATGTAAGTCTGACTATTATAGACCTATCTCACATAAGTAATACACTTAATTATACTACTGAATTTTCAATAATTGCCAATTTAAAAATTTATAATTAAAATTTAAATTATAATTTTAAATTTATAATTAATATATAATTAAATTGACATTTTTCATCTCTGTTCATCTTTTTCATACAAAATTAGGCTTTCAAGAGCCTCTTGCTTTCAAGATGCCTTTGGAGGCCTTGTCATATTCTTTTCATTAAATAGGGTGTTTTATGTCAAAATAAAATATATATAAAATTTACTAGTTAAGGCAGCATTAACTCAAGCTTTAATTTCACTCTGAAGCTTTTTCTAAATAGAATATATTAAATTACTGAGAATAATGGGTCCATCAGAGAAAGTACCTTACATTATCCTAGTACATTTTTACTTTAATAGTTTATATTCACCTGAGAAGTGGTAACTTTTTTTTTAATTGTCAGTGGGCACAGTAAATGCATCTGTGTGTGTGTGTGTGTGTCTAAGAGAGAAAGAGAGACCCCCAATGATATGTAGTCGTGCCACAATTCCTTTGCCTCGTTTTCTGCATCCCATCAGGATCTGGGGCAGTCATGTTGGATCCAGTTCCCTATGCACATGCTCAATCGCTGTGCCATGGGATCAGCTCAAGAAGGAGTCATTTTTATTATTTAACTTGATGATAGGACCAGCAGAGGGCATAATGGTTATGTCTCTAGACTCCCACGTATTTGACCATGGTTCAAGTCCCAGACCGGGTAACTTAAAACACTCTGGGTACGTGTGTGTGTGTGTGTGTGTGTGTGTGTGTCCCCAAAATCCCAAGAGGAAAAGGGAGGAGAAAGGATTGACATAGACTTAGGCAACCCACAAGGGTTGATTTCTACCTTTCTGTTTCTCTGTGAGTTGCATGTACCTTGTAACAAAAATCTCTCTCAAAAAAAGAAAAAACGAGCATGAGTCATACTAGATTAAGATTGCTTCCTTATAAATTCATTTAACTTTAATTACTGCCTTAAAGATCCTGCTCCAAAAACAGTCACACTGGGGACTAAGACTTCAACCTGTGAATTGTGGGGAGACAAAATTTGGTCTATAACAACTATAATATGACATGATATGATATGATATGATATATGATATTTATTTATTTATTCATTGGAGAGGTTTTTGCTATAGGGTGTGTGCATTTGACAGAAATACAGAGAGAGAGAAAGTGAGAAATCACCCCCCAGGGGGGATGACCACGCCATAATCCCTTCTCCTCCGTTCTCCTCTTGGGATCTTGGGTATGCACACACACGTGCCTGGTGTGAGTTTAAGCCACCAGGTCTGGGGTACGAACCATGGTTGAATACATGGGAATCCAGAGACATAGCCATTATACCAACTGCTGATCCTGATGTGCTATTTAAATGGGAATTGTCTAAGAATAATAGTAATATGATGTGCATCTGAAATTGCAAAAATGTTTTTTCTAAACTATCCTTTTAATTGAGGGGAATCAAATTAAAATCTTTCAATGTGTGCAAATATCATTAAAATATTTTTTTAGGACATGGAATGACATAGTACTATAGTAAGTAGATATTGAAATGGAAAAACAGACACCATTTTTTTCAATCCCTAACTAAGTCTATAAATAAAATTTGTTCCAGGTGAATTATAGACCTAAGTGTAAACATCAGACCCGTATTTTGTAAAATAAAATATAGAAGTAAATCTTTGTGTCCATAGACGTCGGCAAGTCATTTTTCAGACAAAGCATAAAAAGAACTATTCAGAATGGGGAAAAGTTGATAAATTAGACAAGACTAAATTTGATCATTTCTGCTTATGAAAAGTATGATTAAAAAATGAATCAGTAGTTTAGAGTTTACCTATGTTGGATATACACAAGTAAACACATACATGTTCACACTTATCACTACAAATCAGTAATCAATAGTTACAAATCCTAACAGGATATATCTGGAAACAAGTCAATTGCCTATCCATAGGAGACAGATGAACAGGTTGCAGTAAATCCATATAATGAAGTGCTGCTCCCTAATAAAGGGACTCTGATATTGAGACATACAACAACATGGATGAGTGTCACAGGCACCGCCTTGAGCAGAAGGAGCCCAAAAATCAAAAGGAAAAGCTAGTATATGGTTATAGACATTAGAAAGTGGCTGCCTCTCTAAGTGAACAAGAGAAGGTAAGCCTGAAATAAAAGAAGGGACAAGGGTTATGAGAAAATAATTTAATTTAAATATTTTCTGATAGTAGAAAATTATATAGCCCTAATATATGCACTATTCAGACACACAGGTGCATACAAAATTTATTTAAATATTTTTAGAATTGCATTAGGAGGAACCTAAACCCATTACAACATGAGTTTGCTAAAGTTTCAATCCGTGAAATAGGCATGTTTTTATTTCTGTGCTGTCGGTTAGCCAATAAAAAAATACGACATAAATCCCTGGTATATATAATAGTCTCTGATGACCTGTGAACTTCAAGCAATTTATTCTTTAATCACTACTATTATTAGTAGAGAAGAAATTGACTCTATTATATAGTCCCCCTGATACATGTAAACATTACGAAACTAAAATGTAAGTTCTTTTTGGACTCAATTTTTTTTTTTTTTGGAGAGGTTTTCGCTATAGGGTGTGTGCACTCGCCAAACAGACAGAGAGAGAGAGACAGAGAGATAGAAAGTGAGAAATCACCCCCCAGGGGGTATGGTCACGCCACAATCCCTTCTCCTCCATTCTCCTCTCGGGATCTTGGGCACGCACACACATGCGCCTGGTGTGAGTTTTAAGCCACCGGGTCCTGGACACGAACCACGGTCGACTACATAGGAGTCCAGTGACATAGCCATTACCCTAACTGCTGGTCTCTGGACTCAATTTTTTTTCTGTTCTGGGAAGCGTAATCTCAGTGAGAAGGGCATAAAGCCCCTTCCTTACTTAGTCCTTTAGTGTTCAGGTTCCCAGGAAGGTGCTTCAGTTACATGGTTAAAGACTTGAGCGTGATGTTGGAGAGAAAAAGTGTATCGTTTGATGCAGTCTTCAGAGAAAATGAGGGACATATTCAATCAGTTATGTGAACTGGTGTAAATATTATGCTTTATTTCCACTTCACATGGACTTATTTATAATTGAGTGATGCTAAGCTGCTGCTGGGAAATTCAGACTAGAATGAATGAGTGAAAGAATAAATTAAATACACCAAGCCATAGAATGGAATATTTGATCATTTTACACATCATGTTATTTTTGTGAAATATTAAACAACATGAGGAATGTACATGATAAAATAAGGAGAAAAAAGTAAAAATGATACCAGTCTTTATAGAAATCTTAGATGTAAATTCTACAATTATGAACGTTTTTCATTTAAAGACAGAGAGGTTTTTCAAAACTGCTCCTAAATAATGGAATTAATAAGGGATGGGACAGAGGAGTTTATCTATAATGAGTAGCAGAGAATGGAGGAAGGCTTGTTGAAAACATAACAGTAATATATATATATATATATTTTTTTTTTTTCAAGATGGGAAATACTTAAGCATTAGATGCAGATGACATTCACCTGACAAAATGAAGGGACAGTATGGAACAGGAGTAATAAGGGTTACTTGTAGGATTGACTTGAGTAAGAGCATAGGAATTTCATGCAATAATTAGGGAGAGCGATTTCCTTAGACAACAATAGGCAAATCTGGGGCTGGCAAGTGGCCTAGTGTTTAAGGTGCTGGACTCCCACATGACACGGTTTGAGTATCAAACCTGTAGCTTGCTTTCTCACTTTGTTTCTCTCTGCCCTTCTTTGGTGAATTAAAATAGTAATGATAAAAATAATAATTATTATTATAAATAAAATATTTTTTAAAAAAGGAACATTAGGCAAAGTATGAGTACAAATATGAAAACCTAAATGGAACTGAGACAAGAGTATGTGGAAATTAATTTATGATTGTCTTTACTTTTCTAGTAAATAAGAAGCAAGGGTAATAATTGACAATGAGGATGAAGGAAAGAATACTGGGATGATTCAAAATAGAAGGGGAGGTATTATTTGGTTACTTAAAATTGTGTGAATTGGCAAAAGCAATGTAATTGTCATGCAGCACTAAGAGATAGCTATTTGTCATGAATTCAAAGTGAGAGGAATCAATGTGGTTGCATAATTTCCTCCAGCCCTACGTAGTTGCAAGTCTTCCAGTGTAGAAAAGGCAAATAATTTGATTTACTATGAATGTAGATTTACTTGGCAATTTAAGTCAGAGGAAGAGAAGTCCAAGGGAGTATTGAGGAAATGCAAGACAGTGTGATAATGTCATCCAGACAGAACAATAAAAATATGGTGCTGGACAGTAATCGAATTGAGAGTTCTGATGCAATGGAGAAGCTGTTGTGATCTGGAAGGAGAGGGAATGAGCTGGAAAGAGAGGATCTGGACATGTGAAATGGAAGGCATGAAGTCATGGAGAAGTTCAATTGTAGTTGTGACAAGATTCAGAAAGGAGCCAGAAAACAGGTGGCTGAAATAGAGTGCAGGGTGGTGCAGATAATGACCTTGATTATATAAGGCATGAACAAAGAAAGAACTCAATGAGATCTGAAAAAGAAAGAAATCACTCAACTGGTTAACCAAGAAGGAAGTGGCATTTAAATTCCACCATGGAAAATAGGAGATACTTGTAAACCCTGCTGAAGAGAGGGATTCTGGGTAGTAGAAATAATACAAGTAATAGTACATTGAGAGATGATTTCAGCCTTTTAATGCTGGGCTAGGCAGGCCAGAGAATAGGACCAGATTTGACAGGTTACAGAAGACTACCAGGGGGGTTTTGAGAAGAGACATTTTATTATCATAAAAGGAAGATGAGCCCCCAGTGTTGGGAAGAGTGAATTAGATGAAGAATGTTGGGAAGAATTAATTAAATAATAGATGTTTGGAGAAAGATTAGCACGTGAATGTAATAATAGCTAAGCTAAATAATAAGTCCTCATATTAAGTCATGTTAGAAGGACAGTATATAGATTACGAAATTGCCACAAACATTTAAAACCTCTATGGCATACAAACTAAGTGTTCACTTTTGTCAGTCCACTGGCCAGGCGACTTTTCAGCTCTCTTGATCTCGACTGGGATCATTCACATATCTCATGACCATCGGATTATTGCTAATTTGGAATGGCCTTTACTGAAATAATGAGGGCAACTTGGAAACTTCTCATCCTCTCACAAGCTGGCTGGTCTTGGTGCTTTTCATGCCAAAATTACAGGGAGAAGAGCAAAGTGAAAAATCACAAGCTTTTTTCCAAACTTCTGTTTATGTACCTTCTGCTAACTTCTCAACAAACAAAGCAAGTACTGCAACCCAGTTCAGAGTCAGAGAGAGAGAAACCTCAAAATTATATAAGAAAAGAAAAACATAATACAGGGAAGGATGAGTAATTAGAGAAATTGTTGCAATATATTTTGCACAGAATGGAAAGAAGAGGACAAATTTTACTAATATTTGAAATGTGCACATACACATGTGGGGGTGTGTTAAGCAGTAACTGATCACCAATGGAAAGAGAGGAAAGTTCAAGATAGTTAACATTTCAAATCCTCGTGGAATCAGGATAATGCCATTAACAGAGACACAAAAAAGTCATGGAGAGGAATTGCTTTGGTAAAATAACAATTTTAGTTTGGGGCTCATTGAATTTGAGAGACGTAAGATATGTAATAGAGAGTTGAGAATTCAGAACAAGTATAGGTAGATTGGAACACTATTTCCATGGTTATAATGTAATTTTCAAAGGAAAGTAGGAATAAAGAAGAAGAGAAAAAGAAAGGATGAGTGAGACACTTCACATAAACACTTTGAAATATGTTCATAAATAGGTTGTATATAGGAAGATAGATTTGTCTTTGAAGTTGAAAGACCTCATTGTTACTTGTCTTAGGAGAGTTACAAGTGAAATGGAAAGCTGAATCCCAGTGACAAGGATTCTTTGACCCCTTTTTAATCAGGTCCTGAAATTTCTCCTAGGCCTATCTGTGCATTTTTTAGTAAACTCCACTTTTAGCTAGAACCCTGCTAAGTAGAATCCCTTACCTTTGTTATCTTATCACTCTCAATATCTGATCAGTTCAACTTCCATTATTGGTGTGAAATAAAATTTGCACACTCTGTAAAGGTTTAAGTGTGCTTACTGGAATGAATTGAAAAGTGCATAGGCATGAGAGTCATACACAATTTATGAGACTCAAAGAAAGGACAGATGATTGGATCTTAAGTACCCTGTTCATAGGGGAGATGACATTGGGGCCCTTGCAGGCAATTTCAGAAGAATAGTAAGTGAACTTTAGAAGAAACAAGTAGGCCCAGAGAATGGGCCAGAGACACCATTCTCCTGGGCCTTAGGTGAGGTGTTTGATGTTCAGTCCCTTCATCTCTAATATGAGTGTAGTCTTCCTTGGTTCATGAAATTTCAGTAAGGATAGGAAAGACAGTTGCTTTCTTTGGTGAATCTAGTCTTTGGGTACAACTGCAGAGAAAAGCTTCTTTTTGTGCTTTGGGAGAGATGTGGGGAGAGAGATTGGGGTAAGAGTAGGAGGTCAGAGATAGGCTTTAGTTATAAGGCCATCTTTTTAATTCAGTGTATTAAAGTACTATATTTTGGGGTATCATTTTCTGAGCTTCGGCACCAGTATCCCAGGTGATGTCTACCTTTAGGGGACATCTCGTAAGGTAAAGTTAGTCACATCAGGGGCCAGCAGGTGGCGTGATGGTTAAGACTAGAGTCCCACAGGGCTGACCATGGTTTGAGTTCTGACTCTCTGTCTCTCCTGTTGAGCACATGTGGCCTGCAGCAAAGTAAGTAAACAAATAAATGAAATAATAATAAAAGATAAAATTTAATAAATGATTCTTAAAATCAAAATATATTAGCCACATCAATGTAAAAGCCTAACTGTAGGATAACTGTGGCCGAGAAAAATAATCCTAAGAAGCCACAAGAAAGTGCTTGCCACACAGCTGGTTCATATTAGTTCTTTATACATTTTAGGAAAGCAGAAGTTACACTCAAGCAGTAAATCAATACAAGGAGGTGGTCCATTGGTTCGATCCAAGAAAGGGTATATCTTGAAGCACAGGCTTACAGGTAGATTTAGAGATTTTTAAATTTGTTATTGACTAAAACGGCAAGACTGTTTAAAATTTGGAATTAGCAGAAAGAAACATTTATGATTGGGACCAGCAGTTGTTGTAATGGCTATGTCACTGGACTCTCATGTGGTCAACTACAGTTTGAGTCTCGGACTCGGTGGCTTAAATTCTCGCCACGCACATGTGCGTGTGTGCCCAAGATCCCGAGAGGAGAATGAAGGAGAAGGGATTGTAGCGTGGCCATCTCCCCGGAGGGGTGATTTCTCGCTTTCTGTCTCTCTGTCTCTCTCTGTCCTTCTGGTGAGCGCACATGCCCTATAGCGAAAACCTCTCAAAAAAAAAAAAAAAAAGTGAAGAAATATTTATGATTAACCGTAACACTGGTAAGTGAGTTTACCAGCTATCACGTGCTGTTATGCCAGAAGTCAACCGTAATTACTGAGGCAAGGCCACCTCTTTAGCAACTTGATGGCATGTAGGTGTAGTTCTTCCCAGGCTCCTAAGGAAGAAATTTCAGAATAAGAACAACAAAAAATGTGGCCAGAGTTCAGTCCTCAGAATTCTCCCCTCACTGCTGTTGTTTCCACTTAGTAATGTTCAGTCCCCTCAGCTCCAGTCTGTTCCTTGGCTATACATTTCCACTTGCCCATAGTGTCCCAGAACGGACCATGATCTTTCCCCATCACTGCAAAACCTCATCACAGAGGTCCCTATACCTATTGCAATGGTCCTTCCCTACCCTCTGAATAAAATCCTCTTTTCCATGTTTTAAAGTTTCATTATTATTTTTTTCTTTCTTTTAAAAGAAAATATACTTCTACGATAGGCCTTAGTTGTTTGAAGAAAGAACTTGTTCTCAGGAGTCAAATATTCCAAGTTCATACTTTGTATTAGTTATTATATCTAGCCCTTAGTTATCCCACATCTAAAGTGTGGATAATAATACCTAGTTAACAGTTATAATTTTAAAATTGGATAAACTATCTGGCATAATGACAGATATATAGTTAGTGCTCAATAAATGTGTCCTTGTCTCTCTCCCTCATCTTTTCCTTCTTTTAATGCTTTTTTTAACTTTCAATAGTTGTCGTGTGTGTGTGTGTGTGTGTGTGTGTGTGTGTTAATGAATGCTCTCTTTTTAGTTTAGAGATAGATATTAAATCTTCTCACTTTGTTACTGTAGGAAAGTAGAATATGCCACTTCAAAATAAGTGCCTTCAATGTAAATGTTATTTTCAGCTGATTATTTTAAGAAAATGCAGACACAGGACAATTTCTGAAAACAGCGTAGGAACTATCCTTTTCTAAGGGCAATTTGCATCAATAAGGGAACTCTATTTGTAAGGGTGTTTCCTCCTTGTATCAAGAAGAGAAGGGTGACTAAATGACTGGACAGTCTTATGGACTGAGGAGACACTGGCTTAGAGCTGTATTACAAATCTATTCTCATTGATTATCCTTTTTTTTATCATTTTCTACTCTTCTCTACCTTGTTTTAGTCAAGAATGGTGTTTATGCCTTCATTTAAAATTTATTTTTGAGATCTTATTCACTTGTCTGACCACCTTCTATGTAGTAAGGGATTAAAAAATTCAAGGAAAATGAGTGTTATTGGAAAATGAATCTTACAAAAAAAATCTATAAATTCATTTAAAATTTTTTCACTAAAATAAACTCATGGTTTAATTCAATTTCTCCAAGAACTTTTTATCATCCTCCCCTCACACTGGAGCGCACGCATATAGAAAATAAAAACACTTCTCAGTGGGGCATGGTCAGGCTGCAATCCTTTTTCCTTTATTTCTCTAACCTGTCAGGATTTTTGATGCTTATGTACATGTGCTGGTGTGTTTCTCAAGCTGCTGGGGCCAAGATTTGAACCGTGAATGGCCATGTCTGATCCAACTCCCTATGCACGACACTTAATTGCACTACAGGGCCAGTCTCCACAGACTTTTCAAAGTCCCCTTGGGTGTATGAGGTGTACATATTATTAAACCTTTGTACATTTTTTCCTTTTTAATCTGTTGTTTGTTATAATGTGTTGTAGGAAAAAAAAAGGAGTAGAGAAAAAAATGTTGTCTTCTGCACTGTAATTTTATAAATAGGCAAAAATATATTCCTGCATATCAGTTCCTTCTCTCCAGGGAAGGATCAGTGACAGGATGCTGATATTTTTATGCAAACACTGCTAATACATTTCGAAGTTCTATGTAAATGTTAAAATCTTTGTCTGAGGTTTTCTGTGACTATCTGCCTATCGATGACATCTGTGTATTCCCTACTCTCTTATTTTTCATAATTTGTATGAATTTTAAGACCCTGTGCAATTTAATTCTGACACAACTAAGCAGTATGAAATAAATCTAAACTTGAGAGATGTTTAATCACCCTAGAATTGAGAATGACAACAAAAGTAATTAACAAATCAACAATTGCTGTCTTGAAATAAACTAATGAGACTGAGAGGAATGCATTAGGTATCAGACAATTTCAGCTCTACTAATTGAAATGAATATAAAGAAATCTCTCAAAAATATAGAGTTCCTTTTTGTGCAAATAGGTAGAACAAAAAACACCTTGGATTTTTTCCATGGTGCTTTAATTTATCAATGTATTTGGCTTTTCTTGGTATTAATTGCTATTAAATTTTCTCACATTTTCTAACTAGATATATGCAATAATACATAGAATGCTTTGTTTAAAATCTCATACATACTGGGCCAGCAGGTGGCATGGTGGTTAAGGGTGCTGAACTCCCATATGACTGATGGTAGTTTGAGTCCTACATGGACAACCACGGTTTTAGTCCTAGACCTGGCGGCTTGCTTTCTCACTTTCCTTCTCTCTCTCTCTCTCTCTCTCTCTCTCTCACTCACTCTCCCTCTCTGTGGTCAAATTAAAATAAATAAAGTTAAATAATAAAAATAATTTTTAAAAGTTCTCATGTGTAATAAATAATAAATATGCATGAGAGTTCCACAAATTGACTCAGTATGATTAAATCAAAAGATAATTAAAATTTACAGAATATCTTGAGCTAAAGAAAGGAATAGGAGGCCAACCAGTGTCATGGTGGTTAAGGCTGCTGGATCCCATATGACCCACTATGCAGTTCAAGTCTAAGATCTGGTGGCTTGGAAAAAATGTTGAGTGCATGTGCATATGTGCCAAAAATGCTCAGAGGAGAATATAAGAGAAGGGATTGTGGTGTGGTTATTTCCTCTAGGGGTACTTTCTTTTCTCCAACCCCTCCAACAATCATACACACCCTATAACAAATTCAAGAAGAAAAATGAAAGGAATAGGGCACTGGGTTTTCTGAAGAGCAGTGGTAACCCTGGTTATAGGAAGGTGAGAGGAGAAAATTCACAAGAACAAAGATTGTCTTGTGATGCAGTTAAAAAGTTCCTCAGGTAAAAGAAGTTGTCTAGAGCAGCCCTCAGAAGGATAGGTGAAGTCTATGATGGTCTTTGCACAGTGAAAAACTTCAGTTTCCTCTTTTGCTATATAAGTTAATATTCCTTGGCTGAGTGTGATACCTTGGGACAGGTGTAGGGGCAAAGGAATTATGTTCCGAGGCTGATAAAAATCTATGGTAATACGCAGATTAATAAGGGAAAAGGCATACAGATATATTTTAATATATATATTTTGCACATGAATGTCATAGAAAATTATGAACTCAAAGAAAGTAAGGTGACTATAGCTTGAATACCCTTTCATAAGAGAGAAGTAAATGGGGATGGAGAAAATGAATGGTTTCATTTGGTAAATGTTTTAGTAAATTTTTCTCTGTGGAAGTTGAAGGAGACCAACGTGTTACTGAAAGGTGAAGGGCAATGGTTAAAACTGTAGGGACAGGAGGTTATCTTATTATGCAAATAAGGTTCCTTAGTATGAGGAAATAAGTGTTTGTGTGTGGAGACCTTTAGTCTTTCTTGTATCTGGTTTCTGATGACATTCTTAAGAAGAAGATTTGAGACAATTGCATTTCTACTGTGCTATGGTTTGAATACATCCCAAGAAATTCGTGTTGGGACTTGATTATTTTATCTATTTGGTAAAGGTACTAAGTGAAAATTTAATTGCTTCATGTTGTCCCAGGGTGAGTCCTCCTAGTAGCGATGGTTTTATTGTAATTACATCATGGGAGCAATGCTTAAGAATAAATTAACAATGTCTCCGAGGCTCGGTGCATCCTAGCTCTTATAAGAGGTTAGTTCTCATGAGAGTTGTTGTTATAAAAGAGAGATCAGTCAGGACCTCCCTTTCTACAAGTACCTTCCACTCTCTGTGCTTCTGTCAGCCATGTTGTAGGCCTAAGATTTGGACTATCCACCCACCTGAATCATGAGTTTGTAAATAAACTACCATTTTCTTTGTAAACTTATCCAGATGCAGGTATTGTTTTGGCAATGCATAGTGGACTGATAAATATTGGAAAGGAAATCTTAGTCAGGTAAATAAATGAGAGAGAGAGAGAGAGCACACTCCTGCAGCTGAAGTGCAAGAGAAGAGGCAAAGTTACAGAGATCTTGATGAGGAGGCACTTTTAAAGAACTTGCATCATCCGTCTTTGGGATATCAGTTTCTGAACTCCAAGAAGTGGTTTATGACTCCTTTTGGAAGATTTGCCCTAAATAAAATAAGGGAAATGAAGAGAAAGCCCTTTCCTGTACTTTAGAGGAAAAAATTAAGAAAAAGGGCAAGAGACAATAGAGTGGGAGAAGATCAGAGAGACCTTGATTCTCCTAAAGTTCAAAAAATGCAGCATACCAAGACATCATATTTTTGGGGCATCATTTTCTAAGCTTTAGTCATTAACTTTTCAGAACATTGAAATTATTTTTTTCTTAAAATAACTTGCATTCTCTAGAAACTAAAATTCTTCAAATAGTGTGGAAAGAAGAACGATTTTACAAAATTATTGTTTTAGACACAAATAGTTCCAGCTGAGATTATGCTTAACTACAGAGATGACTAGAAGTTGAGGTTATTTGAAGACTGTATTTAAAGGTGACTAAATAGAGAACACAATTGTATTTATTTATTTCATGAGAGAGACAGAGGAAGAAGACTCCCTCAACAGGGGCCTCATGCAATGATCCTCCCCTAATTCATCCTGTCCAGCCAGGGACATGGACCCACACATGTACCTGGTGTATACAGGTCAACCCAGACACCAAACCTTGACCTTCCTTATGGCTTCAGCATTGCAGAGTGACCAACAACACCATGCTACCAGGGCTAGACCTAGAAATAGGTTTTAATAATGGCAAAAGAAGAGAACAAAACATTTCTCAGCCTCAAACTGAGGGACTGGTAAATATATATTTTTTCTTTGAGATTTTCTGAGTGCTGCTGGTTCCATAATATTATCGTTGTGTTTGTCTGACACAATGGATTGAAAGTGTGTCTCTGGGTTATGGTGAAGGAAAGCATAACTTTACTACCAAGCACAAAACAAGGAGAGGAGACAACTAAGGCTGAACCAACACAGTATCTCTAGAGGCCTGCACCCATGCATTTTTAAAGACAGAGTAAGGGCAAGTGTCTTAAGATCATGATAAATTCAAGGATTGGTTCCAGGACACAGTCATCTTGTGATTAGCAGGACCTTAAGTAATCATTTTGGAGGGGACAATTATCAAATCTTCTGGCACCGGCCAGTCAGAGGTCTTTATACTCTTCATCAGGAATTCCCATCTGTGTGTTCCTTATCCTGCAAAACATCTTAAAAATTCGAGTCAAATATTATCTTTTCCTTGCAGAGAAACTGTTTTTGTTTGCTTTTGCTTTAGAACCTATAGTCCTGACTCATGGTTAATGTTACTTAATTATCATAACTATTCCTGCATTGCAAAAGTCAGCAAAAGTCACTTAACCCGACTCTTGTTAGCTTGCTGTTTTGGAGGAATTTCCATTTATCCTCTCAACAGAAAAGGGGAAATAGTTTTAAGAAAATAGAGTTAAACTCTCTTTCTTTTTGAGATCTAGCTTTATAGGTGCTAACTTTACACCTGTTTCCTCAATGATGGAAGAAAGTATTGAACTTGGTGATCTCCAAGATCAACTAATGCTAAATCTTCATGATATCTAATGGGTACTTTAGTGAGCAATTCCATCTTCTGAGAACAATCAACACCTTAGGGAAATGAAAGCTAGATGTGTTTGTTTTACCTACAGAGAGAATCATGTAGGACAATGTATGTTGTGGGGAGAATGACCAGAAAGTATCAAAAGCAAAAAACACAGATCCCATTTTACCAAACTTGAAAAACGAAGACAGAGTTGGGCAGCACCAAGGCAGTGTTTGGACAGGTGGCTTCCCAATAAGGGGTCTTGATTGGACATAGATAAAAAAGTCAAAATGGGTAAGCTAAGTTTATGATTATTGTCAGAATTTAAAGACTAAATGAAAGGAAATTTAAACCAGTGTGAGTTAGTTTAGGGTTTCAGGTAAATCCCAAAACAATAAAGAAAAATTGCTTCTATCGGGGATGGCCCTGGGATAATGTAGAGGCATAGGGGGATTAAGATGGGCCATAAATAAAAATCCTAGTAATAAGATGGAGAGAAGTGAAGGTACACATGTGGAATAACCAAGGAGAAAATTGGGAAATATGTAGGTAATTCTGATATTTGTACCTTGTTTGCAATATTTGAGGTGAATTTGTCAGTGTCTTACCAGGGGCAACTTATACTCTTTGAAAACAGGAATACTTAAGAGAACTAAAAGGGAAAGGAAGAAATAAAATGTTCATTTTGGTGTACTGGTAAATAAATAAAAATGGTACCTTTTCACCCAAAATTTTCAAAAAATTATTTATTTATTCAGTTTTACTTGTTATTATTATCATTTAATTTGACCAGAGAGGGACAGAGAGAAAGAGAAAGTGAAAAATCAAGTCACCAAATCTGAGACTCAAACCATGGTTGGATATGTGGGAGTCCAGCACCTTAACCACCATGCCACTTGCTGGTCACTTCCTCCAAAATGTTAAGGACATATCTGCCTTGAAAAAGTTTTAAAAAACATATATAGGTCTTAAAATTTTTTTTTAAAGAATTATTTAACTTAATTTTATTTATTTGCTATTATTCTTTGATTTGACCAGATAGAGACAGAGAGAGAGAGAGAGGGAGAGTGAAAAGTCTCCACCAGGTCCAGGACTTGAACCAGAGTCAGCCATGTGGAAATCCAGCACTTTAACCACAACGGCACCTGCCAGCCCCCCAAATCACATATATTTCAACAATTTCTGAAAAGACACATTAAGATGATAAATATTGAATTTCTAGTCTTTTCTGGAGAAAATGCTAGGTCTTTTTAAGTCTACTACATCTAATGAATCTTTAAAATGCATTAAAAAGGAAACTAACTTGCAGGACAGAGGAATAGGAGAGGGAGAGAGACATTAAAAGAGAGAGGCAGGGTGACTCTAATAGTTACTCACTATTTTGGTGATGTTTCTCCTTCTCATGTGCTCTCAATTTAAAGCTGTAAGAGACAAGCACACACACACACACACACACACACACACACACCCCTATAACGTGTAGATGCATGTGAAATGAGACTGCAGCACAAACTCTTTTCAATATATACCAACATAGTGAGTTGTTCACAGAGAAACAAGGAATCGGCCTGCTAACTTAAATGCCAACCTCAGGCCCCTTCTGTTCCCTCTCATTTCTGGAGACTGATTATCAACACAGTCGGCTTTCTGGTCTTCCAGGGACTTAGGAGAATGCTATGCTATGCGTTAAAGCCCTCAGAACTTCATGCTGTGTCCTCTCAATTCTTCTAAAGTCAGCTTCTGGCTCAAGGATTATGCAGTTCCTTTCCTGAAGTATTGCCACTATCTTTCTTCCCTCTTTCCAATTGACTATAAAAAAGCCTATTTGTGTCCACAAAAGTTAGCTCTTACCTCCTCCTTGGTGAATATACGTCTCAGCTTCACTACGGCCTATATTCCTCAATGCATCTATTAATCTCCATAGCAGCAGAGTGAAAGCGTTCTCTGTGGTCATCAAACTGTTTCCAAATTGTAAGAGAAGGCAAAACTCTTTGGTTTCTAGTGGGCAGAGGTCAAGCTTCTATTTATTTTTAAATGAATGAAATATCATAGGTAAAAATTTTAGATGGAGCAATTTTCTTTTATAACCATCTCAATTTTCATTTAAAATTATCTCAGGGTGTACATTTTTTAAATGAAGAGCGACCAAACACAGGTAGCCTGCCTTTTGCACAGAACACTGTATATCAAAGCTTTTATATTGTGACCCTGCCTTTACCTTTGGCCTTATCCACTTCAGCAGCATCATTGTTGCTGTCTGTGAGTTTATCTAGATTAAGCTTTATAAAATGCCTGTGAACTGGAGTGAGTCATAAAATAAGGACTGATGAACACATTCAGAATCTTCAGCAACTCTGGCCAATATTTGTTCATTGTATAAATTTCCACAAATGATCCTCCACTACATTTTACTTTTTTAAACAAAAAAGTTATAGAATATATTTAAGCAATTTAATCATGATTAAAATGTGAATTGAAACCTAGACTACCAACTCAAACATTTCAGAGATTTCTCATGAATAGATACATTAGGGAAAAAGAAGTTCAAGCTAAGCAAGCCCAGGCCTGTAGGTCGGTGGTTAAGTGCCATGCACTGGAGACCAGATCCCAGATGACAAACCATGGTTCAATTCCCAGACTTGGTGGCTCAAAAAACATGCTGAACATTTCTACCTACTTGCCCCAAATCTCGACTGGGTAGAGAAATAGAGGGAAAAGGATTGCAGTGTGAACATGCCTGATCTGGAGGTGTTCTTTCTCTTTCTCTTTTACTCCCTCTCTCTTTCTCTTTCTCTCTCCCGCTCCCTGGCATATACATATGCACTCTGGAAGCAAAATTTTTTTAAAAAAATAGAGGAATGCTAAAGAGATGTATATGTTAAGAAATACTGGATAGTCAGACTTCAGTCCAAGATAGCAATCTCTCTAAATATAAAGTGCTTTACTGATTTTACACCTTCAGGGAGATACACTTAGTGTGTCTTTATAAATCAGTGATACGGTTTTGTTGGGAGACAATTTTCCCATAGTCTCCCACAATTTTACTAGTCTCACTTTCTGAACAAAGGCATTATTGCCCAATTTTCTCTGGATTATCTTTTTCAGAATGCTGTATAAGCAAGTAGTCTTTAAAGGTAGAGATGTTTTCCTCCCTGTAGCAGATTTAAATTCCAAAGTAATAAAGGTAATGCCTCTCTCTGGAAAGGAGGTTGGATCTGTTTACCAGCACTACCTACAAAAGATCCAGGGCTTCCCATTGTCACTGTTCTGTAATGCATCCCATTGTCTGAGTTGGAAACCCTGGACCTTTATCATGTCACCCTGTGGGAACTGGGGTTCAGAAAATAAGGGTACGATATTACTCTTACTCTCGCTATAGCTATGTGTAGTCTACTAGATTTTGTTCTGATCCGTAAACTTCATGTCTTTCTACTGATATTTATGAAATTGTGATAAGCTAGTTTGTTGTCTTATAAGCAGGGTAAAAAGCAGAGACATTATTCATGATGTGACAAGCTTATTTTGACTTTAGGTAACGTCCCAACAATTTTCTTTGACTGGATTGCATTTCTTCACTGTTTTCAGAAAGATTTGTTCTGTGACCTGAGGATACCTTTTCTGATGATACAAATAATACGTATTCATAGGAGAAAATTAAGAGGAATTGTAAAATAGGAAAAAGCATTAAAGATACTCATAATTTTACCAGTTGCAGAAAATTATTAACAATATTTTTCATACATCTTTAAGTCTACCAACCCTTGTGTATATACACACACCAATATACAAACACATACGTTCACACATAGAAATGTAACTTTGTAATTGGAGAACATAGTGCATATATTGTTACATTTTATACTTTAATCAGAGAACTCATGTGTTTTCTGACCACTATGGTACAGTATCATTACTGGGTAGTGAAAAACTTTAACTTTGGTTTTAATTTTTTAAAAATTATCTTCAGTATCGCTCATTCTTCCCTCCTAGTTTCCACAAAATGTATTTTAAGCCAACACTATGGCATACACCTTATGCCACATAATCTACTGAAAGCTTTATGTACAGTATTTAAAAATTAATCTTAAGAAGACTCTGAGAATATTGAGTACTGTTGATCCTGTTTTTTCTATTTTTTGAGACTTTTATACTGTATTTGAAAAGGCTTCCTTATCCTAAGGTAAAACTTTTATTTGGCTTAAATATTTACATTTTTAACCCCAATCCATTTAGTAAGCAATGACCTACAATTTCTGATCATTAAGATAGTTGACATGTCTCAGATATTTACTGTGGTCCAGTGCTTTTCTAAGCAGTGTATACTTATGATATCATTATTCTCTCAATTTCTTCAGCTGACAGTATTATTTTCCTCATTTTAAGGATGAGCTAACTGAAGCAGTACAAGTTTAAATAATCTTTCAAAAGTCATGGAGTTAGTAGCTTGCAAAATTAGAATTTATATTGTGTAGAGTTTGACTTTAGCCCTTTAATGAAAAACTGTTACATTTTGTCTTCATGAGTTAAAGACGTTCTATCACTGTTCTTCAATGATTTATCATTTGCTCCTTAATTGAAATAATTTTTTAAATAATATATTTATTTCATACATAGGCGTGATTCTTTTTTTCCTAAGCCTTTTTTTTTTCTGTCACAAAAATCTAGTTACTTTATGCCCTGCAAAAAAACTGATGCATGGAACACCTAGCACACCCTGAGACATCTTCCACCAATGGTTATTTAATAAGCATTGTTAAAGGTCATATGTGTGTAATGTTAGGTAACTTCAAAAATTATGGGGACCAGCAGTTAGCGTAATGGTTATGTCACTGAACTCCCATGCAGTCAACTGTGGTTCAAGTCCTGGACCCAGTGGCATAAACTCACGTTGGGTGTGTGTGCGTGTGTGCCTAAGATCCCGAGAAGAGAATGGAGGAGAAGGGATTGTGGCATGGCCATCCCCCCTGGGGGTGTGTGATTTCTCACTTTCTGTTTCTCTGTCTCTGTCTTTCTGGTGAGTGCACATGCCCTGTAGCAAAAACTTCTCAAAAATTGTGTAGAAAAATAGAATTAAAGTATAAGTTGGTGCAAAAAGTTTTGAAATCCATGCACAGTTCTTTTGTAATATGCATTTACTATGAACTACTTGATGAACCCCCTCATATACAAAGATTTTTACAGTTTATTTAGGTGGTAATTTAAAAGAATAAGAAAGGAGTCAGGATAGATAGCAGAATGTCCTTCTGAATTTACAACAAAGAACACCAATAACATGGAAAACCAAGACTACAGAGAAGGAAGGACACAAATTCTATCCATGAGGAATAACCGTGAATCTTCAATATCACACTTACACTGTATATCAAAGCTTTTATATTGTGACCCTGCCTTTACCTTTGGCCTTATCCACTTCAGCAGCATCATTGTTGCTGTCTGTGAGTTTATCTAGATTAAGCTTTATAAAATGCCTGTGAACTGGAGTGAGTCATAAAATAAGGACTGATGAACACATTCAGAATCTTCAGCAACTCTGGCCAATATTTGTTCATTGTATAAATTTCCACAAATGATCCTCCACTACATTTTACTTTTTTAAACAAAAAAGTTATAGAATATATTTAAGCAATTTAATCATGATTAAAATGTGAATTGAAACCTAGACTACCAACTCAAACATTTCAGAGATTTCTCATGAATAGATACATTAGGGAAAAAGAAGTTCAAGCTAAGCAAGCCCAGGCCTGTAGGTCGGTGGTTAAGTGCCATGCACTGGAGACCAGATCCCAGATGACAAACCATGGTTCAATTCCCAGACTTGGTGGCTCAAAAAACATGCTGAACATTTCTACCTACTTGCCCCAAATCTCGACTGGGTAGAGAAATAGAGGGAAAAGGATTGCAGTGTGAACATGCCTGATCTGGAGGTGTTCTTTCTCTTTCTCTTTTACTCCCTCTCTCTTTCTCTTTCTCTCTCCCGCTCCCTGGCATATACATATGCACTCTGGAAGCAAAATTTTTTTAAAAAAATAGAGGAATGCTAAAGAGATGTATATGTTAAGAAATACTGGATAGTCAGACTTCAGTCCAAGATAGCAATCTCTCTAAATATAAAGTGCTTTACTGATTTTACACCTTCAGGGAGATACACTTAGTGTGTCTTTATAAATCAGTGATACGGTTTTGTTGGGAGACAATTTTCCCATAGTCTCCCACAATTTTACTAGTCTCACTTTCTGAACAAAGGCATTATTGCCCAATTTTCTCTGGATTATCTTTTTCAGAATGCTGTATAAGCAAGTAGTCTTTAAAGGTAGAGATGTTTTCCTCCCTGTAGCAGATTTAAATTCCAAAGTAATAAAGGTAATGCCTCTCTCTGGAAAGGAGGTTGGATCTGTTTACCAGCACTACCTACAAAAGATCCAGGGCTTCCCATTGTCACTGTTCTGTAATGCATCCCATTGTCTGAGTTGGAAACCCTGGACCTTTATCATGTCACCCTGTGGGAACTGGGGTTCAGAAAATAAGGGTACGATATTACTCTTACTCTCGCTATAGCTATGTGTAGTCTACTAGATTTTGTTCTGATCCGTAAACTTCATGTCTTTCTACTGATATTTATGAAATTGTGATAAGCTAGTTTGTTGTCTTATAAGCAGGGTAAAAAGCAGAGACATTATTCATGATGTGACAAGCTTATTTTGACTTTAGGTAACGTCCCAACAATTTTCTTTGACTGGATTGCATTTCTTCACTGTTTTCAGAAAGATTTGTTCTGTGACCTGAGGATACCTTTTCTGATGATACAAATAATACGTATTCATAGGAGAAAATTAAGAGGAATTGTAAAATAGGAAAAAGCATTAAAGATACTCATAATTTTACCAGTTGCAGAAAATTATTAACAATATTTTTCATACATCTTTAAGTCTACCAACCCTTGTGTATATACACACACCAATATACAAACACATACGTTCACACATAGAAATGTAACTTTGTAATTGGAGAACATAGTGCATATATTGTTACATTTTATACTTTAATCAGAGAACTCATGTGTTTTCTGACCACTATGGTACAGTATCATTACTGGGTAGTGAAAAACTTTAACTTTGGTTTTAATTTTTTAAAAATTATCTTCAGTATCGCTCATTCTTCCCTCCTAGTTTCCACAAAATGTATTTTAAGCCAACACTATGGCATACACCTTATGCCACATAATCTACTGAAAGCTTTATGTACAGTATTTAAAAATTAATCTTAAGAAGACTCTGAGAATATTGAGTACTGTTGATCCTGTTTTTTCTATTTTTTGAGACTTTTATACTGTATTTGAAAAGGCTTCCTTATCCTAAGGTAAAACTTTTATTTGGCTTAAATATTTACATTTTTAACCCCAATCCATTTAGTAAGCAATGACCTACAATTTCTGATCATTAAGATAGTTGACATGTCTCAGATATTTACTGTGGTCCAGTGCTTTTCTAAGCAGTGTATACTTATGATATCATTATTCTCTCAATTTCTTCAGCTGACAGTATTATTTTCCTCATTTTAAGGATGAGCTAACTGAAGCAGTACAAGTTTAAATAATCTTTCAAAAGTCATGGAGTTAGTAGCTTGCAAAATTAGAATTTATATTGTGTAGAGTTTGACTTTAGCCCTTTAATGAAAAACTGTTACATTTTGTCTTCATGAGTTAAAGACGTTCTATCACTGTTCTTCAATGATTTATCATTTGCTCCTTAATTGAAATAATTTTTTAAATAATATATTTATTTCATACATAGGCGTGATTCTTTTTTTCCTAAGCCTTTTTTTTTTCTGTCACAAAAATCTAGTTACTTTATGCCCTGCAAAAAAACTGATGCATGGAACACCTAGCACACCCTGAGACATCTTCCACCAATGGTTATTTAATAAGCATTGTTAAAGGTCATATGTGTGTAATGTTAGGTAACTTCAAAAATTATGGGGACCAGCAGTTAGCGTAATGGTTATGTCACTGAACTCCCATGCAGTCAACTGTGGTTCAAGTCCTGGACCCAGTGGCATAAACTCACGTTGGGTGTGTGTGCGTGTGTGCCTAAGATCCCGAGAAGAGAATGGAGGAGAAGGGATTGTGGCATGGCCATCCCCCCTGGGGGTGTGTGATTTCTCACTTTCTGTTTCTCTGTCTCTGTCTTTCTGGTGAGTGCACATGCCCTGTAGCAAAAACTTCTCAAAAATTGTGTAGAAAAATAGAATTAAAGTATAAGTTGGTGCAAAAAGTTTTGAAATCCATGCACAGTTCTTTTGTAATATGCATTTACTATGAACTACTTGATGAACCCCCTCATATACAAAGATTTTTACAGTTTATTTAGGTGGTAATTTAAAAGAATAAGAAAGGAGTCAGGATAGATAGCAGAATGTCCTTCTGAATTTACAACAAAGAACACCAATAACATGGAAAACCAAGACTACAGAGAAGGAAGGACACAAATTCTATCCATGAGGAATAACCGTGAATCTTCAATATCACACTTGTCAAGTAATTGTTACTGGCATGATGAAAACACTTCTTTGAGCTTGTTTGTAGAAACTTTAACTAGGACAAGTGGCAATATCCCCCTTTTTCCTCTTTTTTTTTTTTTAAGTTTATTTCTTGTGTGTGAGAGAGATACAGAGAGGCAGTCACAGAGAGATAGCCACCTCCAACAAGATCCTTGTACCACAATCCACCTCCAGCCTCTGCCAGCCATGCTCATGGGCATGCATGTGCAGCCCTGACATGTAGGGGGAGACTTCAGGACACAAAGCTAGGACCTTCCTGCATGCCTCGGCACTGTGGAGCACGGCGTTACTGCTGTGTCACCACTGCGCCATCTCGGCTGGCCTCCTCTCAATTTTCATGATAGTTAAGTGCGGAGGGTTTCTCTTGCCAATGCAACCCATGTGTGTGACTGGGGTGACAGTTTTCTTAACTCCTACCCAGCATTTGACCCACCGTCAGCCTCCTTTAGTTTGGATCAGGATGCCGCTTTTGGGTTTGGCAAGTACACTGCAGGCTACCTTTGCCCAGAGTCACAACTTTTCCCCTTAACATTTAGAAGCGTTTTTCTTTTTCTTCTTCTTCTGTTAAACTGTTAATTTGTTTATATATCACTTTCTGAGATTGGTTTCCCTATACAGCAGAAGGCAGTGTGAGATTTAAAGCTTTAGGGAAAAAAAAATAGTTCTATTTCTCAAGCCATACGTGTATCTCTACTTATTAGAAATAAACTCTTACATGAACTTTGGATATGGGTTGTCTCTTATTGTTCTTTACGGATTTTATTCATACTAGTCACTGTAAAAACTATTTCTATCCTTGAAAAACTTATTTCAATTTTTAGATGCTGATGGAAGAGGAAAAAAAAGGTTTCTTTAAGCATCAGTGCTATACATATTTCTGATTTTTCATAGGCATTTAGGAGAGTGTGATCTAATGACATGTTTAGATGTTTTTATACAGAGTGGAACAGTTAACCTACTCGTTGGATTTTACTGGGCACATCCTGACCTTTTTCCTCACTCTGGATGTGCATGCTGTGTACAGAATGGCACAGGAAATGTGCTTTCAAGCAGAACTCCCGTGGTTTTTCTGTGGCTGCCCTGCTACAAAAGGCTGACAAAGCAGCGGCTCCATTCCCGCAGTGTGCCAGCGCGTGTCTAAAACGATCTGACCCTGGCCTGACACTGCAGTCACAACAGTCCCACGCACTTCTGTGCGATGTGCTCATTTGACCCCACGGTGGCCGGACTGTAAGTGACAGTAATATTTAAATTGTGCGCGTGTAGCTTATGGGCTGTTATTCATCACGCTGAAGGCTGTCCATAGCCTAAGTCAGGTTTTGAAGATTAAACTAAGAGTTATGCTTCTCTTTGAAAAGTTTGAAGATAGATCATCTGTATTTTTTCTCTATAATTCATGTTGATTTTAAGTTTTCAGTTGTTTCTGGTAAGATTGAGACTTAGTCATTTAGTTAAGTATGCTGTTGATGCTATTTTCTTCTTTCCAAAAGATATAATTTTTGAAAATTACTGACTACATGGAAATTCAGTTGGAAGATGTCATGAATATTTTTTCTCTTTTAAGAATGAGAGTGAAATATCATGTGCATTGTTTATATCTATATATCTACATATTAACACCTATGTCTATATATAGATACTGTTTTCCATATGGTTTCTTCACTGAAAAATAAAGCAATAATGTAAGCTATTATCAATGTTAAAAATGACTATAAAATCTTCAATTTTGGTTTCTTAAAAAGGTTAAAGAATGCTAACACTGAGGGAGGTTATGCCTGTGTGGGGGTGGGAGGTATATATAAGAGAAGTATCTGTACTTCCCAATCTGTTTTCCTGTGAAAATAAACTGTTCTAAAACTGAAATTATTATTATTTTAAAAATTAAACATAGAATTGCCATATAGCCAACAGTCCACTATTGGGTACATATGCAAAGGAAATGAATTCTGCATGTTGAAAGAGATCTGCACTCCAAGGTCACTATAGCACTCTCACAACAGCCAAGATAGGGACTCAACCTAAGTGTCCATCAGTGGATACCTGGATAACGAGAATAGCATACAGACACAATGAGATCCTACATATCCTTAAACAAACAAAATGATGAAGAAAATTGCCATTTTGTGACAACATGAGTAAAACTAGAAGATATTATGCTAATGAAATAAACTAGGCACAGAAAAAAATCGCATGATCTCAGTTATATGTGTAATCTAAAAATGTTTGAACTCTTAGAACTAGAGAGTAGAGGGACCAGCAGTTAGTGTAATGGCTATGACTCTGAACTTCCACGTAGTCAAACATGGTTTGAGTCCCGGACCCAGTGGCTTAAACTCACGCTGGGTGCGTGTGCATGGGTGCCCGAGTTCCCGAGAGGAGACTGGAGGAGAAGGGATTGCAGCTTGGCCATCTCCCCTAGGGGGTGATTTCTCGTTTTCTGTCTCTCCGTGTTCTCTGTTCTTCTGGTGAGCGCATGTGCCCTATAGCAAAAACCTCTTAAAAAAACAAAGAGAAAGAGAAAAAGAACTAGAGAGTAGAATTGTTGTTATCGGGGGCTGGGGAATAGGGACGTGGTGCAGTTTAGGAGACGTCAGTCAAACAACATGTATTTTCAGTTTGATATTAATAAATTAATAAGTTTGGGACCAGCAGTTGGCATAATAGCTATGTCGCTGGACTCCCATGTAGTCGACCGTGGTTCAAGTCCTGAACTGGTAGCTTAAACTCATACCAGGCACGTGTGCATGCGTGCCCAAGGTCCTGAAAGGAGAATGGAGGAGAAGGGATTGCGGTGAGGCCATCCCTCTGGAGGATGATTTCTCCCTTTCTGTCTCTTTATCTCTATCTTTCTGGTGAGTGCATGCACCCTATAGCAAAAACTTCTCCCCCCCACACCCCAAAAAAGATTAATAAGATCAAGAGATTTTTAAAAATATAACACTTGGCCATAGTTAATAATAATGTATTACGTTTTTGAAAATTGCTAAGTATATTTTTAATGCTCTTATTACAAAAATAGTATGATAGTAAGTGATATATATATATATATATATATATACACACACACACACATACACATATATATGTTAATTAGTTCAATTTAATCATTCTATAATGTACACATATTTAAAAAATGTTAATAATGAAATTTATGAATGATATAAACTTTTAAAAAATGTTTCAAAATGTTAAAAATATTCCATACCAGGCTTGTGTGCATCCATGCCCCAAATCCTGCAAAGCCAGAGTGGAAGAGAAGGGATTATGACATGATCAGTCTCCATGGGAGGTGCTTTCTCACTTTCTTTCCTTCTCTCTTTCTCAGGTGATTCTATGTAACTTCTAGCAAATCAGGGGGAAAAATGAGTGAAAAAAGGAAGGAGAAAGAAAAGAAAAAGTTCTAATGTCCAAAGCTGGAGCAATATGAGCAAGATAAGGTAGTAGAGAATTAGAACACAAAATATAAAATTAATATGTATGAACCAGCCTTTGGCATGGTGGCTAAAGCAGCCAGATCCCACAGGGCCCACTGAATAGTTCATGTTCAAGTCACTCAATGGCTTGAAAAACACAGTGTGTGTGTGTTGTGTGTGCGCGTGCATATACACATGTGCGTGAACGTGCACACACACACACACACACACACACGCACACGTGCCCACAATTCTGATGGGAGAAATGCAGAGGAAGGTATTGCAGTGTGACCCACATAGCGGGTGCTTTCTCATTTCTCTCCCTCTCTGGCAAGCACATGCACCCTCTAGCAATTTTTTTAAAAATCAATATTCATGACTTTATAATGATACGAATTAATAATTAAATAGGTACATGAGAAGAGACAACTCTCCTTCACAGAACTCCAAATTAAATACTTTCAAGAAGGTGGAACTGAAAATGACCTCCTGCTTCCACTTAGTGGTTTATGTATACAGAACGCAGTGTGAAAGGGAATTGAGGGGGGTAACCTTCTAATGACAACATTGAGCTAACTACTTCGGCAGGTGAACAAGGTTAAAATGATGAGTGGTAAGTTATCAGTAGGTAGTCTTGACATGATGTAATATGAATGTCGCTTTTTTATCTTCATGATTGTTCTATCCAAAATCTTATAACCTCAGTCTAATGAGAAACCAGCTTATCAGACAAATCCAGGTTAAGTGACATTCTAACAAAATACCTGACCAGTATGCCTCAAAACTTTTATCAAAATAAAAAAAATAGTTAAGAAACTTAGAGAAGTGATGAGCTTAGCGACACGTGACAGCTAAATATAATGTCATAGGATTCCAGAACAGAAAAAGTCATCGGGAAAAACAAAACAAAACAAAACAACTAACAACATTCATGTAAAGTGTGGTGTTTAATAGTAATGTGCAAATGCTGGTCCTTTAGCTGTGACAAATAGCAGCACAAAATGTAAAAGTTGGGGAACTTTGGTAAGGGGTACACTGAAAATCTTGGTAAACATTTCATTTTATTTATTTATTTGTTAAATTTGCCAGAGGATGTGGAAGCTTGCTGGAGAAAAGAGAAGGAAAGCGAAGAAATACCCCTCACGGAGGATGGTTATGTTCAGCACATACGCTTGCACATGCACCCAGCATGTTTTTCAAGTTGCCGGATCAGGACTCGAACCTCTCTCAGCAGTTTAGATCCAGCTGCCCTAATCTCCTTGCACTGACAGGCTCTTCCAACTTTTCTATAAGTAAGAAACTATTCTAACAGTTTTAAAAAGGCTATTTAAATACATTTAAAATAAAAATATATAGTCATCCTAGGAAATTCTTTTTCTCCAACTAATGTATCAGCAAAGTTTGTTGATTATAGCTTCAAAGTCCATTGCTGTGTTCACTTGTATTGTCATCTGTGACTACCACCTTATCAAAGACCGTGCCAGCTTTTGTCTGGTGTGTTTCCATCACCTCCTAACTAGTTTCCTTGCTCTTTGCCCTTCACAACACCTTCTTTACATAGTTTCAAGAGTATTTTAGAAATATAAATTTTTATACCACCCACACTATTTAAAGCCCACCCATATATTTTATTGCCATTAGAATAAAATCCAAGGCTTTACTGCATTAATTCTGGTCATCCAAATATTATAACAGACAATTCTGAAAATTTCAGTAACTTCTTACAGTAGAAGTTTATTCTCTGCTCACGTGAAATCTAAAACAGCTTTCCCGACTGGCAGATATCTCTCTTTCAAATAATGTACCAGCAACCCAAGCGCCTTCAATTGTGTTGCTGTCTGGTTCAGTGGATGACATCTAAATCAGACCTAGACAAGGTGCATGCAGCAGTAATCACAAAGGAAGCTGGACCTGCAGGCCAACAGTGGCCCAAAGCAGTAGAGAGAATCTCAGCAATAATCCGTCTTAGAAGCTGTGATTCCTCCCTCACTTACCATGGCCCCCAACTTCCCACAGAAATGGAGCCCTGGGGATCAAGTGCTTACTCTATCCACACTAGAATTTCTTTTTTTTTTACTGAATATTTCAGTTTCATGCACCTTAGATCTTTATAATGCCAATTTTCTGATGTTCTAGATCCCTTAAAAATTTCTGGATCAGATTAAATGTAACCACTCCAGGGAGACATTATCTAAACTTGAACTGAAAATAATACCCATTCTGTCTCTAATTTAACAAGACCTTTTATTTACTGTATTCCCAACATTCCCAACCTTTCTAGCAATCATTTTACTAATTTTTAAAATTTATCTATTGTTTCCCTCTCTACAAAGCTTGGCATGACTTTCTTGTTGAATACCGTGTCATTGCCAGAAGAAGGCCTGACATTTAGGAAAATAAATTCTTAGAATGAATGAATAAATGTACAGAAATAATTGATCTTCATTTCACTGATAGGACTAGAAAAGAGACAATTCTTCTTTATGGAAGAAATAAAAGAAAGGGTGCCCAAGAAATGATGAAAGAGCATTGAGAAATTTACTTAATAAGTGAAAGAGCAGCAGGGGCAGATGCGGAATTTTGAATTTCCTCTTCCAGCTTCTGTTTAGTTAATAAGGCTTTATTTCAGAATTGGGCAATAGCACCAATTAGTATTCATGCATTTCTGTATATAATGTGATATGGTTTCTCAAGAGACATAGCTACATGCTTCTTAAAGGATTTGCTAATACTTCCTCAGCTATTTCTCTGTTTCTACTTTTGCTAAGTTTGAGGTCTATCCATTTACATGAAGGAAACAAACCTAAAATGTAAATATTAATCGTTTTATTTGCATTTTCTATTTTACTCCCTTCTCAACTGATAATTTATATACATTTTAGTAAGAATGCAAATAAGTAGAAAATATTTGTTAGCTAATACTTAAAAATAAAGTATTATAATTTGAATACTTGATTACTTAATAATTGCATGTTATGAGTAATCTATTCAGCTGTAATGTTTTTAGAAGTTGATATTTATTAGCATACCTACAAAAAATAAAGCACATATAGTCTCTGCTTAGCAGAAAGAGTCACATGAGGTTCCCTATTGTTATGTAATAATTTTGCCTGTCTTGAAAAGCAAGCTATGACAGTTGAAACTAGCTTTAGGAAATACTTTATAACAAGTCAAATCACAATGATCTTAATTGTCTTTTCAAGGTCAAGCTAATAATATCTTTTTTCAATACAGTGAAATTTTGCTCTAATGAAATAATATGGATATTGCCAGTAATTTGCCTAGCTCCTTGAACCTTATATAATTGAGTTGTAAATCCATTCTAATGGGATTTTCCCTTTGCACATCTTGAAGCAGTTCCTTCTTGAACTGGCTCCTCGTTCAGTTCATATACATCAGCAATAGAATGTTAGAGATGTGAAAGATTATGCAACCACCAGGAATGGGTTCTGTGTAGGATTAAATTGAACTCAATTGTATATCCCGGAGGCTCAGGCATTATTTTATTTCTAAATCATCCTGTACATTGGAAGTAGGTGATGAGGATTTGTATTTGAAACGGAAGAAACATTTGCAATGTGACAACAGTAAAACCCTGCAGTTTTCAAAATATACCTCACTATGAAAACGTAGAAAAACAATAACGTATATGCCCTAAGCATACACTTCAGGACTGGCTAAATTGCAACATAGAGGAATTCCAAAGCCACATCCAATACATGCTTGAGAAAAACTGTTTTTTTACTGTAGACTGTAGAAGTGAAGCGGAAAGGAATGTCCACAGAAGCCATCACTGCTGGAAATAAATCAGTAGTTTGAGAAATGCCAGTGAGTTTTTTTTTTTTTTTTAAGGATTTTGTCATAGGATGCGTTTGCTCAGTGTAGAGAGATAGAGGAAAAGTGACAAATCACCTCACAAGGGGACAGCCACATCACAATCCCTTTTCCTCCAATCTCCTCTTGGGATTTTGGGCACACATGCACACATGCTTGGCATGATTTTCAAGCTGTTGGGTCTGGGACTCGAACCATAGTCAACCATGTGGGAGTCTAGCACCTTAACCACTATTCCACTTGCTGGCTCCAACCGTGATGTGTTTTTGAAGTGAATGCCGAAGAGAAATTGAACAGGACACTGCAGTGCTTTATCAGATGAGATTTTTCTATAAAACAGACTAGTGTTCAAATGATTGTCATTGCGTCTGTCCCTATACATTCTGACACAGAATATTTAATATTTATGATCTTCAACTTGATCACTTTTAAAACTGTGAAAATTAAGATCATCTTAAAGAATTACAATAGTAGAGGAGCTGGATCAGCACATTGCAACTATGATGAAGGCAAAGATCTCTAGGGTCACATAAAGTGGGAAGCTCCAGAGAGGTCTACAAATGCAGTTCATGTATTTATTTAGCTATTTCAACTTGTAAGATAATTATAAAAATATTGAAAATTAATATAGCTTCATTATAAAAGCCAGCACATTTCCAGGCATTTACAAAATGTTTGTTTGTTACAAAAGATAAGCTTAGTGGCTTTTTTGTTTGTTCATTTGTTTTGTTTAAGTTTATTTTTTTCATGAGAGAGAAAGACAAGAACTCTCAACAGATCTCATGCCGTGGTCTCCCCCTCCCTTGCTTCACTTTCCCGCCAGCTGGGGTCATAGACTGCTTACCTGGGATGCACAGGTTGACCCAGGAACTAAGCTCTTACTTCCCAGACTTATAGCGTTGTATAGTACTACCTCTCACCAATGTGGCTGAGCCAAGACAAACCTGCTTTTAATTAATTAACTAATTAATTAATTTTTTGCCAGAGGGTGCAAGCAGTTGGGAGAGAGAGAAAGAGAAAACCTGCCAATGGGGCACAGTCATACTGCCATCCTTTTCCTGTTAGAATTATGGTCATGCACACACATGTACCTGGCATGTTTCTCATACCTCTCGGACTGGGATTCAAGCTACAAGGTTGGCGGGTTCTAACTCCCTTAACCACTTGACCACAGGCCAGGCCTACGATAGGCTTGTTTTAGTACTAGCTATGTTGACTATAAAATAACTACAGTTGCATATTTAGTAACTGTTTACCATTATACAGTTTACTTAGACATTTTTAAGACTTAGCATTATTAACTATAATATAGTAACATAAAGATAAAACAATCATCAAATAAAACTGAAAGTATAAATTATGCCCAATATTGTTTTTGGCACCAATATTGGTCAAAACCATTTGACCTGCTAAAATAAAATTAAAATGTTAACCTAGGAAGAATGAAAAATGAAGATATGTCTGTATAAAAACCACCTTGTAGAGTAGGTTGTTTGATTTTATTTACTTTTTGAATGTACATGTCCTTAATAGAGCACTCTACAGGCAATCAGAAGTTGGTTTGTCCTGTTAATTTAATTCCTCATTGCAAAGATTGATTAGCTGACTTAGGATGGTCATTGGATCAGGGAAAGTAAAATATACCTGAAATGAGCAATTTTATTAAGCAATGCTTGTAGGGTTTGAGGTCATGTCCTATCATTCACACACCAGAAAAGAAACTCGATAGAACTTTGGTAGAATCAGAGAGTTATAGCAGATAGAGACTTGCAGTCTTATGTTAAGAAAGGTGACAGTTGATGCACAGACAGAAAACAATGACAGGTTAAGAGGACCAAGTAGCTTGCCATTTGGGAAGGACAACATGGATACATCCATGGTCAATATTATAAAAAAGAAAAAAAAAGGACAATGGAGGAATCCATTTTATATATTCATTTCCTCAAAAATATTTTGTATACTAATTTATTCATCAATCTATTAATTCTTTAAGTAGCAATGTCACTAAAACAATTTGACAAAGTCTTCTTTCTGGTTATGTTTTAGTTTAGATTTGATTTTCAAGGCAGATACTTTCCTTTCCTTTTAAGGCTATCGTGAGTTTTTCCCACACATGTAAGACTACCATAGAAACAAATAGACAGATCTATCCTAGAATCTAAGATAATCTAGACCAGAAGAATGATTCAAAATTAAGCTAGTAAACTGTTGTGTACAATCTGATCAAATTCAGAATTCCACAAACTAATCTGCACATGAACAGGTAAATAGGTATATTATTTTTGTTCTAACTTTGTTCTAATTTGTAATTATTTATATAAAACATGTACAACTCTAGTCATAGTGGTACCTATAAAAAGTTTCAATTCCAACTAAGTTAATGAGAACATGATGAAGAAAATGCATACAAAATTATTATAATTAGTGTCTTTAAATGACCACATTTTGAGAACCTAAGGAAATGAGTAGTTAGTTCCCTAAAGAGATAAGTGAACACACTGTAAGGAGCAAAATGTACTTTCTTGCTTAGATTACTCTAACCTTTCTGATTCGAGTTAAACCTTTCTTAAGATGTCACACACAATCTGAATGAAATAGTCACAAAACTATATTGGCAAGTAGGGAAACAGAATATAATAAGTTTTCAAAGGAATGTCTGTTTTACCTACCATATACTTTAGAAAGAAAATTAATTTTGTCTTTTTGAAAAACATGCCTGTCTCTTTTTTTATTATCTTTTTATATAAGAAAATAAAAAAAAAAAAACAACCTTTCAAAATATTCCATTTGAGGGCTAGCAGGTGGGATGGTGATTAAGGTGCTAGACTACCACGTGGCTGATCACAGTTCATGATCACAGTTCAAGTCCCGGACCCAGGAGCTTGAAGCTCATGCCAGGAGGAGAACATAGGAGAAGAGATTGTGCAGTGGCCATAAGCCCAGGTGCTGATTTTTCATTTTCCTTCTCACTGTCTCTTTCCTCTCTGGCAAGTGCACATGTCCTGGTAACAACTTGTCAAAAAAAAAAAAACAAACCAAACAAAAAAATCATACCAATTTAAAGATCTATAAATAATATATTAAAAGATGCACACAAAGGAGAAAAGTAAGATGAGATTCAGGTTAATTACATGTACATATCTTTATTTTCCTTTTTAAATGTTTTTAGAGATTTTAGCTATAGGGCATATGCACTTGCCAGAGACAGAAGGAGACAGAGAAAAAGAAAGAAATCACCCCCCAGGCCCGGCAGGTGGTGTGGTGGTTAAAGGCGCTGGATTCCCATATGGCCGACCGCAGTTCAATCCTGGACCTGGCAGCTTACATTCTCACTTTTCCTTTCTTTCTCTCTCTCTGTCTCATCAAGTTAAAAAATAAGAGCAATAATAATAAATGAAACTAAAATAAATAAATAATTCTTTAAAAGAAAGAAAGAAATCACCCCCCAGGGGGATGGGTACTCTACAGTCCCTTTTCCTCCATTATCTTCTTGAGATTTGGAGTGGACACGCACACAAACCCAACATAAGTTTCAAGTCACTGGTTTGGGACTTGAACCACCATTGGCCGTGTGGAAGTCTAGCACCACAGTACTATGCCACCAGCTGGTGCTCTTTTTTGTTTTTTAATTCCTATTTACTTATCTATTTAGATTTTTGTTATATGGCACGTGAATTCACTGGAGAGAAACAGAGAGAGATAATGGGAAATTGAGAAATCACCTCTGAAGGGGGATGGCCACACCACAATCCCTTCTGCTCCATTTTCCATTTTGGGAACACACACAGATACACACACACACACACACACACACACACACACACTCCTCAGTGTGATTTTTAAGCTGCTGGGTCTGGGACTCAATCCACAGTAGGTCATGTGGGAGTCCAGTGCTTTAATCTCCACACTACCTACTGGCCCCTGTTTTTAAATTCTTAATGTAAGATTGAAAATTTTTATAGAATAGACTGAAGAGGAATGACTATGGCACTGACAACACTAAACTGATTGATGAAAAAGTGGTTTATAACTTAAATAAACACATTGTGGCAAAACCATCAGCATATCACTTTTCACCCAAATAGGGAGCACTATTTTTTTTTTAAATATATCTTATTTTATTTTAATTTCTTTTTTTTTTTAACAAGGGGAGAGATTTTCACTATAGGGCACGTGCACTCACCAGACAGACAGAGAGAGACATAGAGACAGAAAGTGAGAAATCACCCCCCAGGGGGGATGGTCACGCCGCAATCCCTTCTCCTCCATTCTCCTCTCGGGATCTTGGGCACGCACGCACACACACCCGGCGTGAGTTTTAAGCCACCGGGTCTGGGATGCGAACTGCGGTCGACTACATGGGAGTCCAGTGACATAGCCATTACGCTAACTGCTGGTTCCCTATTTTAATTTCTTTTATACATTCAATTGCTATACATCCCTTAGCTTGTAAAGTGAACTTTGCAACATGAATACACTTCACACCAGTCCAGTTGAGGATATGCCATCATAATGATCCATTTCTGTGTCCCATAAATGTCTTGCCTCTGTATTTTTCTCCTTAATGTCTTTCCTTTCACCTCCTTCTCCCACCTGCAGGGGGCACTATCTCAACATAGGTAAGCTTTCACATCCTTCTATCTTTCTGACCTTCTTAAATTCTTCTAGCTTGTACCTTTGGAACTTTCGATGTTTCTTATTGACTCCAAATATAAATATCAACAAAATTTTGCTCCATCCAACCTAAATTTCCCATTCTTTTCTAATTCTAATAGTATTCACTTTATAATTTGGCGTCATTTGGTTATTTTCGGCAATTCCAACCAAAGTATAGTCATTAGTGGAGGTTATGGAGTCTTCACTCATATTTTGTGCTTCTCATCAACATGATGGGTTGAAGTTCAGACTTGTTTATGGAAAGAATGATTGCTTAAAAAGTGGGGTTGGCAAGCCCCACTTTATGGCATGGTGGTTAACATGACTGAATTCCACATGGCTGACCCCACAGTTTGAGTCCTGTACCCAGCAGCTTATGAAACATGCTGAGTGTGTATGCATGTTTGTCAAAATCCTGAAAGGAGGGGGACCAGCAGTTGGCATAATGGCTATATCGCTGGACTCCCATGTAATCAAACGTGGTTCAAGTTCCAGGCCTGGTGACTTAAACTCATGCTGGGTGCATGTGCATGCGTGCCCAAGATCCCGAGAGGAGAATAGAGGAGAAGGGATTGTGGTGTGTCATCCGCCCTGAGGGTGATTTCTCGTTTTCATTCTGTCTGTCTCTTTCTGTCTTTCTGGCGAGCACATGTACCCTATAGCAAACAAACAAACAAAACAAAAGTAAACCTCTTAAAAAAAAAATCCTAAAAGGAGGAAGAAATACATCACAAGGGATTTTGGTGTGACCATTCCCCATAGGAGATGCTTTCTCACTTTCCTTTTCTCTCACTTTCTCTCTCTGTGTTGCTCTTCTGTGAGTGCACACACTCTCAGGTAAATTTTTTAAAAAATGAGGGGTCACCAGGTGGCATGGTGGTTGAGGCACTGGACTCCCATATGGCCAACTGCAGTTTGAGTCCCAGACATGGTAGCTTGCTTTCTCACTCCCCCTTCATCTCTCTCTGTTTATTCAAAAATTTTAAAAAATAATAATAAATAAAATTAAATAACTAACTCTTTTTTAAAAAAAATAGGGCCAAATAGTGGCTCACTGGTAAATGCAATGCTTTGCAAGGCTTACCCATGTGGGAATGTTCTGAGTTTACTTCAAGACACCTCCCTAAATATGCCATGCATGTGTGTAAATCTGTGATGTGGGGCTGACTGAAGCTGGAGTTGAAACGGCATCAAGAATGTTGGGGGTAGAGACTCTCTGCATCACTCTGTCTGTCTTTGTGGTTCTTGCTTATGGAAAAAGTTAATGAATAAACTTTTCTTTTCTTTTCTTTTTTTTTTTTTAATGGGCACAAAGAACTAGTCAGACTCACTAAAATCTTTCTGTGCATTTTTTTTTTTGCTTGAAATCATGGAAAACATATCAACTGTTTTCCTTTTGTCTCACTAAATGGAAGGATAGAATTTAGAAATTTCTGAATACTATCTTCTTTTTTATACTTTTGGTAAGAATATGACATGATAGCTACCCTTTAAATAAAATTTTGAGTTTGTAATACAGTGTTTTTAGTCATAGGAGTATTGCATGGAAGATTTAAGAACTCAATTATATTGCATATCTGAAACTTCACACTCACTGAATAGCAACTCCCCTTTTACTTCCAGTCCCAAGCCCGAACAGCCACCAATCTGCTTTCTGGTCTGTGTGTCTGACTATTTTACTTTATCGAAGTGTAATCATGCAGTATCTGTATTTTTGTGACCAATTAATTTCACACTTGGCATCCATATTGTGGAAGGATTTCCTTGTTTTTCAAGGCTAATTTCATTGTATGATGTAGTGCCATTTCTTTCTTTTTTATTAATTAATTTATTTATTTATGTGTCTGATTGTGGGCGTTTAGGTTGTGGAAGGATTTCCTTGTTTTTCAAGGCTAATTTCATTGTATGATGTAGTGCCATTTCTTTCTTTTTTATTAATTTTTTTTATTTATCTGTCTGATTGTGGACATTTAGGTTGTCTTCACTTCTTGGCTATGTGAATATGCTACAATGAACACAAGAATATTCATATCTCTTCCAAATCCCTTGAGATTTCAATTCTTCTGTATAAGTACCCAGTGGTGGGATTCCTAGATCATATAATGGTCGTATTTTTAATTTTTTGAGAATATTTCACACCATTTTTCTAGTCTGCATCATTTTCACTTTCTCACCAAAAGTATGTAAGTGTTTAAATTTCTTCACATTCTTATCAGCATTTACTGTTATGTGTGTTTTGGGGGGGTTTGTTTGAACAATTTTTGTTTTTATAATAGCTTATCCTAACAAGCATAAGCTTTGAGGTTTTTGAGTTTCCCTGATGATTCATGATGTCTTGAGTAACTTTTCATATATCTGTCAGTTGTTTCTATGTTTTATTGGAGGAATATCTATTTAAATTTTATGGTGACTTTGGGTGCCGACAGGTGGAATGGTGGTTAAGGACGCTGGACTCCCACATGACCAGCTGTCGTTCAAGCCCCAGACATGGTGGCTTGCTTTGTCACTATCCCCCTCTCTTTCTCTCTCACTCTGTCCCTCTCTGGTCAAATTTAAGTAAATAAATAAATAAATAAATAAATAAATAAATGGTTATTTTAAAAAATTATGTTGACTTTGTACTTGCAATTTAATAGATCATTTTACTTATTCCTTCTTTATTTGAATGCCTTTGATTTCTCTCTCTCGCCTAATTGATCTGACTAGGACTTCTAGGATTAGAGTGAATCAAAGTGATGAGAGTAGTTCTCCTTGATTTTTTTTCTAGTCTTTTGTTGAGTTTTATCATAAAAAGATTTTGAATTTTGCCAAATGCTTTTTCTATATCTATTGAGTTAGTTAATGATATTTTTAAAAAGTTTATTTATTATTACAAGAGAGAGAGAGAGAAAGACCCTCAAGAAGTTTACATGCTGTGATCCACCCCAAGCTTTAATTAGTCTGGATCCCAGATGCATGCGCTGGCAAGTGTAGGGAGGTCTCCAGATGTGAACCTGGGACCTTGTGTTACTACTATGCCAACATCTGGCTTCAACTATTACAGTTTTTATCCTTCAATCTTTTAATGTGGCATATCACATTATTGATTTGTGTATATTTATTCATTCTTTCATGCTACAGATAAATGCAAATATATCATAACGGATAATCCTTTTAATGTTCTATAGAATCTAATTTGCTAGTATTTTGTTAAGAATGTATTTGCATCAGGGATGTTCATCAGGGATTTTGCTTATAGATTTCTTTTCTTGCAGTATCTACCTGGTTTCAATATCAAAGTAGTGCTGGCCTCATGAAATGAGTTTGTGAGTATTCCCTGCTCTTAATTTTTTGGAAGAGATTGAAAATGATTCTTCAAGTGACTTGCAGAATTTACCATTGAAACCATCTGTCCCTGGGCTTTTCTTTGTTGGAAGATTTTTATTACTGATGTAATCTTCCTACTATTAATAGATCTATTCAGAATTTATATTTTTTTCATGAATTAGCCCTGAGAGTTTGCGTATTCCTACATATTTATTTATTTATACTATGCTATCTAATCTGTTAGTATATAATTGTTCATGGTAGTCTCTTAGGATTTATTTCGTTACTATGGCATTAGTTATAAAGTCTCCTTTTTTCATTTCTGATTTTATTTATCTGAGTCTTTTCTTTTTTCGTAGTCTAGCTAATGGTTTATTGACTTGTTAATCTTTTTAAGAAATTAAGACTTGGGGACAGCAGGTCATATAATGGTTATGGCACTGGACTCCCACATGACTGACGACGATTTAAGTCCTGGGCCGAGCAGCTTAAAAATCACACTGGGTGCATGTGCATGCATGGTGCCAAAGATTCCAGGAGGAAAATGGAGAAGGGATTATGTTATGGCCATCACCTTTAGGGGGTGATTTCCTTTTTTTTTTTTTTGAGAGGTATTTACTATAGGGTGAATGCGCTCACCTGAAAGACAGAGACAGAGAGACAGAAAGTGAGAAATCACCTCCCAGGAGTGGATGGCCACACCACAATCATTTCTCTTCCATTTTCCTCCCAGGATCTTGGGCATGCATGCACATACACTTGGTGTGAGTTTAAGCCAACAAGATCGAGACTTGAACTGCGGTTGACTACATGGGAGTCCAGTGACGTAGCCATTACACCATCTGCTAGTCCAATGGTGGTTTCTTGCTTTCTGTTTCTCTTTCTCTGGCGAGTGCACTGACCTATGGCAAAAACCAAAAAAATACAAAAAAATAAAAAAAAACCCAAAAACAAAAAAATAAAAACCAAACCCAACTTTACTTTCATTGATCTTTTCTATTGTTTTTTTTTCTTATTTATATTTCATTTATTTGTTATCTAATCATTATTAATTATTTCCTTCTGCTAATTTTGAGCTTAGTTTCTTCTACTGTTTCTAGATTCTTCAGGTGTAAAGTTAGATTGTTTAGTGAGGTCTTTATGCCTTTAAAATGTAAGCATTTATTGCTATAAACTTCTATTTCAGTACTGCTTTTGTTATATCCCATAAATTTGCCATGATGTGCTTTCATTTTAGTTTACCTAAAGATAGTTCTTAAATTCTTTTTTTTTAGCAATTGATTACTCAAAAATATGTTGTTAAATATTTATGTATTTGTTAATTTTAAAAATTTCCTTCTGCTATTGATTTCAAGTTATGTTACTATGGTCAGAAAAGATGCTTTTTTCTTTTCTTTTTCTTTTTTGAGAAAATTTTGCTATAGAGCCCATGTACTCACTGGAGAGACAGAGAAAGATAGACAGAAAGTCAGAAATCACCCCCAGGGGAGATGGCCACATCATAATGTCTTCTCCTTCATTCTCTTCGGATTTTGGACATGTATACACACGTGCCTGGCATGAGTTTCAAGCCTCTGGGTCCAGAACTTGAACCACAGTTGCCCACATGTTAGTCTAGAGCCTTAAGTAATATACCACTTTCTGGTCCAGTATAATTTCAATTGTTTTGTATTTGCTAAGGATTGTCTTGTGACCTGTCATGAGATATGTTGTGGAGAACAATCCATATATGCTTAGAAAGGATGTATATTCTGCTGTTTGGATAGAATTTTCTCTTTGTGTTTGTTAACTCCACTCGGTCTACAGATCCACATGTTTTCTTATTAATTTGTCTAGTTGTTCTATCACATATTTAAAGTGGGGAATTGAAGCCTCCAGCTATTATTTTATTGCTATTTCTCCCTTCAGTTCTGTCAAAGTCTGTTATATATAATTAGGTGCTCTGATACCAGGTGAGCATAAATTTAAAATTGTTATATTGTTAGTATGAATTGATCCTTTTATTGTCATATAATGCCTTCTTTTGTATCTTGTGACAGTTCTTGACTTCAAGTGTATTTTGCCTGATATAAGTATATTTACTATGCTTTATTTTGGTGACGTTTTGCATGTTAACCAAAGTTGACAGACAAGTTTGATCAGACAATAGGAAGCGAGGAAAGTGTTGGATGTAAAGGGAGCCTGGAGACATGCCACTTGTTTTTATACTTTCACTTTTAACCTATGTCTGACCTTGAATCTAAAGTGAGTCTTTTGTAGACAGCATATAGTTGGATCTTTTTTTATTTCCCTTTTTACATTCAGCTACTATATGTCTTTTTATTTATTTATTTTAATTTGACCAAAGAAGAGGGGAGAGAGATAGAGAGAGTGAGAAAGCAATCCACCAGGTCTGGGGCTTGAACTAGCGTTGGTCATGTGGGAGCCCAGCATCCTTAACCACCACTCCACCTGCCAGCTCCCTGTATGTCTTTTGATTGTTTTTTCTTGTTGTTGTTCATTTTTTGTTTGTTTGTTTTGCTATAGGGCACATGCACTCACCAGAGAGACCCTGAGACAGAAAGAGAGAGAGAGGAAAAATGAGAAATAACTCACTGGCAGGAGTCGACCAAACCTCAAACCCTACTCCTTTATCTTCCTCTTGGGATTCTGTTCATGAACACACGTGCCCAGCACAGTTTTCAAGCCACTAGATCCAGGACTCAAATGGCGGAGTCGACCATGTGGGGTCTAGCCACCTTAACCTCCATGCCACCTGTAGGCCCTTGATTGAGGATTTTAATCTATAATATGTAAGGTAATTATTGATAGGGAAGGGCTTACCATTGCCATTTGGTTGTTTTTTTGTCTATCTGATAGTTCTTTCATTCCTATTTTTCTCTCTTCCTTTGGACATAAGATTTTCATAATAATAACTTGTATGATTTAAGTGGTACTTAGGTAAAGTTGAAATATGATCATTGTAAGTATATGTTAGTATATTCAAACTCACTGACAAATGAATTTGGAAGCATGAAGGGCTCTTAATTTGATGACTGTGCGGTAAGTGATGTTTAAGGCAATGTATGATATTTCTTACTAAGTCATCGACATACAATGGCAGGCAGGTTGCAAGCATGTATGGTTGCTGTTACTATGTTCTATGAGTTTTCATCCATGAGACCAAGACTTATTGTTGGAGAATGGTAAAGATAGGCTGGGTCTTCAGTGACCACCTTCATCACACACGGGGCAGTGATGTTTACCAGGTTTGACCACGTTGAGATGATTCCATCATTGGTCTTCCTCTATTTGCATCTACTTGGAACACTGTCTACCTACTTCTCTTGCTTGGTTGATGTATTCTTCCTCTGGATTCCACTTTGAATTTTACTCTTAAGTGTGAGTCAGAAAGCATCCTACATATTTTGTAGTAAAACAGTTACAATAATTAATTTAAATGTAACATTTTATCACTTATATCCATTATAAGACTCAAAGTTCCTTGACAGCAGAGACAAGCTGCACTTAATTCATGTCATATCGTAAGCATAACCTGGTGACCCTATGTGTAGATGCTGGGGATACAGGGAGGAGTAGATGTTATAAAGGGATAGAATCTCATTATGAATTTGGATTATGTCATGTAATGTTAATAAGGAATTAGACACGTGATCAGTGTGGTGAGGAGTATTCCAGGAAAATATGCATGTATAAATAAACTAAGTGGGAAAAGAACTTGATGAATTCCAGAAACATGTTTGACTGGACCATGAAAGCAAACAAGGTGTGAGATACAGAGTGAGCCTGGAGACATGTTACAAGCAAAACCGTGCAAGTCTTTATAAATGATGTTTAAGACTGAATGATAGGAACAAACCAGGGGTTATATTCTTATAGAATAAAACATTTTCAAAAAGTTTTTATTTTCCCTTCAGTAGGATCAATGGTGTCAAATGGTATTGAAGTTCAAGGCCCATTAAAGTGAGCAGCGTGAAGGGCGTTAGAATTTCATCAAAAACATGGGACCAGCAGTTAACATAGTGGCTATGTCACTGGACTCCCATGTAGTTGACCGCGATTTGCGTCCTGGATGTGTGTGCATGCGTGCCCAAGATTCCGAGAGGAGAATGGAGGAGAAGGAATTGCAGCATGGCCATCCCCCTAGGGGGTGATTTCTCGCTTTCTCTCTCTCTCTGTCTGTCTGGCGAGCGCACGCGCCCTATAGCGAAAACCTCTCCAAAAAAAAAAAAAAAAAAAATTTCAACAAAAAAATTTTAACTGTTGTGGAAAGG
>NW_006160069.1:631913-648640 GCF_000334495.1 Tupaia belangeri chinensis | reverse complement strand
GCCTATAGCGAAAACCCCGACAAAAAAAAAAAAAAAAAAAAAAAGAATTTCATCAAAAACATTTTCACTAGTGTGGAAAGGAGTAGAAATCAGCCTTGCATTATCTGAATAGCTGTTAACATAACAGGGAGAAGAGAAAACATATTTAAAAATCTCTGATTTCTCTCAGGAATAGGATCATAGCTAGGAATGAATCAAGGATCAAATAAGGCTAATACTTTAAAATGGAAAACATTTACCTAGAACATGATCTGGAGTAGATGTCAACGAAGTATTTTAATGAGATTTTAATATGACTTAGCATGTCAAAGTAGTTTCTTAGTGAAATTGAGAGTCTAAAGTCAGACGTGTATTAGAACTCAGGGCATTTATTTTATGGTATTCCTCTTCTAATCTTAGAACTTCAACTCTAAGGTAGATTTTTTTTTTTTGCCATAACTGCCATCCAAAGTCTTATCTGTTTCAAGTTATTTTAGAAAATTTTAAATGTCAGAAATATTATTTTGTGTAAAATTTTGAATTATATTTCTTTTTAAACTTTACAGATGTCAACACTTCCTATGTGCAGAGAAAATTCTTCTATGCTCATGCCAGCATTTCAAAACACTTTAATTACTAAAAGCATACATACATACACTTTGGTAATTTACAAAATTAAAAAAAATTAAGAGTAAGAAAACTAATTTCGTAAGTCATAAATTCAAACTCTTTTAAATTTAGTTCATATCGAAGAGAAAGGAATGCTATTCCTTTTGTAAACTAGAAGCACTTGACCATAATTTTCAGCCTTGTAGACATAGTCAATCAGAATGAAATGAGTGTCACAAAGAAGACAAAGGCCTCATTCAATTTACGTTGATTTTGCTCAGATCACAAAATAAATTGTTTTTCCATTTTGCTTTCATCATGAGGAAGTCAAATTTTCAAACAAAAATTTTACATCATGGTATTAGGAGCTGAAAATTAACATGTCACCAAAGTCTGCAGCAAAAGCCCTGGGATTTTTTGTTGATGGGTTTGTACTGACTAAAATAAAGATGGAAGAAAATCGTCTCTTTTTCTGTGCTAGCAAATTCACCAGTGTTCTTTTTAGTAGAAACAATAACTTCTGCTTGTCTCACACAACTCATTTATCTCACTTTCCAGACTTCACAATTTTCTTTTTTGAAGTAGCCAACTGGGGGCATTTTCACAAGAGAGTATGGCAGTGAGTTAATCAGGTTTGGAGGCTGCTGAATAACATCTAATTGGGCTAGATGACTGGTCCTAGTTAGTCTCTTTTCTCTGCTCAAAATTCTATTGCAAATGTAAAGCTAAGACCCCTGAAGCTTCATCAAGTTACACTTCACAGAACATCAAATGTGTATTTTGAACATACTCAAATCCATGTAACTATAAAATCGGTCTCTGTAACACTAACTAATGCTGCTTCTCAGTGAGTAAGAAAAACGTCTCAAAAGGAATTTTTAAAATAATTCCTCAGCACTGGATAAAAAAGTTTATCAGGAGGTCAAAACAGTCTCCCTCGGAGGCCAAATACCTATACTGCTCAGAGGAAAAGCAACATGAATACTCATAGTTAATTAAAAGCTATTTAAGTGGCATACTTTTACTCTTCCAGAATTCTGAACATTTTCTTTTCAACAATATTTTAAATGAGTTATTCATCTGCTCAGATTCCACTGGCACTTTATGGTGGGCTTTGTAGACCTTCTCTGAAGACAAATCCCAAAGTGACCTTAAAGGGGCTTCTGCCTACACAATACAAACCTTCTAACTCCCAAAGAATCACTGTTTAATATCAGACAACTCCCAGAGGGAGTGGGACATCTTCGCACAAATAGCATGTTAGGAGAGTGAGTGCTTTTTGGGGTTTCACATAATTAAAGTTCTTTTTAATTATCTCCTCTTGTGTCGCTATCCCAGGTCAAAGCCACCTTCTAATCCTTCTTAAGTGACAGTTATCCAGGCTACCTATTTACTTGTGATCCAAAAATGCTGCTAGGTAAGAAAACAGTAAATAAGTTTATTTGCTGTTCAACAGGATACTAATATCCCAGGGTTTTTTTTTTTTTTTCCATTTTCTTCTTACTATCTTATTCATTTTCTAGTTTAAGCATTCTAAGATAAATGCATAGTTATGAATAAATACTCAAATATATTCTTTTTTTAAAGAATTATTTTATTTAACTTTATTTATTTATTTATTTTAATTTGACCAGAGAGTGAGTGAGAGAGAGAGAGAGAGAGAGAAAGCAAAGCCATCTGATCCAGAATTCTAACTGTGATCAGCCATGTGGGAGTCCAGGGCCCTTAACCACCACCTACCAACTCCAAATCTATTCTGTTTTTAAAAGTATATCTTTTGGATCAGCTTTATGGTTTGGTGGTTAAAGCAGCTGGATCCCATATGGCTGAATCTGTTGTTTCAGTCCCAGATCCATTGACTTGAGAAACACGCTGGGCATGTGTGTGTGTGCGTTAAGCTCTTAAAATGAAAAAATGAAAGAAAAGAAATTGAGGTGTGACTATTGTCCATGGGGGGGCAGAGGTTTCTTTTCCTTCTCCTTGCCTCTGTTTCTCTGGTGAGCACACACTGTAGCTGGCAAAACTTTTTTAGTTTTTGTGGAAAAATGAAAGTCAAATTTATTAATTTAATTTGATAGTTTGTTTCCCACCTGAAAGCATATGAGGGTACTTAAAAAGTTGGTGAAAAAAACTGAAATTAAAATACAAGTTTATTTTGTTGAAAAAATTTTTTGAATCCATACATGTAGTTTTTTTGGTAATATGTACTTTCCGTGAACTTCTTGAAGACTTTTTATATGTGCCTTTACTGCCTGGAAATGAAAAGCAAACAAAAACAAAAACAAAATAAAACCAAAACAAAAACAAACAAGCAAAAGACAGGTAACAGGTGAAAGAATTATCAGTGAGCAAGGCCAGCTGGGTCAGGAAACTTCATTCAGAAAGTGCTGAGCACGAGCCTGTCCGAAGTGGAAAGGAAATAGCAACACTGAAAGTATTAACTCTCTCAACATCTCCTAGACTCGGAATCTTGATTTGAGATAGAAAGTCAGATTCACTACATGCAAGTCCTTATTCATGCTATATTTTGTCTTTCTTTCCTCTCCTCAGTCCTGCAAACTGACTGGACCTTTATTCTGTGTTTCATTCCTGTTTTCCTAGATGAACAGCGCCAACAATTTAGCATCTCAGCTAGACATCACGAAGTTGTCTCCCACCCTGCCCTGTCCCACTCTTTGAAGTATGACTCATAACCATGGCGCACACTGCTCCAGCAGGTCAGAGACATCCATCTCTTCCACTCCATTGACTCTGCCGATGTTCTATTTAGATGCTCATAAACTCTTCCCTGTGCTATCACAGAGTTTCAGCTGCAAGCGTCTCCTCCATCTGCCACTGCCATGAGGGTTATTTTCCAAGACTGCAGCTATATCCAGTCAAGCCACTGAATGAACAAACTATTTCCTGAACTCTATAGAGGGAAACCTTATTCTCTGATCCTCATGAAACATTATTCAGACAGGCAATTTGTAGTTCTCATCTCGGCAAGTCACACTCCTTTGACTCCTGCAATGTAACACCCGTCTTTATGTATCAATTTTTGTGAATGAACCACTTTTACTATTATTATTGTTCTTTGTTAAAATAATATGTAATCCTGTCTTCAAAACAGAATTTGTCTTGTATTTTCCATCTTTTCTCTCAAGTTGAAAGAAATATATAATGCATACCCCACGCTGATTCTTTTCTCAAATAGGAAAATATCTTCCTGGACCATGACACCACATTTTTTCCAACAATATTTTTACAGGTAAGTCATCAGACTTTTAAAAATAGCTTACCATTATTTAATCTTATATTTATAAGTCAAAAAATCTCCAAATAATTTTGCCCTTTAAGGAATTGCTAACATTATTCCAAATATAATATTTGTTTTCTCTTCTAACTTACTTAAATGTATGCATATATTTGAATGTAAAACTCTGTTGAGGACTGCTATTGTTTTGTTTAGACTTATGAACTATTATAAATGATTTATTTTAAGATTTTTGCCATAGGGCACGTGTGCTTGCCAGAGAAAGAGAAAGAGCGAGAGAGACAGAAAGAGAGAGGGAAAGTGAGAAATCACTCTCTCAGAGAAGATGGCCATGCCTGAGTTCCATATGCACAAATGCCCAGAGTGTTTTTTAAGCTGCTGGGTCTGGGACTTAAAACTCTGAGTCAGCCATGTGATACTCAGCGCCTTGATCATCTTGTTACTTGCTGGCCTGAATTTTTGATATTTTTTGTTTGCTAAACAACAGTATCCTTGAAAGGGCCATGATTTTGTTTCTTGACATCAAATTATGAAATATTTTAAGAAACCGTGGTGATGGTTTCTCTATTATTATTATAACAGTAATAAAAATTACTGTTATTCTTTCTCTCTTGCTTCTTTCTTTCTTCCTTTTTCTTTCTTCCTCTCTTTCTTTCTTTCTCTCTCTCTTTAACTCTTTCTTCTTTCTTTTTGTTAGAAGATTCATGTACTTGCCAAAGAGGAACAGAGAGACAGAAAGGGAGCGAGAGGAGAAAGCGCCTTCCATGGAGAATGGTCACACCGCATCCCTTTTCTTCATTTGTCTCTTTTCAGGATTTTTGGCATGCTTCTACCCACACATGATGTGTTTCTCAAGTTGCTGGGTCTAGAAATCATACTGCTGGGTTGGCCATGTGGAATCTAGCTGCTTTAACCACCAAGCTATGGAGCCAGCCTTTCTATTTTCTTTTAAAGCTAAGCACCTTCAGGTTAAGCTTTTCTTTTCTTTCTTTCTTTTCTTTTTTTTTTTTTAATTCATAATAGAGCATGTGTACACATGAGAAAGAGAGATAAAGTCAGAGAGAAGCATCCTCAGCAGAGCTCAGCCATGCCACGATCCCTTCCCTTCAGTTCTCTAGCCTGCCAGATGCAGGCGCATGTGCCTGGCATGTTTTCAGGTTGACGTGGTCAGGGACTTGACACACACTGCAGGACAGGAAGCTGCATGCGTGCCTATACTAGCCTCCAACCCTACAATCTTGCACACCACTGGCTTGGCCACAGAGGCTAGGCCTAAAGAAAAAGCTTCTCATTCTGACAAACTTTCTTTTCATCATTTGGCAGTATTTCTATGATTTCCCAAAGTCTGTGGAAGTATTTGTTAAATTTAGCAATTATTTTTCCTTGACTAAAACTCTGAGGTATTAAATTTGTAATGTGGACATATAATTGCAAATGCCTGTTTCCTGACATCCTAATTTCAGCCTCCCTGACTTCAGCATATTTTTATTCATTGCCATAGTATCAGTGTTTCTCATATTCTATTTATGTTACTCATGCACTCTCAATATTCTCTGACATGAGAAAATAGCTCATCTTTGTATTTGTCTACTCCGAACTTGACAAACTGTTTAAGGTACAGATCAAATTTACCTCTTGCTTTGTTTGAACTGTTTCAATGCCTACATTGACACCTTTCTTTAGACAAATAGAAATTCAATATTCTGTGCTATAATTTTTTTCAGTTGTACAACTTATTATGGACTGAATATTGCTCTGGCAAAATTCGTATATTGAAGTCTTAACTCCTATACCTCAGAATGTGACTATTTTGGGTGACAGAGTCTTTAAAGGGTAACTGAGTTAAAAGGAAGTCATGAGGGTAAGTCCTGATCCAGTTACCTGTTGTTATCCTTGTAAGAAGAGGGAGGAGATGTGGACACATACTCGGACATCTCCTGCAGCCGTGGTACTGCGGTAATGCAATGACCTGCAATGTGAGGCTGTAGGAAGGTCCCAGGTCCACATTCTGTGGTCTCTCTCTGCATGCTGGGCACACACACACGCACACACACACACACACACGCACACGCACACACACACACACACACACACACGCACACACACACACACACACGATCCAAGCTGGCTGAAGACAGGGTGGATCCTGTCTGATCCATCATGAAAATCCTGTTGAGTGTGCCTCTCTCTCATGGAAAATATAAATAAATAAACTTACGAAGAGAGAGAGAGACATCTGGGGTACACGTGCACAGATGAGCCATTATGTGAATGGGCATTAAGAAGGTGGCCCATTTATAGGCCAAGGAGAGAAATCTCAGGGAAACAAACCCTGCTGTACTTTGATCTTGGACTTCCAACATTCAGAACTATGAAAAAATTAATTTCCATTGTTTAACTTACCTATTCTGTGATATTTTGTTAAGGTAGCTTAGGAAAAAAATGAATATATAAATGAATCACATAAAAGACACATAAAATAGGGGCCAGCCAATGACACAGCAGTAATGCAGTACTCTGTGAGGCTGGACCCACATAGGAGAGTCCTGGATTTGCATCCCAAGGCTTCCTGGGCATGCCGGCAGATACGCAGACCCATGACTGGAGCTGATGGGGGTGGGAGTGCCTCCAGAGTGTTAAAGGACCCTGTTAGAAGTGCTTGTCTCTCTCTCTCTCTCCTGCTCCCTCCCTCCCCCTTTCTCTTCTCCGCTCATGCAAAATATAAATAAACTTAATAACCAGAGAATAGAAATGATGCAAAAACTCACATGAGGCAATAATTCAATTTATAGACACCAAACTAATTGAACGTAAATATTTTAAGATACATTAGAGGAAAAAATAGGTGAAGGTTTGAACCTGGGCATTATTATGTCATCTGTGAGCCATTGGACTTCTTCTATTCATTTTTGTATTAAAACTATGCAATTCAAATTAATTCTAAATTCATTACCTTTAAAACCCTAGTCAACACAGGGATTAGCAGGAAATGTAAACTGTTGATTTCTGTGGAAGGATTGCGAGTACACTTAGGTTGGTTTATAGTTATTTAAAAATTTTTTACATTATTAAAAAGAATTAATACATTCTTTAGAAATAATTTTTATTCACATGAAATAATATGGAAGTGAAGGCTAATAAACTTGGTTTTGAATCTTAATTATTCCATTCATATTCTCTTTGGGAGACATTGGGAAACAGCTTGACCTCTATGACTGGATTATAATAAATGGGAGTATCTTTTTCTTTATACACAAAGGAAGTGCTTAATACTTACAGACTGTTGATAAGATTATGATTATATATATAATATATAATCATCTAATAGAGTATCAAGCTTATGCAAGCAGTCTCTATGCTTGCTAGTAGAGATATTATCATATTGTTTAAAATACTGAATAGGTTAGGGAAGTTACTGACCTGTGAAAGATTCCAAAGCAGCTTAATTTGGGTGAACATTGTCTCCAAACACATAGACACATGAGTTAATGAAGAAAAAATATTAAAGGTCTATAAGAAGGGTTCCAAACTATGCACATGAGAGAATTCATAACTACTTAACTATGAATTTCCTACACTTGTGTTCCTACATGTCACCGGCCCTTTTGGACAGACTGAGACGAATGCAGCTAGATGTTCAGCTGTCTCACATCAGGTTATTAAACACTCTTATTTTGTTCTTACATTATTAGCTTTTCACAAATTTCACTGAGGAAAATTACCTTAGAACCTTAAGAAATTTATCACCACACAACTGAGAAAAATCAATATTTACCAGTGGGTGAGTTTATTTTATAGGAAGAAGGAAAATTACCAAGCTTAGTTATCAACATTAAAACAAAGTTAATCAGTAAATGTAGAAGATACTGAACTAGCTACTGATTTAAAGAAGAGGAAAAGATGGACCAAAGGAGAGAGAGAAAAGAAAGAGAAAAAAAAAAAGAGAGAGAGTGAGAGCGAGAGAGAGAGAGAGAGCGCGCCAGTGCAAAAGAGAACATAAGAACACAAGCAGAATTATAGATTTGTTTTTATTCTTTATGAGTTAAGTAAAACTCCGTAGGAAATTAATTTACTTAGGGTGTCCCCAAAGACTGAAGTATGCCAACACCATGCTTTGAGGATAGGACTTCACCTTAGGATGACTCAGAAAATAAGATAAATAAATGGAAATAGAATAAACAGTAAGTAAAGGGGATGCTCTTAGTAGTCTAATAAGCTATCCTTTGGGAAAAGCCGTGAGGAGGAGACTGGAAGTGAACTATGCCATAAATAAAAGTGAGTTCAAGAGAGAGAGAGAAAAAACAACAAAAAACACTTCATCTATGTATAGGAAGGTTGTCACGTGCTTGAGAGACCTTCCAGCTGAAATGCAAGCCTCATGTTTCTCCCAGTACTTGCATGGAAGTAGTCGTAATTAATCAAGCATGTCATTGTATCACAGCATCACAATCCGGGAGGGATGTCCAAAACGACAGAATCTCATCCTCCGGAGGATCCATGGGAGAGGATGTGGAGCATTTATGGCAATCGCTGCCCTCTATGACTCCCCTTGAACTTCTGGCCCCACTTTCTCCCAGAAAACGTGTGTTCAACTACAGCTAGGGAGCAAATAGAAAGTTAAGATCCTCATAGTGGCTTGCATTGTATACTGCATTAAAATGATCATAGAGAGTTTTACAGTTTTGTAAAATGGGGAATGAATATGTATGTGCCTTTTAGATCGACTTAATCACTTCATAGGTTGACACATTATGGTCACGATATCACATAATAACTCTGCTGCTAATAGAAGTAATGAAATGAATGCTGACATTAATGAAACTCCAGAAATAGATATGCCAACCCAGGTTGCTGTTTCCTGTGTGGACTGACAAATTAACAATAAATTCTGAGTTTTCACGAGTATGTTCAGTATTCTATAATTAAAGTAGGACACTTCTGGCTTGTTTAAACTAGAGGGGCTATTAGGTACACTAATAGTAGGGTGAGGACCCTTATGTGGAGTATTCAGAAATGGAAGATTTTCTCCAAGACTTGTAGCCTATCAAACCTGAGATACCCAGCCTTTTTAGAGAGGCATTACTAAGTTGTCCGGTTAGTTTTAGAAAACTTCAATTCTAACTGCTGCCATCTAACACTGACCATTGTACAACATATAAAATCCATAATTAAAATGAATGGAAATGTGTTTGATGTTTTGGAGAGTTTGGGGGGCAAATCTTGATAGGATGAACATTTTTAGCCTACTCTATAAGACAGTCTTCAAAAAGTTCACGGAAAAAATAATTAAAGTACAAGTTCAGTTTGGTAAAAAAAAGTTTTGAATCCATGCAAAATGTTTCCATAGTACCTATTTTCCATGGAAGTTTTGAAGACTCTTTATATAGTAAAACAAACAAACAAACCAACAAAACTCAAAAATCTCACTTTATATCATTTTAATAAAAGGCTGAAAAAAGCACAAAGAAGTAAATTGTGAATAATTCAGCAGTAATTAAGCAGCAATTTTCCTTTGGTGGTTCCTGGGAAAGTTTCCAGTTACACATTGTATTTTACCTATATGTGGTCATTGCCCTCTCTTAGTCTCTAAATACTCAAAGTGAATATGGAAAAAAATCATCCTTACAGAATCCACATATTTTTCTTTTCTTTTTTTTAGTTTTATTTATTATCATTATTATTATTAATTTTAGATTTTTAACATAGGGTGCTTTTGCTCATCAGAGAGAGAGAGAGAGAGAGAGAGAGAGAGAGAAACAAGTAAATAAGAAATCATTCCCCGAGGTGATGGTTAGACCACAATCCTTTCTTCTCCATTCACCTCTCAGGATTTTCGGCATGCACGCATATACATCTGGTATGTTTTTCAAGCCACCTAGTCAGGGACTTGAACCATAGAGGAAGACATGTGGGATCCAGTGTCTTAACTACCAAGCCAGTTGCTGGCCCACAAAAAGCCATGTTTTAAAACACGTATTGAAGCCACCTTTCATCCCACTCTTCTAGCTGTTCTAGCTCCTTCATTAGGGGAACTTCAGTAATCTATGTTTCTTTTGTGTTCCCACCACTGTTCCAAATTCCTTAAAATAACAATTGTATTCTGGGAAGCTACAGATGATGAAGATAATAAACATTTCTGAAATTGGCTACTACATGGAAAGCTTAAACCCAGTATAGGTGTTAGATAAACATTGTGAAATAAACACTGTGAGAAAGGGATGTTTAAATGAACTCAATGACGTCTTGGTAAGGACTTTTAAGTTTTAACGTTTTTCATTTGTCTTTTCTGGGATGATTGGAAAGCATGGTGAGACTAAAAATATATTCTTCCAAAATAGCATGGATTTGCAAGAAAACGTGATTTCTCAGCTGAATGTTCAATCCTACAAGATTTTTACATTTATCCAAGTTGTCACATGTACTTCACTTTTGATATCTATACGTTATATACAGAGAGGAATTTATTTTTTCTGGCATTAAAACTTTGAGGCTTAATATATTATTTCATTTCTATCTTTCTTATTTTATTTATTTTTTTGTTTGACAGAAGGTGATTGTCAAAATCAAGCATGTTTCTGTAAAGGTGAAGATCAAGGTGAACGTCTGAACAAATGGTGGAGCAAACAAGAAAGCTGCTCATTTTCTTCTTTTGGTTATGTCCACCCCAAACAGTTAGACTCACGTCCTGTTTCATCACGGTCTCCTTCCTTCTGTCTTCCTCCTGCCTCTTTTCCTGTCTTTCTATTGTTTGAGCAGCTATTCAAAGGTTTCGGATAATCAATCACACAGCACTGTTTAACGTGTCTCTGCCCTGAGAAACCTTTAAACAGTCTCTTTGCAACTGTGTAAAGATGTAGGATATTTTGCCAAGATGGTAAACTCCAGATTCCTTGCTTTCTGTAATGATCTACATTATTAACGCAGTCTCTCAAGAATTTAATGAAAATATAGGCAGAAGATGGCGCTGTTTACTTATTATTTAAAAGTCAGCCATCACACTATAAAGAAAGAACAATGCTAGAAAAAAACACAGTATTATTCAAAACTGGAAGTGAGGTTAAGAATAAAACACAATTTTTGAACTTAAAATAGGAAAGATAAATTTTAAATTAGACAAGGTAAACTGAGCAGTAAAAAAGAGTCTTTCTGACTGTTGGATTTTCAGAAACAGCCCATTTCAAACATAATTTAATTCTAGTTACATGTAGTAGAATACTAAAACCAGGCACCTGGAGTTTGGATCCCAACTCTACCCTTACAAGCCCTATGACTCTAGACAAAGTATTGAATGTCTCGTGAAGTTCAATTATTCTTACTATAAAATGGGGGTAATAACGCCTATTCTCTGTGATTTCATGGATTGAATGGGCACATAGAAAAAGTTGATTACAATGCTAGATGGTAGGTCACTGGCTGTCTTGTTAATGACTCTCTCATCATCAGGTAGCACAATGCCTAACCTTGAAATCTGTGTAAAAATTGATTAACTCACTGGAAAGACCCAAAATTTAATTAAATTTTGTGCTGTCTTACAGATAATACTTAAATAGAAGCACAACAAGCATAAAAAATATACCAAGTTACCAATCTTGAGCTTTAGAGACGCAACTATGTCAATCTTTCCTTTTCTTTAGTGATAAACAGTGATTCTCAGTTAGATTATTGAAGATAAACATTATTAATAAGTCAAAATTTTTATCTAAGTTTTCAGAAGCACTAAGCAGGTGTACTATTATATTTAGAGAGCAAAAAATAAGAGTATTGCTCTTTTACATTTTATTTTATTTATTATTATAATTGTAGCTATTACTTCAGAGCCTACCTTTCCTTCATAAAATTTAAAAGGGAAAATAACACACAATAGAACATTTTGCCTTTCTTGCTCCCTAAAATTTTAAATGAAGACACAGCACTTTAACATGAACATTTTAAATTCAATGAACATTGTAAATTTATATGTACACAGAAATTAAAGACTTGTTCTATCTTGTAACATTTAATTTTTCAGCAATATTAATTTTAAACATCCAAAGTTTAAATGGTTGTGAAGGCATTGTTAAATGGGTATTCATTTTTATAATCTCCACGTGACAGAGCTATTTGTCAAAGATCTACTTTCTCTTCTTGAGGACATAGCTGGGCTTCATTTCTTGGTCCTCTTTGGAATTGGATGTGGCCTTAGGAGTGAGTTCTAGCCCGTAGAATGTCCTCAGGAGCAGTGTGTGCCAACTGCCCACCAACGCTTCTTGGAGGACTGTATACTGCCAGCACCCCAACAACCTATTCTTCCTTCTACGACCTATATGCAGATGACATTGAGGTTCTAGGGATAGCAGAGCCACGAAATTCAAAGAATCTGGGCTGCTGAAAGTCTGTAAAGGAGTTCCCCACATAGTCCAGAGACTGTTAGGTAAGTGGGAAATAAAGCTTCTCTTTGCTGTGCTAGCTAGTGTACCAAACTGTATTCTCATAAGATAAAATAGTCAGCTAGCAGTCTCATTGGGACATACTACCTACTTCCATACTTTAGTACTTTCTAGGCTAAAATAGGGACACCAAGTATTAAGTATCTCTTGATGGAAGAACCGGGATGCCTTGCTCATTCAGCTCATCAGCAATTTTATATAATGGATGTTCACTTTTCATTAATCTATTTGTTTTCTTAAATTAAAAATAGCAAATAATAGCTCATTGATTGTTAATGCTTGAGTACATTTGCACAGCTATTTGTGCCTCTTCTCATTATGTTTCTGCTCCATTTCCTCCACTAATCTGTGTAATGGAGGAAAATATTTAAAATAAAATTGATAGCAGCCATTTACACCTTCCGAAGAGTGGGGAGTCTGTGACATAAGAGTTACTTCCTATTTTATTGCTCTTTATCCATCTCTCAGAGTCTGTAGCAAAGTGAGAACGGATTAGTTACAGCTCTATCTTTACTGTGGAAGAAGACCTGGAAAGACAGTCTGTTGCTAAGAACATAATGCTCAGTCTTCAATGGTGCAGAAAGAAATAGAGGTCTAGTGGCAAGCGAGGATATGAAGACACATTTCTCTGATTAATTAAGTAAAAGTGAGCAATTTGCCTTGATGTTGAGAAATGACATGTATAGTCTTCACTAGAAGAGAGGCTAGACAGTTGTGAGAAAGCTGATGTGGTGACATGCTTTTGGAGTAGGTTAGTCAGGGCCACGTGCTGGTTCCTTTCTGTCATCTGCTCCTTTTCCTGCTTTGTGCTCAGGTAGGTGGATCATGTATATTTAACTTTCTGACTTGGTGCACCTGGCTAGTGTGAAGTACAGTCAAGCTCTGCGTAACTCTGTTCTAGTCAACAGCAGATAGCGTACAGGATGGTAGCCACAAGATTCTGGAAAGTCCTTTATCACTTCCGGCACCTGAACCTGATACCACTTCCTTTCTTGCCTGTTTAGGATAAGGGTGGGAATGGATTCCCTGCTTTACCAGTCTCTGAGCATTGCTGTCTTCTTTTTTGGTTCTCCAACCTTTACTCTTTCCACTTAAACACTTCTAAGGGGATTCATCTCCTGTTAGGACTCTGTATTAGAGTTATTGCTGATGAGGATGTTACAGAAAAGGTACCTGGAACATGCTTGGCTTAATCTTCGTGTTGATTTAAAAGTCTTTACAACCAAATTGAATGAGAACTGTATTGATTTATTGACAAAAAGCTTCAATGATATTCTGTATCCAGAGAACATGAAGAGTTCATTCTGTATACCTTTGGCATTGATTACATTAAAGTGAGCATTGTGGCTATAATTAATATTTTAATACCATAGGCATTTACTCCACAGTTTCCTCTACTGAAATCATTTAAACATATAAACAGAAAGCAATCTATTTTTATCCAAGCCTCACTCTCCAACAGCTGCTGAGATTTAGGCATCTATAACTTCCAGGTGTTAGTGGTATATGTGAATGAAGGAATATGTGGGTTCTTTAGCAGAAAGGAAAGAAGAAAATAGCCTTAAGAGTAAGGTCAAAATAACATTAAAAAAATTCATTAGAAGACAGTTTTTGCAGATAGAAATGTGCATACCTAAGCTGCCTGGAAATTTTTTGAAATCTTGTGAGTGTGCTAGATTTCTCTGAAAAAGTAGGTGGACTAAATGAAGCCAGTTTTTTGTTTATTTATTTTGACTGCCAGAGGTCATGAGTACTTGCCAGAGAAAAATGGAGAAACAAAGACAGAAAGAGAGAGGGAGAAAGCACCCCTAATGGGATGTGGTCCTGCTGCAATACTTTCCCCTCTATCTTTCCATCCTGTCAGGATTTTGAGTACACACACACACACACATGGGCTCAGTATGGTCATCAAACCTTCAGGGTCAGGATTTGAACCACCGTCAACCATATGGGATCTGACTCCCTTAACCACTAGACCACAATAGAGCCTTTTAAAGATAAATTTCAAATAAGAAAAATCCTGGCTGAAATATGTGTAATATTAAAGAAAAAATTATTTAATGATGATTATTAAAGGACGGTAAGGAGAACTTTATTCAGAACTATTGTGTAGGCATAGGGACCTCTGCAAAGAGATTTTTCGGAGGCTAAGAGTTTGGTCTCAATGGTAAATACAACATGGGCAATGGGAGTTTATTGCTGAGAAGCAGGGTAGAGCACAGTGGATGAAACTTACTAACAGCTACCATTAAAAATAAGGGGGCCAGCAGGCGGTGTGGTGGATAAGGGTGCTGGATTCCCACATGGCTGACCATGGTTCAAGTCCTGGACCTGGTGGCTTGCTTTCTCGCTTTCCCTTTCTCTCTCTCTCTGGTGGTCAAATAAAAAAAAAAAAACTAACAATAATGAATGGAATAAAATAAATAAATAATTATTTTTAAAAAAATGAGGAGGATTCTGCATAAATGGACCCAATGAGATTCTTGTTGAAGATGGTCCAGGGTGATCAGGCATGACCTGGGAGATGGTAAAGAATGTGGAACCAATCAGGGTAATCACCCAAGACTGATCATTTATAGAGAATGGAGGATTTCTTGCTAAACTATCCTAGTAGGGTTCTTTGCTAAAACTGGATTTTATAAGGAAGAGTACATGGGCCTAGTTGGGAGCCTGACTAAAGTTTCACCATGTAAAAATGCTTCATATGTAACATAAACCTATATTAAAAGCTACATTCTTATGATATATTAGCAGTTTGGAAATAGTTTTTAATACACATAAACTTTGTGTATTACTTTGCCTTATGTAATAAAACTTTTAATTTTAGATTAGTTTTAGATTTATAGAAAAGTGGTAAAGATAGGACAGAGAATTCCCATATTGTGTCTGCTATTGATGATATCTTACATTAGTATGGTACAGTTTCCTTAACTAAGGAATCATATGGATACATTATTATTAACTGAAGTCCATGATTTAGTTAGGTGTCTAAAAAACATTTTAGAAAACAAACTTTCTTTCTTCCTTTTTTTTTTTTTTTGAGAGGTTTTTGCAATAGGGCGCCTGTGCTCACCAGACAGAGACAGAGAGACAGAAAGTGAGAAATCACCCCCCGGGGGGATGACCACGCTGCAATCCCTTCTCCTCCATTCTCCTCTTGGGATCTTGGCACGCACACACACACGCCCGGCTTGAGTTTTAAGCCTCTGGGTCCAGAATGCGAACCACGGTCGACTACGTGGGAGTCCAACGACATAGCCATTACGCTAACTGCTGGTCCCTCTTCCTTTTCTTTAATTATCAGGGAGTGTGTGTGTTTCCGAGAGAGATGAGAGAGGGAGAGAGAGAGAGAGAGAGAGAGAGAGTGAGCACCCCTCCCCATGGGGCAGAGTAATGCCATGATCCTTTTTCCTCCCTTTCTCCATCTCCTTGGTATTTTGGTGGCATATTTGTGCATGCCCATTGTGTTTTCAAGCCGCTGAGGGCAGGATTCAGACCTCAGCAGGCCGTGTGATCTGGTTCCCCATGCGCAGCATTTGACTGCTGTTCTGCAGGATTGGTGCAGCAGTCTCTAAGGGCACCAATCCCATCATGGGGCTCCACCCTCATGACTTAATTACCTCCCAAGGGCCCCATCTCCAAACAGCCTCACACTAGGGAGCAGGATTTCACATAGGAATTTGGGGGTGGGGACACAAACATTCAGTTCATCTCAACTTTTGATGTCAGAATAACTAGCCCCTTGGTCCTGCTCCTCTTAAAACCTGTAGCCCAGAGTCTTTTCTCATTTAGTCTTCCTGGGAGAGTCTATATCAGCTCTAACAAATCTGGAGTGGGCTGGGCAGCCAGTATAGTCCTGAGGTTCACTGGTGGGGGAAAATGCCTTGCTTTTGAGTGTTGTTTGCCAACTCCATTGCTGAGGATGAGGAGAAATGTCCTAGTACTATAAACTGTCTTTGATGTGCCTTCCAATGTTCAGAAATATTTTATTGGAACTCCTTAAAGCCATTGTAGACACCTTCTCTCATGGAGGAACAGATAAGTTTCTTGTACGTAGCCCATCTTTATCTGGGTCTTAGTTCCTATGATTTCCCTGAAGCTCAATTTGTATATGAAGAATGTTCCTGGAGTCTTCAAAGAGAGGAAAAGAGGAAGCTTGGAAAGCAAAGCGTTGGCATTGTTAACATCTCTATGTTCTTTTTCCCTAGTCTAGACAGTCTCATCTAGTTCCTAACTTGGTGAGTGGAATCACATTCTTTTTTTTTAATTTAAATTTATTTGTTTACGTTCATTCACTGTACATCATTACAGCATACAAAATGAGATTTTCCATCCAGAGTACACTGTATATTGTCTCAATCAAGCACATCAACAAGCATGTTATTGTCAACAAATAATTTTCCATTTCTTGTTTCCTGTATGTTTTGCTTTTTTCCCCCCAACCTTGATTCCCTATC
>NW_006160069.1:618626-630165 GCF_000334495.1 Tupaia belangeri chinensis | reverse complement strand
AGTGTTCAGGAGCAAGCAGAAAGAGGTGATCTGGAATCTCTTTGCCGTTCTGTTGTGATCACTGGTGCAGCAGGTTCAGTAGATACTGAGGAATATGTTAACCCTAATAGTATTTCGATGTTTAGCTACAGTGCCCTTAGATCCATCTAGAAACACATTGAATGGATATTGAAGAGTAGAGAGACAAGAAAAAAGAAAATGAAAAAGAGAGAGAGAAACAATGACAAAGAAAGAGAAAAAAAGACAAAAAAAGAAAAAAAATTATAATTATTGTTTTTCTTAAAACAACAACAACAAAATTTTAAAAACCCAAAAAATAGAAAACTTCACAGCACGCTGCGTGAAATGACTAGTTTGCAGGAGCCATGAGGAATCCTCTTCTGAAGGAAGGCCTCAACTCTCCTGCCTGGGCGGAAGGACCAGAGGGGATTATTAACAAAACAAAAGGTGGAGCTGAGAGCAAGAGAAAAACTTTACCTTTAAAAAAATCGTAAAAAAGAAAACTTACAAAATAATGAGAGGACAGAAGCGGCGAGAGACAAAGACAGAGACACAAAGACAGAGATAGAAGGCCAGAAGGGCTCCCTACCACACTAGCTTTGTTTGCTGGAGGCTGAATTATCAGTAGAAAATCTTCATTTTTCCTGTCCTCTGAAATGACTAGTTTGCAGGAGCCATGAGGAATCCTCTTCTGAAGGAAGCTAGAATCACATTCTTTTGAAGACTCTCATTCCAATGAATGTTCAGAAACTTTCCCCTGTTGCATAATTTTTTGGATCACATTAGGAGCTTCTAAGTACATGAATGAGTAAGATTCCAATTGACAAAATGATGGCAATGTACATATTGTGTGTAGTTTTCTAAAAATGTAAATATCACAGGTTTTTACCCAGTAAATGGTCATTGGAAATTATTAAACAGAATACATATACTTATATTCTGATTTTTTAGCAATATGTTTTTATTTATGGAAGTTTTCAGATTTATGATACAATTCTTTTGCTTGTATTATATTCATGCTATATCCTTTAACATTGTTTTCTAAAAATCCAGACTTTGTAGTTTGTTATTTTTGTCTTAAATTGAGCATCCTTTCTAAAATAGAGAATTATGCATCATTATTCTCTACGGTCAGATGAAATTATTTTAAACCATAGCTCCAGTGTAAGTGAATGTGAATTTCTGATTCTTCATCAGAAAGTTGACTGCCAAGTGAAGAGAAGGGAAGACGTGGTACTACTTGGCTGACAGAAGCCAGTCTTATGCACCGTAGTCTAAACATGCAGTCCTATTGCCTTTGGTGAATTTTTCAGACATCATCTGAGGCCATGTCAGTTCAAATTATGAAGATCAGTTATATTCTTAATTCATAAAACTGGAATTTATTTGGCACTCTCTAAAAGGTAAGCATTGTATTAGACATGGGGTTCAGAAGACTGATGAAAAACAGACCAGAGTTCTGCCTTCAGGAAGCTGATAGTCTAGTGAGAGAGAAGATATTTTCAAATGGCTACAAATCAAAGATAAAATACAACTCTGACAAGTGCTGTGAAATCGTGACGTTCTACGCATTTTAATTTACTTGTTGAGATACAGTGTGAATTTATCCTTTTATAGTATACAGCTCAGGGATTTTAAGATATGTGTAAAGATGTCCAACTATCACCAATATCTGATTCCAGGACATCTGGTTAAGTTTATTATTTAATGAGAGAGACAGAGAGACACAAAGACAGAATCCCCAGCAGGAACTTGATGATGTGATCTCTCCACAGCCTCAGCCAGCCCCAATTACTGTCACCCAAGTGCCCGGTGTAGTCAGAGATCCTCAGACACAAACATCTCATCCTTCCTTTTGAGTCTGCCTTGCAGAGCTCCGGGTTTACTGCTGCACCGCTATCTGACATGTACCACTCTCAGAAGAAACTGTGAATCAAAACACAGTCTCTCCCCTTCATCCGTCTCCCCATCTTAATCTCTTCTGTGTTTCAAGCGATTTGTTTACTTTGCTGGGCATTTCACATAAATAGAATCATACAATGGGGTGGTTTCTTTCATTTAGAATGAAGTTTTTGAGGCTCATTCTCATTGTACTATATATCAATATTCACTCTTTTCTAAATGGATAATATCCATTGTATGGATGCACACATTTTGTTCATTTCATTCATCATGTAATCAAGTTGAACTAATTTCCACTTTGGGGTCACTTAGGAATCATTGAAGCAATGAACATCTATGTACACGTTTGTATGTACATGCATGCTTTCAGTTTTGAGGGGTATATAATTAGGAGGGTAATTATTACATAGCAACGATGTGGTTAATTTTTTGAAGAACTGCCAGATAATTTTCCAGAATGCCTGTGTCAGTTTGGTATCCTACTAACAAAGTGAGATGGTTTTATTTTCTTCAAATCCTCTCCAACACTCATTGGCAGTCTTCCATATTGTAGAATCCCATATGATCTGTCAAGTTAATTTGGTTTTCATTGGCATGTTTTAAATGATAGTGATATTGATTCTATTTTCCTGCATTTATTGGCTATTTGAACTTTTTTATGAGAGAGAGAAGTTGGGGTGTGAGGAGAACAAAAAGAGGCAGCTTTGATAGGTTCTCACTGTTGTGATCCACTGTTCCAGTCTCTAAGCTAGCTAAGACACATGCCGCCATGACCGGCTTGCCCAGGTTGATCTGAGGTCCAAATCTGGGCCTTTATGGTCCCAAGCTCACGCAGCAGCACCCCAGCACTGGTGTCCATATTCCGTGGACATCGGTTTTAGAGAAATATCTCTCTAAATGATTTGCCCAATTTTATATTGAATTATTTATCATTTAGTAGTTTTTATTTTTGTTATTCTCTTGATTGGTGTGGTTAATATCTTAAATTACAATAATCCACCTGCGATTAATATTAAGTTAATTTTAATTTCATACAAAGTTTACTCCTATACAACTTGTGACCCCCTCTTCCTTTCTGCTGTTATTTTCATACAAATTACATTATTATCCATTGCATGCCCATCAACAGAGATTTAGAGTTGATTTTATATGCAGTTGTGTAAACAATCAAATAGAAAAAAAGATTTGCAAATAAATAATGCTATGTTTTGGGAACCAGCAGTTAGCATAATGGCTATGTCGCTGGACTCCCATGTAGTCGACCATGGTTCATGTCCCGGACCCGGTGGCTTAAAACTCACGCCGGGCGTGTGTGTGTGCGTGCCAAGATCCCGAGAGGAGAATGGAGGAGAAGGGATTGCGGCGTGACCATCTCTCCTGGGGGGTGATTTCTTGCTTTCTGTCTCTATGTCTCTCTCTGTCTGTCTGGCGAGCGCACGCGCCCTATAGCGAAAATCTCTCCAAAAAGAAAACAGAAAAGAAAAGAAAAAAAAAATAATGCTATGTTTTATATTTACCTATACATCACCTTTAACAGTGCTTTTTATTTTCATGTGGATATAAGTTACAACCTACTCTCCTACTATTTCAGTATGAAGACCTACATTTAGTGTTTCTTATAGAGCAGCTCTAGCACCAACAAATTCTCTCTTTTGTTTACCAGGGGATCATTAAAATTTTCTTTCACTTTTGCTGGATATAGCATTACTGAATTTCTCCTTCCTTTGCTTCTAACATGTCTTTCTGACCTTCATCATTTTCAAAGAGAAGTCAACTACATATTAATTAAACTTTTTGGGAACCAGCAGTAGGGTGGTGCTTAAGTCCGCTGAATCCCACATGGTCAACTGTATAGTTTGTGCCACTGACCTAATGTCTCAAAAACATATTAGAGGTGTGTGCATATGCATGTCCAAAATCCTCAAAGGAGACTGGAGAAGAGATTGTAGTATATATATATTTTCTGCAACTTATTCTCTCTTTTCTCCTTTTAAGACTCACATTATACATATGTTGATACTACGGATGGCATCTTACAGGTATGTGAGGTTCTTCTTATAATTTTTCCTTCTTTATTTTTCTGTTCCACTGGCTGAATTACCTCAACTGACCTATCTTTTTTTTAGAGAGAGATTTTTACTATAGAACATGTGTACTCTCCAGAGAGACAGAGAGATACAGAGAGCCAGAAGGTTTCAAATCACCCCCTGGGAGGGATGGTCACACCACAATCCCTACTCCTCCAGTGTCCTCTTATGCACCTGGCGTGAGTTTCAAGTCACTGGGTTTAGGGTTTAAACTGGTCAACCATTATTCCATCTGCTGTTTCCCGACTGACCTATCTTTAGGTTAGCTTGATTCTTTCTATTACCAGATCAAATATGCTCATGAATCTTTGAAGAAGTTTTCATTTCAGTTATGGTTTTATTTTATTTAAATTTATTTATTTACATTCATTCACTATACATCATTACAGCATACAAAATGAGATTTTCCATCCAGAATACACTGTATATTGGCTCAATCAAGCACATCAACATATGTGTTATTGTCAACAAATAATTTTCCATTTTTTTCTTGTATATTTTGTTATTTTGTTTTCAATTCTAAAATTTCTATTTGATTATTTGGTCCTTTTCTTTTTTAAAAAATATTATCTCTTTGAGATATTCTCTATTTGAAAACATCGATTCTCATACTTTTCTTTAGTGTTTGGCCATACTTTCCTTTAGTTAGTTGAACATATTTGATGCAGTTAATTTAACATTGATTTTTAGTACATCCAATATCTGGGATTTTTCAAGAATCATTCTATTGATTGCTTTTTTGTTATTTGTACTTTCTTTGAAAAATCTCATTTTTTGTTGTTGTTGAAAACTCAACATTTAAAATAATATAATGTTGTAACCAGTCTGAAAATCAGATCTCCCCATCCAGGAATTATTCGTATAGTTGTTTTCATTTGTTTAATGACTTTTATGAAATAATTTTATAAGTTCTGTATTCTTTCTTTTATTCTGAGTTTTATTTATCAATCTCATGAATGAGAGAGAGAGAGTGAGAAAGAAACAAAGATACAGCACCCTTGGATCTTGGTGTAGTGATCTACCTCAGCTTCAGCTGGCCTAGATCCTGGACAGATGCCTACTGATGTACTTCTGAGGCTCTCCAGACAAGACCTAGTAACCTTCATATGTGGGTGTGTCTTGCAGAGAGATGCGTTCGGCATTTCAACAATCATCTGGCCCCTAAAATTGTTATTTTTTGTTGTATATGGTCTCTGAAGTGTCCATAGAATAAAGGCTAAATAATAGTAATTCTCTGGAATAGCATTTTGATGAACTCCATCCCTGTTCTATCTCTGTGACTTTCAGGCTGTTTGTTTCCATCATGACCACACAGTGCTAATTTTTAAGTCTACATCAAGACTGGAGAGTAGGATACATGAAATTATCACAAAATTTTCTCTTCTTACCAAATTTTACCATTTTCCCCAAATTAGCACACCTTGATTATTTATTGCTAAGAGTCATGTTAATGATCAGAGTTTTGAAAATGCTAATTCTGATGATTTTTGCTCATTATGCCATTGCTTTTATGGAGAACATTTTTTGGAGGTCTGTACTCTCTCATTGTGCTGACATTCTGCAGGAATCTCAACTACGTCGTCAAGATTTCTTATAATGGAGTACCGTAACCTCCCCCACCCCTTATCTGTGAGGGATATGTTCCAGTATCCCCAGTGGATTCCTGAAACTGGATAGTACTAAATACTACACATACTCTGTTTATTTTTTCCTATGCATACATACTGATGATAAATTGGACAAGTAAGATTTTAAAAACTATAAATAATATGTGAATTTGTTTTCTCTCTGAAAATATCTTATTATAGTGTACAATACTCACCTATTTTTGAATGCAGTCGATTTCAGGTAACTGAAACTGTGAAAAGCAAAATGACAGATGTGGGGAGAGAACTATTGTTCCAGATGCACTGCAGGCTTCTATGTAGATGGGAGGCCAGGCAGATTGCTGGGATCAGTTGGGAGAGGAAGGGAAGAAAACTGCTTGGGTGTGTAAGGAAGAGAATGAGTGGGAATGAAAAGTGGGCAGATTTGAGAGCTACTGGGAAATCAAATGACCTAGAGTGTTGATTGTTTGAAGGGAAGTTTGAGTTTAAGGAAGAAATTCACAAGAAACCTTTTTTTTTTTTTCCTTTTATCACATCAAGACTCCGCTCTCAGTTAAAACATCTATTAACCATTACCAATATTTTACCTTGGATGAATACACAATGTATATAAAGCAAAATCTCCACAAAACATGCTCATTGGTTTAATATAGGGATCTCTTTCTTTTTCTTTCTCAATTGAAAAAAAAAACTTTTTACTTTTTTTTTTTTCTTGGGGAGAGGTTTTTGCTATGGGGCGCGTGTGCTCGCCAGACAGACAGAGAGAGACATAGAGACAGAAAGCGAGAAATCACCCCCCAGGGGGGTAGCCATGCCACAATCCCTTCTCCTCCATTCTCCTCTCGGGATCTTGGGCATGCACGCACACGTGCCCAGCATGAGTTTTAAGCCATTGGGTCCAGGATGCGAACTGTGGTCGACTACGTGGGAGTCCAGCGACATAGCCATTATGCTAACTGCTGGTCCCCCCTACCCCCCAAAAAATTCTTTTTAAAGACAGAAGTACTGATAGAGACTCTGGTTACCACTATAAGAATGGAGAAGAGTGTCATGCCCTCAGAGCAATGTTTGAGCACTGTGCACAGGGAGTGAGATGACACACAGCCAACCATAAGTCAAATCCCAGCCCCAGTGACTTGAAAGGTACCCTGAGTGCATGTGCATAAATGCCCAAGATCCAGATAGATGTAGTGGGGAAAAAATTATTGCAGCAAGACTGCACCCCATTAGGACGGTGTTTTCTTTCTCTCTCGGGTGAGCTCTCACATCCTTTGACAATAGGAAAGAAAGACAAATGAAAGCTAAGAAAGAAGTAGGGGAGAAAGAAAAAAATTAAAAAGAATAAAGAGAAAAAGAAAGATGGGAGAATGGTTAGTGGTAAAAGAAAATCAAACACCTTGTTTGCTTCTCCTGACAAGGATGTTATGAAAATAAACACATAAAGTGCACATCGTATTGATAGTAGCTCTGATTTTTTTCACCTTTTAGTATTTCATATTAGATTTGATTTAGGTAACAGTTCAAAATATTTTCAGTAAGACTGAAAGAGGAGAGGAGGCAAAACTGGATGACGGAGAACCTGGAAAAGGATTGCCTTTTTAAAATTTACTTTTATTTTTCAGATTTCTGCCAGAGGGTGCATGCACTTGCCGGAGACAGAGTCAGAGAGAGGAAAAGTGAGAAATCATCACCTTCCAGGGGGCACGGCCATGTTGTAATCCCTTCTCCTCTACCCTCCTTTTGTAATTTTTGGGAATGCACACTCACGTGCCCACCATGATCCTTAAGCTACCAGGTCTAGCACTTGAATCATGGTCAGCCCTATGGTAGTCCAGTCCCTTAACTACTGCGGCACCTGCTGGCCCTGTGTGTGTTTTTTGGTACATACTTTATATATATATATATATATACACATATATATATATACACACACACACACACATATATACACACATATATATATTAATTAATTCAATTAACTTAAAATTAGTATGTGTATGCCTCTATTGCTTATCTTTTTATATTTCTTATCTCTTTAGCAGATTTTATTCATCTATCTTTCCTTTTTGTGTCCATATATATCAAACTACATATACACTATATTAAAGTTCTTCACAGAACCAGAAACATAAATATATGTACTATATTACATTATGTAATATATACTTATATATTTTATACAAATATATTAAATAAATTTTATACACACACACACACATATACACACACACATATGGAGACAGAGGGAGACTTATTTTTAAAAATTGGCTCATGTAATTGTGGATATCTGACAAGTTTAAAATCCACAGAACAGATTAGCAGTCTAGAAATTCATGTACAAAGTGATGTGTTCTTTTTTATGTATAGGGACCATGCACTCACCAGAAAGAGAGAGATAAAAGACAGAAAGCAAGAAATCACCCCCCGGGGGGGATGGCCAAGCCTCAATCCCTTCTCTTCCATTCTCCTCTTGGGATCTTGGGCACGCACACACATGTGCCCAGAGTGAATTTAAGCCACTGGGTTCGGAACTTAAACCATGGTCAACTATATGGGAGTCCAGTAACATAGCCATTATGCTTTATTCTGGTCCCAGAAGTGATGTGTTCTTTTTTTTTTTTTTTCTTTTGGAGAGGTTTTTGCTATAGGGCATGTGCACTCCCCAGGAAGACAGAGAGAGACAGAGAGACAGAAAGCCAGAAAGAGAAATCACCCCCTGGGGGGATGACCATGCTGCATTTCCTTCTCCTCCAATCTCCTCTCAGGACCTTGGGCATGCACGCACACGTGCCCGACATGAGTTTTAAGCCACTAGGTCCAGGACTTGAACCATGGTAGACCACATGGGAGTCCAATGACATAGCCATTAAGCTAACTGCTAGACCCAGTGATGTGTTCTCAAAACTGAATTCCACAGAGCAGCAGCTAGAAACAATTTCTAAGTTGCAGTCTTTTATTTTTTTAAATTATTTTATTTAATTCTATTGCTCTATTTTAATTTGAGCAGAGAGGGACAGAGAGAGAGAAGGAAAGTGAGAAGTAAGTCACCAGGTTCAGGACTTGAACTGCAGTTGGCCATGTGGGAGTCCAGTGCCCTTAACCACCACACCACCTGCCAGCCTCTAAATTGCAGTCTTGAGCACAATATCTTCTCTGGGAAACCACTGGATATGCTCTTTAAGGTCTTCAGCCAATTGAAGCTGAATTACATTGAAAATATTAAGTAACTGATATAGTACCTGTACTAATTGATCAATCACAATGAGACTGTTGTGTATTACAGAGGGTAATATGCATTACTCAACGTATACTGATTTAAATGTTAGTCATATTTAAAGATTACCTTCAATACAATCACTAAACTAGTGTTTGACCAACAACTGGGCCCCATAGCCTAGCCAAGTTACATATAAATTTCATTATCATACATACATTGAAAATCTTGGGTTTAAAAATCGACAGCATTTCTACAACTAGGGCAAAGGAAGAACAAGCCAGTGAAAATGTTTTCATGATTCACAGTTTTCCCTAATAATATCATCCATTCAACTGGAAGAAATGGAAATGAAGATAAGGTCAACAAATAAGGAGGTCTTCTGCCGAAGAGATGCTTTAGATAGAAATTCTTCATTTAGGATGTCAAACCATTTTTTCTCCCAGATATTGTAGTATCCAAAAATGAGTGCTATTGTACTAGAGAGAGTGGAAAAAATAGAAACCTATAACTTTTAAGGAAAAAAATAAAATGTTCAAAGCCAAGAGTGAGAATCCCCCACCTTCTGACAATAGGCAGAGGTTTTGTGTTTTGGAGACCATTCAGTGGGTCAAAGATGAAAAGGAATTATACAACAAGATGTGATGCACGAGGCAAGGAAATTGTTCATTCCAGTATCACTTTTCAGAAGTATATGCCATAAGAATAAGCAAGTGAGTGGTTTTGAGTATTTCAAGGAAAATAGACTATTGAAACAACTCTAATAAAGTACATTCCACTGTTTGGGGTTTATAAATCAAATTAACACACAGTAAAGTAAAGGCTTGGAATCTTGGTATAAAATTTCTCAGAAGACTTTAACCTTTATCAAAGATCTGATACTATTCCAGATATTTAAAACGCTACTATGTTTGAGAATAAGACAATGGTCTAAATAGCTGTAAAAATCAGCTAGAGATCATGATGCTATTGACAGATGAAGAATCAGGTTCAATTTTAAGTGGATTTTTAGTAACAGCCGATTTGCTCCATAGCAGCAAAGGGAAGCTATGTGAGGTATGACACATATTAGAATGGCAAACGGATAAGTAGAAATAAGGGGGCCAAGGTGGCTAGACTTCATGGGGTTATGCTAGTTGATTTTAGGGTCTTAACTCACTTTAAATTTTTATGGTCACAAAATTCCATTATAAAATATATTCTGTCTTAAAATATCCCACTTTAATTGTACTTACGAATATTTGAAAGATAAATTAACATACTCTTCCACATACCTGAGTATTTTGATTCTTTTGATATCACATTTAACAAGGTGTGCATAAAATATAAAGTGTTAGATGGAGTTTATTTTTAGTTACTGTGCACATTTTCCTCTTTCTTAATGGCATGATTCCTATTTTTAAATTCCTGCCATTTAGGATTTTGTAAAAAGTTGAGCTACAAATTTTTTTTTTTTAATTTCCATTCAGTTTCTAGGGCACTACATGCAAAAAATAGAGACTAAACAAACTACAAGATAAAAATTTAGGAAGCTGGAAAGAGACATAATTGTTTTTATAAACAAGGAGTCATATAGAGATGAAATAAGGTATTTTGTATAATTCCCAAGCTCAATGGGTGTTATTAGCCTATAAAATTATTTTTAGTCCTTAATGAGAAGGACTTACATAGAGTTGTTGATTTTGACTATATATATATATATTTTTTTTTTTTAAAAAAGAAAATAGCTAAACTTTAATATTGCCACTATTTCATAGAAAAATGGAACTTTTGGACGAGCAGATGACATAATGGTCACATTGTTGGATTTCCATGTAGTCTACCACAGTTTGAGTCCTGGACCCAGTGGCTTAAACTCATGCCAGGAATGTGTGCGTGTGTGACCCAAATCCAGAGAGGAGAATGAAGGAGAAGGGATTGCCATGTGGCCATTCCCCTCCCCCCGCCCCCATCTCTCTTAAAAATAAAGAAGAAAAATGGAACTTTTAATATATAAAAACATAATTAATGACCTGAATTATATTAAAAATATTAAGTAACTTACATAGTACCTGTACTAATCGACCAATCAGAATAAACATTAGCAGCTAACCTATACTAGTGAGTAACAGCTAAGATTGGCATTTGATAGCATAATCTTGGAATAAAGCCTAGCCCTTTATACTTGATATCTTGTTCCATGGAAACTCACTGCTTTTATTTTTCCCCATCTGTCAGACTGCAAAACAATTTGGTAGATGCCTATACATTTTCAACACAAACATTTGCAATATTGACTTAAGATATTTTTTTCCCTTGTGGCAGAAACTCCTAGAATGATCCCATAATAAGACTGATGATGAATTCCAAATGTTGTGAAAATTATGTAATTCCAGTCTATAAATCGTTCTCTCGGAGTTTTTGAGATAGTGCCATCTTACGAGTGACTAACAATAATGGGAATATAATGATCAGTGTCTTCATCAGTTTCAGGCTGCTGTAACAAAATTCTACAGGCTGGGTAATTTACAATGAACAAATATTTATTGTTTCACATTTTAGAGGCTAGGAATTTGAACATCAAAGTGTTGGCATCTGGCAAGGATCTTCTTACTGTGTGATCACATGGTGAAAAGTCAAAGGACAAAGGAGGCCAAAAGGAGCCACACTTCCTTTTTTTTTAAAGAATTATTTTTATTTAACTTTATTTATTTTAATTTGACTAGAGAGGGACAGTGTGTGTGTGTGTG
>NW_006160069.1:602462-617629 GCF_000334495.1 Tupaia belangeri chinensis | reverse complement strand
AAAAAGAAAATAGCTAAACTTTAATATTGCCACTATTTCATAGAAAAATGGAACTTTTGGACGAGCAGATGACATAATGGTCACATTGTTGGATTTCCATGTAGTCTACCACAGTTTGAGTCCTGGACCCAGTGGCTTAAACTCATGCCAGGAATGTGTGCGTGTGTGACCCAAATCCAGAGAGGAGAATGAAGGAGAAGGGATTGCCATGTGGCCATTCCCCTCCCCCCGCCCCCGGGCAGTGATTTCTTGCTTTCTGTCTTTCTGTCTCTCTGGCAAGCATGTGCACCCTATAGCAAAAATCTCTCTTAAAAATAAAGAAGAAAAATGGAACTTTTAATATATAAAAACATAATTAATGACCTGAATTATATTAAAAATATTAAGTAACTTACATAGTACCTGTACTAATCGACCAATCAGAATAAACATTAGCAGCTAACCTATACTAGTGAGTAACAGCTAAGATTGGCATTTGATAGCATAATCTTGGAATAAAGCCTAGCCCTTTATACTTGATATCTTGTTCCATGGAAACTCACTGCTTTTATTTTTCCCCATCTGTCAGACTGCAAAACAATTTGGTAGATGCCTATACATTTTCAACACAAACATTTGCAATATTGACTTAAGATATTTTTTTCCCTTGTGGCAGAAACTCCTAGAATGATCCCATAATAAGACTGATGATGAATTCCAAATGTTGTGAAAATTATGTAATTCCAGTCTATAAATCGTTCTCTCGGAGTTTTTGAGATAGTGCCATCTTACGAGTGACTAACAATAATGGGAATATAATGATCAGTGTCTTCATCAGTTTCAGGCTGCTGTAACAAAATTCTACAGGCTGGGTAATTTACAATGAACAAATATTTATTGTTTCACATTTTAGAGGCTAGGAATTTGAACATCAAAGTGTTGGCATCTGGCAAGGATCTTCTTACTGTGTGATCACATGGTGAAAAGTCAAAGGACAAAGGAGGCCAAAAGGAGCCACACTTCCTTTTTTTTTAAAGAATTATTTTTATTTAACTTTATTTATTTTAATTTGACTAGAGAGGGACAGTGTGTGTGTGTGTGTGTGTGTGTGTGTGTGTGTGAGAGAGAGAGAGAGAGAGAGAGACAGAGACAGAGAGAAAGAGAGAAAGTGAGAAAGCAGGTCCAGGACTTGAACTGCAGTCAATCATGTGGGAGTCCATTGCCCTTAACCACCACACTACCTGCCAGCCCCCCTAACTTCCTTTTTTATAAAGATATTAAACTCATCTGTGAGGGCAAAGCCCTTATGACTAAATCACTTCCCAAGGATCCCACTTCTCAACACTGCCAGGATGGCAACCAAATGTCAACATGAGTTTTGAAAGGAGACTAATATTCAAACCATAGAATTCAGTGTGGAGGGAAGATGGGTAAAAGAAGACATGATTCTAACTCATGAAGAGTTTTCAACCTAACTGCAGAAGGATAGTATATGTGCTTGAAATTATGGGGAAGTAATTTTAACATTGCTTATCAGAAAAAGATGTCATACGGGGTTTGGTCCAGATGTACAAATTCCAAGATAGTGCAAAGGACTGATTATGTGGAACTAAATATGATCAGAGAAGACTTCATAAAGTTTTTAATCCGAAGTACTTTACTTCTAATATTTATACTTATTAATTTTCTTATTTATTACAAAATAATTCTTAGAGATATGAAATAGATGCTTAGTTTAAAGTTTGACATTAGAGGCTTAGTTCAAAGTTTGATAATGGGTTAGTCAGAGTAAAAAATGTTCGTGATACATCTATGCTTATGCTTACAATAGCATTTAGGGCTTCTTGATGTATTACTTACTTGGACTTTGTCACTTAAGATGCTACAAATATTCTCAAAATATTCTAAGGAAAATTGGTTGATTCATTAAGTATTCCATAAAGGGAAACAATGTGGAAAAAAGACAGTAAGTCATAAAGGTGAATATGCCCCCTAACAACGATCAGGCCACCTTGTGATTTTTTTGCCCCAAGACAATGAATAACTTACTCTGCTTGTAGATGTACCCAACACTGACCCTATGTAAGTTCAGCAACTCATTCAGTACAGCAGAGACAGTTACGGACTCTGGTCCACTCTCTCTCCCATGCTGGTCTCATCAAGTAAATTAATTTCTTTTAAATGATAGTTATGGACTTTTTTAGTGATTGCAAATTGTTTCTTGTGCATTTGAGTGTATATATGTATGCATTTATAATTTTTTAGTTTATATTGAAGTGTTACATCTCCAGACTTACTGAAAAGAATCTGTACAACTTTATAACATGACATTTAATAGTTGACTATTTGATTTTACTGAAATAATTAGTGCTAAAAGTGACATATCTGGCTTCTGTGTTCTGCTTCAGAAGTAGTGGTAAATATGTCTTCTCCTTCTAGTTAAGCAGTTTTACTCTTGGGTTTATGCCACTTGAAAAAAGAAAAAAAAGGTGAGTGAAAACAGAGTGCAGTTGATGAAGGCAGAATATGATGCAAGCTACCAGTTTAGAAAGCCCTGAGTGAAATCTAATTTTAAAGTGTAAAATAACAGCAGGAGTCAAGAAAAAAAAATTATTTCTCTATATGCCATCCAAGCTTATTATTGTGACTTTATTCACCAACTCCTCTCTCTCAAGATTGGCTTTTGTCTAGCAATAAGAGGCATGAAACTAATTTCTGGTCCTCTGATATGGGCATCCCTGCCCATTCCAGTGATGCTACGATGTCTACTGTGAGAGTCCCAATAACAATAATTATATCAATTCTTAGGATTCAGATGCTGCTAAATAACATTAATGGGAAGAGTTTTAGGATGCTCACTGTTTGATAGACAGTGTTCAATATACTTTCCATTTGATAGCTTATAGCATTTTTGGTGTATTTGATGATATAGGTACTATTATTCCATTACTTAACAAGTAAAAAATTGTGCCAAAATGATGGCATATCATAGGTTTAAAGTCAAAGTCAAGAATTGAAGATAAGATAAAGATTGTATTGGACCAGGGCAGTCTGTTATTGGACTCAATGTGCTTAATAATATAAAATACTGCCTTACCATGAAAGGATTTCTGAAAATAATGAAAGCATTTTAATGTTTAATTGCCTCTACATTCACCTTTCTTTGTTGAGAAATGATGAATTCTCTGTTTCTAAGCATACAGAGCTGGATTTCTCTCTATATAGCTATCTATCTATCAATTTATCTATATATGTGTGTGTGTGTCTATATATATAGGTTTATTTATGCATATATACATATATGCATACATAATGATTTATCTATATATAAATATTTAAATATAGATATTTATAAAGATAAATCATCAAAATAAATACATACATATCCATGTATAGATAAATATATATAGGGAACCAGCAGTTAGCGTAACGGCTATGTCACTGGACTCCCACGTAGTCGACTGCAGTTCGCGTCCCGGACCCAGTGGCTTAAAACTCACGCCGGGCACGTGTGCATGTGTGCCCAAGATCCCAAGAGGAGAATGGAGGAGAGGGGATTGTGGCATGACCATCTCCCCTTGGGGGTGATTTCTCGCTTTCTGTCTCTCTGTCTCTCTCTGTCTGTCTGGCGAATGCACGCGCCCTATAGCGAAAACTTCTCCAAAAAAAAAAAAGATAAATATATATAGAGATAAATATATATGTATATATAGCAAGACATTTATACACATATATTTATGTCATTTGTGTTACTACTCAAAAATACTTCAGTTCTTGGGGCCAGCAGTTAGCGTAATGGCTATGTCTCTGGACTCCCATGTAGTCAACCACGGTTCAAGTCCTGGACCCAGTGGCTTAAAACTCACGCCGGGCACGTGTGCATGTGTGCCCAAGATCCCAAGAGGAGAATGGAGGAGAGGGGATTGTGGCATGACCATCTCCCCTTGGGGGTGATTTCTCGCTTTCTGTCTCTCTGTCTCTCTCTGTCTGTCTGGCGAGCACAAGCGCCCTATAGCAAAAATCTCTCAAAAACAAAAAACAAAAAACAAAAAAGCAAAAGCTCACTTCTCACAAGTTTCTATATTTTTATAAGTAATGAAATTTAATTTGAATTACAAAAATTGTGTCATATTGTTTCTTTGTATTTTACTAATAACACATGCTATACTCTTATTCATCTCAAGTTCAAAAAAGGTCTATGGAAAGAAGTAGTAATAGTAATAGCAAATGCTTAAATACTGATTACCGAGTGTTAGGCATTTTTATTAAAGAGGTACATGTATTAAATTAAAAGTCACAGTGGATGTATAGAATCTGTACCGTTGCATCATTTTACAAATAAGAAACTACGGCATGGATGAGCTATATGATTTGTTCAAGGTCACAAAGCTAGAATTCAAATCTTGGGTGACTTGGTCCAGAGTGCTGCTCTCAACTTTTTCATTTTTCTATCTCTCAAATTTTCTAGCAATTATTTAGTGACAATTATTAAACATGACATACACATAAGTACGAATATTTAAATCTTACCTGTTAATATGAACTACATATTATGATCTTAGAACACATTTAAAAATAACTCTTTTCCTTCTGGTGACAGGAAAGGAAGCTACAGATAATACCAAGATGTTGGTATAAAGTTAAGGAGTATACTTTGAAAATTTTAATGGTAACCATCCTTGCTTGTATATAAGAGTAAACTTCCTACATTACTAGGGGTAGGAAGAGGTGGTCACATTTTTAATGTAATTGTGCTAGAAAAGGTAACTGCAAGGTAACAAGAGAAGTATAGAGAAAAAGATGATAAGTTAAAATACAAAAAATGCAGATGTTGAACTCATAAGAGAAGGGTATTATATAAATGTTATCATTTATGATGATGTGAATTTTGAATCTGTATTAAACCTTTATTCTTTTTTAAAAAATAATTGTTTACTGAGTCCTTATGGGGACCAGCAGGTGGTGTGGTGGTTAAGGTGCTGGACACTTCCACTATGGTTTGAGTTCTGGACCTGGTGGCTTCCTTTCTCACTTTCCCTCTCTCTCTCTCTCTGGTCAAATGTAAATAAATGAATGAATAAATATAATGAAATAAATAATTATTTTTAAAAAAAGGAAATTGAATCTTTGTCTAGCAACCCCTACCCAGCTAAACTCTACCTGAGAGTCAACCCTAGGAGGACCATCTAGGAAGATATTCTGGCCCTAGAAGAACTTACCCAGTTTAAAATTCCTCTTGGAACATTCCCACCAAGTTCTGCCCAAATTTTAGATTTATCAACAAATAAATTATCTTTTTTTTTTCTTTTTGGAGAGATTTTTGCTATAGGGCGCATGTGCTTGCCAGACAGACAGAGAGAGAGACAGAAAGTGAGAAATCACCCCCCAGGGGGGATGGCCACAATGCAATCCCTTCTCCTGCATTCTCCTCTCAGGATCTTGGGCACACACGCACATGGTGTGAGTTTTAAGCCACTGGGTCCGGGACGCAAAACGCGGTCAACTACATGGGAGTCCAGCGATGCTATCTGCTGGTCCTACATTATCATTTTAAGTCACTAAGTTTTGGGAGATTTGTTAGACAATAATGGATAACCAAAACAGACAAAAATATTTTAAGTATATCTTATGGCAACATTTTAAAAAAAAGATTAGTATGTTAACTTTCCCATTAAAGTAAGTACACATTTTATTAATGTTTATGTTTATCCATTTAGAATGATTGAAATATTCTTTTCATTTTCGTAATTTTGTACTTGAAATTCACCTATAAAAGAGGATGGGCTAGACTATTGTACTTTAAACTTAAGTGTAACATTTACTGGAATATCCTTTTCTAGATGGTTTGCTAGAGTTGAGCAAAAGAGATTTGGTGTGAGATTTGGGAGACAGAGGTTTGACATTCCCATTGCCCTCTCAAGGTTGGGGAGCTAAGTGGTAATGATAGATTCAAATCCTCCCACAGATTCCAGCATATCCCCATATTCCAGTGCTCTGCATCCAGCTTATCATTCCAAGCCCTGTCCCTGCTGACCACCAGGGGCTCAAGGTTCATCTCAGGTGCTTGGCTCAAGAGTCAGACTTTTTCTCAGGTCAGACTTTTTCTTAGATTTCCACATCACCTTTCATGGCTCCATTTCAGGGGCTGAATGTGAGAGGCTCCTCAGATGAGCAGGTTGGTGACTTCTTTGATTTCCCATCTCTTGCTTACAGATCTTCTCTACCCAAGCTTATCCTATATTACACATCTGCTTTTCCAATTGGTTTCTAACTGACTGGGAGTAATAGAGTTTCTGGATCAGTATATTTGAAAAGATTTGTTATTTTAGAAGTGTTTCACAGCGTATTGGTAGAGGAGAACTATGTGCTGATAAACCTATCATAAAATATTGAAACCAATATGTGCAAGGAACAATTACAGAATGAGTTCTAGTAGTTCAAACTAAAACTACAGTAATAAAAGTATACATTAAATATGATTGCACCACAGATGAATCCTTACAAAATGTACATAAACAAAATCTTGTCACTTTCAGATTGCTTAGCAAATGTACATGGGGACATGCTATGAAGCAGCATTAGATTAAGGATCCAAGTACAATTTGAAAAAGTGTGATTCTTGTTCTCACAGAGTCTACAGTATAACACAACAAAAAGTAGGCAGTTAAACACGTTGACAAAATCAGTTTTATAAAAGGAACATTTTAAGACTCTTACAGATTTTATGGCATGGGTGCCCATCCACGTCTTGAGATTCCTGATGAGTATTCTGAGAAAATGTCTGCAGAATGAATAGGAGTTGCCTAACACGGAAGGAAGAACATCTTTCACAGAGGATGAGAAAGAAGAGTCTGTGAAACAGTAAGAACTAGAACGGGTCTCATGAGAACTGGAGATCATAAAGCGATGGGAAGCAATGAGAAATGAAACTATAGAATTAGACATAGAGATGATTTAAAGACTCGAGTCTCAAAAATCTATGAAACTTAGTCAATTTAGGCAAGAGAAACTTAGAGAAATTATACTTAACCACTATAGGAGATGAATCAACAAGAGGACGCAACTGCAAGGTTGTTAGTAGCTGGGGAGGAACCTAGTAAGAAGAATTAGTGTTTATAGAAAGTGTGTGTGGTACAGGGAGTGGTCAATCAGGTTGCAGATGGACTCACATCCAGAGGCTGGAGCATCAGGGACTATGAAGAATCAACACTAGTACAGGAGCCCAGGAGGGGTGTGCAAGGAGAGGGGCTCTCTGAGGTATTTTGTATTCAAGGAGCTGAGTAGGCTGAGAGGTCTGTAAGCTAGATGGGAGAGTCCCAGCAAGTAAGACAGAAGATAGTACAGGAGTTAGGGTGTTGGGTTAGTCACAAAAGTTCTTGCAGAAAACAAAGTATAACCAGCAGCAGTTCTGGAAGAAATCATTTTAATGTGGTGAGCAGAATATTGAGGTCCCTTGCCTTAGATTTAAAGAGTAACTGACTCCAAATCATTGCAGATGAATTGGGGATCAGTAACTTATTGAGAGGAAACTCACATACATTAATAATATAAAATGTTTATTATTTCAAAGAAAACCAAATAAACCATAGAAAGTTTCAAGTTGGATACATAGCCTTTCTTTAAGTACTTTACAAACTAATATTATGAATGATTTACCAGTAGAATTCATATTCTAAAACTAAATAACATAAAATTATTTTAAAATTTCAGTGATGGTATTCTTTTAGTCTTTCCCCTTTCAATCTAAAAAAGGCTTATATCTATCTATCCCTCTATCTGCATATGTGTGTGTGTGTGTGTGTGCAGTCTCAGTTTATCAAAAAAAACATTAAAACCTTATATGAAAATAAACTAGTATATTTCAAAAGTATCTCCATAATACTTAGGATTTTGAATCTCAAAAAAGAGAAATTTCCTTTTCAATACCCAGTAAATTGCAAATCTGGTTTTTCTCCTCAGGCATAGTGGAGGGTGATTGTTTTAGAAGAAAAGGTGAGAGCAACCCCATTCATGTAGGAATAAGTCAGGAAGCCATGCCCTGGCTGGGCTTAATGAAATTTCTGAAGAATTGTACATTTCATAGCCTCCCATCTAGGAAAAACATCACAGTGGGATTTAATAACATCAGAGGTTAGTAATAGAAGTTGCATCCTGGGAAAATAATAAAGAAATTGTTTTATTTCACAATATATACCTTTTTCCACAGAAATTACCAGCACATTATAGATGAAATTGCACTAAAGTTGAGAAAAAGCACTTAATGGTTATGATTGTTTTTTAGCCTTTAAACTGACGGCTTTTTCTATTTACCTGCTCAGACATGAGTTGAGAGATTAACTTTTTTCCAAGTGATTATGGCATCTCGAATTGATCAGAGGGTTGTATTCTTCACTGTGCCTTGGGTTTTTGTCAGGAGCTGAGACAGGAAAGAATTAGTAGGGATTGAAAGACTGATATTTTCCACTGAAAATTGCTAGACTATTATTGAGATAAAATGGTCCTAGTTTTCTGTTTTATACCATTTTAGAATTTATTCTTAAAAGAGACTGTTTAGATTTTTCCCTGTCCTATCAGCCGCTGAGTTCTTCAGACTATATTAATAATTTTCATTAAATTCTCTTTCACATCCCTCTGGAATCATATATGCCTGTAATTACAAGTGTAGAGCAGTAAACATAATGCTGACACTGAACATTTAAAAAAGAAATAAACAATTATCATGGTTACATTTCTAAAACATTCAAGAAAATAAGCAAAAGTAAAATTGTAAGGCAGGCACATCAGAATCAGAATAAAGCAAATAAAACAACGTATCTAACTAGTAGAATATATCCTGTTTCCATGTGTAAGAGTGTGTGTGTGTGTGTGTGTGTGTGTGTGTGTATTTAATGGGTGGGAGAAATGGAAAGAATTACTAGACTGCTTTAGAGTTGCATAAAATACTTTCGCAGTAAAACATTTCTTTAGAGAATCAGTTCATTAAGTATATGAGGAAATTTTGAGCCAAGACTGTTAATGAATGCACAATTAGGATATCCCAAACAATCTGTGCATGGCCCTCTCTCTGCTGTGGTCCGAGCTGGGATCCGGAACAGCTTGAGAACATATGGCTGGAGTGCTCCTCAACTACAGAGCCTCCATGTGTAGGGAGAAAAGATCTCTTCTAACCTTTAGCTATCAGCTATACATAAAAATGTTTACCAAATTTAACAATTTCAGTTGCTACATAACCCTTGTAGCTGGTCTACTTCTTTTAAAAATTGTTTTATTTTAAAATATTATAGTAAAAGATAATATGTAAAATGTACTGATGATATTTGAAAAATAATAAACATAATACAAAGTGAATACCTGGGTACCTACTACCTGTCTGAAAAATAGAACCGACTTCTTCTTCTTTTTAATCTAATTTAATCAAACTTGGGTGATGCCTTTAACTTTCTGAAAATTGACAGACTTGACAAATACATGTTATTATTGACTTGTCTTACCATTCTCATCACTGTTGAGCATTCAGTTAATCTTTTGATGGTGATAGAATTATGTCCCAGAAAGAAAATGATGTCCAAGAAAAGCAGTTCAGAACAGTCTGTGAAACCGTGAAGTCTATTAATATTTAAAGGCCTAAGGAAAGCCTGAACCTGGGACTTCTGATATACCCCACATTCATCAGGGTTATTGCCTAAAAGTCATGTTTTAGTTAACAGTAAACATCCTGTGATGCTGCAAAGGGTGACAAGTTTGTCATGTGACCCTCACCCCTTCTCCATTCCAATGTTCTCTAGTTTAGCATGGAAAGAACAAGGTAAAGCTAATCAATTTCCTGTTATTTTAAAGGGACCCACGTAAACTCCACAGACAGTCGTGCCTGCCCCTCTGCCCTTCTCTTTGTTATATAAACTAGCCTCTAGTGGGCCACCATTTCAGTGAGCACTTTTCTGGGGAGCCAGAAATCTGTATCACCTCGGGTGACTTGTCCTAAACCCTATTTCAGATGAACCACCTTAACTTCCTTATCATGCCTCAGCCTTATATTTTTGGGTTGACGTGTCTCAGGTCATTTGGATTGTGAAATGCACTCTTTCACCAAGAGCCCATTTTTTTCTGGAATGAAAGAAACATTCCAAAATTCCACATCCCATTGGATCATTAGAAAAGTCATGATATAATAAAATATGTCATGACTTTTCTGATGACCCAATAGTACAATGTATGTATAGCTGATGACAAATTCCTCGATACTTCTTTATTTCCAAAGTTAATTTTCCGGAGTCTTAAGCAAGTGGCAGGGAAGTCCATCTCTGATATCAGTTCCTTTATTAGTTTGCTGTGGAATTCTAAGTCATTGACTATAGTTAAATTAAATTTATCCCCACCAATTAACAAAGTTGTTGAATCTTGTTTCAACTACAGTTTAAAACCTAATCTTGGAAGATAAAACATATCTTACCAACCATGCCAGTTATTTAAAAAATGAGAAACTCTGCTAGGCTATACTTTGCAGTTCTCTGTGAAGAACATTGTGTTACTTATTTTAACATGGAATGATGAGACAATGTATACAGTTTTAAAGTTATAATTTAGAATAATCTTATTGTCCAGTGAAACCTCCGATTTAAGAGACAACATGATTTCCTGAGATGTCAGCATCCCTTCTTCTTAGCCCTTTCTAGGCTTCTATTTCCCAGTTACCTCTGTAGGGGAGTGAAAAATGGCTTCCCTCTGAGCTTCCACATTCTCTGGCCAGACTATAAATTGCATTGACATAGGCAGATTAAGAGGAGGAAAAAAAATATTTTAATTATGTACATATGCACAGAAGTCCCACAAAATAGGAGACTCAAAGAAGGATCAGGTGACTGAAGTGTATATAACATCCCGAACTACAGAAAGAAATATGAGTATGGGCTTCTGGTGAGGAGTTAGAGACATAAGTTATGAGAGGATCAGGGAATGAACTGGATGGTGAATAATGGTTGTCCTCCTATGCAGTTAAAGTCTCCGGTAATGAAAGTGGTCTAGAGAAGCCCCCAGAGAATAGACAATAGCCTTTCTGGGCATGATGTCAATATTTAGTCTCTCCTGTGATTTGAGCTCATTTTCTCTAGTTGATAAGAATTCTGGGGAGGGGATTTATGACAATAGAGTTTCTTTTGGAGGATCTTCTTTGGGCAGATAAGAGACTCTCAGAAAAAAAAAATCTCTCTCTGCATTTGCTGTTCCTCGAATACCCCCAATTTGATGTAATCCACCTACCAAAGTGACATATTTAGGGATGGCATTTTCTGAACACCTTCATCTCTAATTTTGTGTTCTCAACCTCCTCCAGAATTAGCTAATCTTTCTCTCATCACTTATTACTTTTGCAATTGTCAGATTGTCATTCTGAATTCTGATTGCCTAAATTAGTCAGAAACTTTCCTTACTGGTAATATAATCCTTAGACTTTAGGCTGACTTGATACAAACATTCTATTAACTGCTTCTAGATTTTTGAATCTAGAACCCTAGATTCCTTTTTGTCTATTTTCTTTAATTGTTTTGTATCCTGTAAACCTCTTTTAAAACTTTATGGAGTCTCTAATATTTGCCTTTGATAAACTTTCTTTATTCACCTATTATTAAGCTGGTGAGTACAGCCCGGAATTCAAAGAACCATTGGTGGGACCAGGAGTTAGCGTAATGGCGATTTCGCCGGGCTCCCATGTAGTAGACCACGGTTCGCGTCCCAGATACAGTGGCTTAAACTCACGCCGGGTGCATGTGCGTGTGTGTCCAAGTTCCCGAGAGGAGAATGGAGGAGAATGGATTGTGGCATGGACATCCCCCGTGGGGGGTGATTTCTCGCTTTCTCTCTGTCTCTGTCTGTCTGGCAAGTGCACACGCCCTATAGCAAAAACCTCTGAAAAAAAAAAAAGAACCGTTGGTCTTTCAGGTATTCCGCTTTATGTCCTTTATTTTCTTATTAGCTTGTATTTTCATTTCAGTTTTTTATTAGTTTTTCTGTAATTTGTAATATGAGAAATCACTCCCCAGGAGAGATGGCCTTGCTGCTGAAATTTCTTCTGCTCCACTATCCTACTGCGATTTGGGGCACACATACCACCTGGCTTGCTTATTTTAAGCCATCAGTCCAAGACTTGGCACTGCCCAGTCAGTCATACTGGATTCAGTGCCTAAATCACCGCACTCATCAGTCCAAGACTTGGCACTGCCCAGTCAGCCATACTGGATCCAGTGCCTAAACCACCGCACCACTTGCTGACCCTGTAATATGTATCTTTAAATTATTGTAAATAAAACCCCAGTACCAAGCCCAATTTATCTTCCCCTTGATTTAAAGTCAATGCACAAGGAACAAGTGGAAAAGAAAGGTTGCTCTATTAAGGAAGCCAGCAACCTGGGGAAAATGGCACACTAGTATATCAAGACCATCTCCTCAGTCATAGGAAATCATAGGGGTTTCTAAAAGGAAAATGGTGGACCAGCAGATGGCATAATGGTTACATTGCTGGACTGCCATGTAGTCGACTGCAGTTTGAGTCCTGGACCCATTGGTTTGAACTCACACCAGGCGTGTGTGCATGCATGCCCAAGATCCTGAGAGGAGAGCCACGTGCATGCGTGCCTAAAATCCTGAGAGGAGAATGGAGGAGAAGGGCTTGTAGTGTGGTCTCTCTCTCTCTCTATCTATAAAGCAATCAATCCTTACCGCAAAAAACTTTAAAAAAAAAAAAAAAAAGGAAAGAAAAGAAAATAGGTGGCAGAGGGAGGAGAGCTGTGAGCATCTGTATGTTTCTTTGCAGTGTGTAAGATGATAAAATCTAAGTCACTCATGGAGGAAGGGGCTGGTAGTTTTCGTCTATCTGTCTTTATACCCTGGTGTCTGCAAAGACAGCAAGATTATTATTAACTTTCATTAATTTAGCATCAGACAAGATCTGTTGTGAGGGATGAGCAAAGTTCATTTAAAGGGAAATGAAAGACAGAAGTTAAAGACTGATTTTCCTAAAGGTTAATTTATTAAGATGGACTTCCAAACCTAAGTACAGTATGGAATCACTTCAGTTCTCTTATGGCTCAGTTACATGATCACTGTCTACCTTCAAATGATGTTATATCGCTTCCCATATAATGTTAAGAGTCTTTGTGTGTGTGTGTGTGTGTGTGTGTGTGTGTGTGTTTGTTTTTGTTTTTGCTCGTTTGTTTTAGGAGGTTTTTGTATTTGTTTTGTGCACTTGCTGGAGAGAGAGAGAGAGAGAGAGAGAGACAGTGAGAGGGAAAGTGAGAAATAACCTCCACACACACCCTCAGGGAGGATGACCACTTCACACTCCCTTCTCCTCTATTCCCCTCCCGGGATCTTGGACATGTGCACACATGCCCCCAGGGTAAGTTTCAAATATCCAGATCTGGGACTTGAACTATAGTTGGCCATGTGGGAGTCTGTTGCACTATCTGCTTGCCTCATGTTAAGATTCTTATGTCAGCTTACAACCATTTCTCTTTCTAGTACTAATACTGTCATACATACTTTTCTTCTATGTATGCGATGGGACTTAGGACATGCCATCCTAAAATCTCTTCAGCACATTCATTATTTTGAACTGTTTATTTTTATTTTTAGAAAAATTTATTTACTCAGCATGATTATTAATATTTTTTAATTTTCCAAGGGCACATCTCCTCACCAGAGAAAGATAAAGGGAGAAAGAAAAAAAAATAGAGAGACAGTGAGAAAGCAAGTTGCCAGGTCCAGGACTCAATCTGTGGGAGTCCAGCACCTCAACCACCACACTACCTGCTGGCTCCTGAACAGGAGAAACAGCAATAGAGGAGTAGTGAAAAGTTTCATCTTATAAAATAAATTTATATCTAGAAATGAAATCTCTGTTTGTAAAGATTTCTCCTTCTCTGAACCAGAAAGAGAAGGGTGACTAAATCACTGGAGATTCGTCAATTTTTAAAGTCGACTTTTATCTGCATATTAAGGCAATTCATCCACCACACATTTTCTCCCTTTACCCTTCCATAATTTGTTTTCATCACCTCTCAGAAACCCCAAACCCCTATTCTTTCCTGAAGCTCAGGACTATGTAGTTTTGATCATCTGTCCTCTTCTTTGAGTCTCATGTTTTGTGGAACTGCTGTACATATGTACATAATTAAACTTTTCTCTTGTTGTGCCTTATGCCAATATAATTCATAGACCAATCAAGGACATAGCAGGGTAGCAGAAGAAATGATTTTTTTTACATAATATAATAATAAACTTAAAGCTATTAGTTTACTTTAAGAGTGAGTTATTTTAAGATAATTTTTTTAAATGAAAAAAATCCTTTATATTTGTTAACACTGATCATTTCTGGTGCACTTCAATACTTGGGCTAATCAACAACAACAAAAAGAAGGCTGAGACAAGAGAAGTAAAGTAAAAGATGGCTTTTGGGCCCAGGTCAGAACGCTTGCCTGGGTACCACAAAAATCCAAGTTAGTTATGTGTGCCAAGGTCTTGCAGATTTCAGGATGAGCTGAAAGGCAAAGTTGTGCATGGGAGTCAGGAAGAAGTCTTCTGCAGCAGTGACTGGCTACATTCTATGATAAGGGGATAAGGATGACTCACAGTCTCCTGGCGTTGTCCTTCTCCCCAGGGAGTCTGGAAAGTAAAGGAAGAATGCATTTGGGCAATAGGAATTTTTATAAAACAATATCTAGGTAACTATTTTCAGTCACGTATTCCTAAGAAACCTAATAAGCGCTAAGTTTTATATCCTATAGTACTCTTTTAGGTCTACTGGAATCGCCTATTTTTAGGGGAAAAAATATCTATTTTGGATATTGATAAGTTTCCTTAAAGTTTCAGTCGTATAGTAGTAAAACACAATCCTCTGTGAGGGGTCACCCTCAGAAGAGAAGATTCCAGGTTCAAGTCCTGAGGCCTCCCTGAGTATGCTGGGTATGTGTTCACCCATGACCCACGGCTAAATGAAACTGGGGGTAGATCTCAGCGCCGAGACCCTATAGAGAGTGCCTTCTTTTTATTGCAATCATTTTCTCTTGTTGTATTTTTTCCTCAATTAATTTTCAGCTTTGGTGAAAAAGCTTGATGACTTATGGTGGATTTCTTTGTGCTTTGCTGATAGGAATTTGTTGTAATCCTTTACGAAATTTGGGGAACTATTCCTTAAC
>NW_006160069.1:595966-602431 GCF_000334495.1 Tupaia belangeri chinensis | reverse complement strand
TCTTTCCCTTTTCTCTTCTAATGAGGCACTCAACTGCCACATACTTTATAGCACTTAACAACGTCCCACAGATCAGTGAGGATTTGTTCAAATATTTTTCCCATTGTTTTCTTTGTCAGCTTCTGTTGGACATTTTCTCCTTCCTCTATCTTCAAAGTCACTTGAAGTTTGCTTTTGTAGTGTCTAGTATGTTGTCAAATCTGCCCAAGAAAGTATTTGCTTTAAATTATATATCTTCTTAACACTAAAACAGAGTGGATAATTTATAAGGAAAGAAATTTATTTCTCAAAATTGTGACGGCTAGGAAGTCTAAGAACATGGTAGTGACATCTGACTAGGGCCTTCTAGTTGCTTTACCCCATGGTGGAAGGGCAAGAGAGCATGTTAGACAGAAAAATGGGATTGAACTTCTTTTCTTTTTAGAAACCCCACTTCCAGAATAAATAATTCAGTTTCATGGTAATATTACTAATCCATTTATGTGTGCAAAGCACTCATGGTTTATTCACCTCTTCTAGGCCCTACCTCTCACTTACTGTTACAATGAGGATTCAATTTTAACACAAGTTTAGGCAGATACACTCATTCCATAGTATCCACTATTCATTACTTATTGAACATTCTTCCCCAATTTACTAAGTCTAGACCATTTATATTACACTTTTGGTATTCAGAATGCTATAATGTTGAGGTATCTTCATTTTATTGTCTTCATTAATAGACATATGAGTTTGGCTTTTGCAGGTGGTTAATTTACTTCTACATCAGCATGCTAACTTAAAACTCATAAAGCTGTGTTCAGGTAGTTCTAGAGTTGCCTTCATTCTACATCAAGAGTGTTGCCTTTTATAATATTGTAATGTTTGGGGATTTTACTCAGTATTTTGCAAGTTGAAGGAAGTCAAGTCTCTCCACTCTCAAGATTTTGTTTTCAGACATGCTTTTTATTTCTATGTAAGGTCAAGCAGTTATTTAGCTTATAGTAAGTAATATATATTCTTTTTTTAGTTTTTGTTATTTACCTGGTTTCACGAAGTCTTACCCTGTTTATCTGAAATTTTAAACCAGTCAAAGACTAGCTAGAGCTTTGTAGCTCTACCCTAATTTCTGTATAGTGTTCTGGAGCTCCTTCTCTCATACCTTCCTTGATATCATATTTGACACATTGATTCTCATCAGTAGCCCCGAACTTATGTGTCTGTCTTCACAGAACTGCAAGACTTCTGCTCTCCCACTATCCATACCGTATCTATTCACAGTGGATCATCAAACTAGCTCTATTAATAAGAGAAATGAATGTGCCTATATTTTTCTAGTATGAGCAGAATAAAGGATTTCATCAGCACAAAGGTGGTGCTGATGGTCCTGGCAACATATTATAGCAATATTATAGCATCCTCATTTTTTTTTTTTTTTGGAGAGGTTTTTGTTCTAGGGCGCGTGCGCTCGCCAGACAGACAGAGAGACAGAGAGACAGAAAGCGAGAAATCACTCCCCCCAGGGGGGATGGCCACACCACAATCCCTTCTCTTCCATTCTCCTTTCGGGATCTTGGGCACACATGCACATGCGCCCGGCGTGAGTTTAAGCCACCAGGTCGGGACTTGAACCGCTGTCGACTACGTGGGAGTTCAGCGACATAGCCATTATGCTAACTGCTGATCGCAACATCCTTAATTGTTAATGAATGAAAGAAAACTCCTGCAAAGTTATTTTATTTTATTATTAGTATTTTGTTGAAATGAATATTCATACATTTAGCTCATGGTTTTGTACATATTATGACTATTAATTTTTCTTGGGCTGTGAGGACCTGTTTCTTTATTTTTTAAATTTTTTAAATTTTTTATCTTGTAGTTCATGAAGAACTCCTCTATGAACTCTTTAATGTGTAAGTAGCATGCATTTTTCCCTCTCCAAACTAAGGGCTGCTATTTTGTTAATTTTCATGATTAAATTGATAAACAATAGTATAGTTGTTATATAAATAAGAGAAATAGGTATCTAGCTCTACTTCAAGAAGATAAATAACAAAACATGGTTAAAATATTATCACTGGGGTTAGCAAGTAGTGGTGTGGAGATGAAGGCATCTGGACTCCCACTTAGCAGACTATGGTTCAAGTCCCAAGCCTGGCAGCTTGTTTTCTCACTTTTCCTTTCTCTCTCTCTCTCTTTCTCTCTCTCTCTGGTGCGCGTATGTGCCCTATAGCAAAAATAAAATAATAATAATAACAAATAAAATTAAATAATTCTTTAAAAAAAGATTTTTATCATTGGGTTAGTACCTTATCCTAATTGTTAATGTAGCTAGATCTCACATTGCTGACTGCAGTTCCAATCCTACCCCACTAGCTTTATAACTATGCTGGATGCACGTACATGTGTCCAAGATAACAACAGAATGGGGGAAACAGAGGATATACCCATTGGAGGGATATATTTCCCCTTCTCTGCTTCGCAATGTCTGGTGAACACACACTTCTGAGAATTAAAAAAAAAGATTATTATTTCTATATACCATACCAGCACACTATAGTATAGTATAGATAATATGAAATACAATAGAGCTCTAACATCGTGCTATTCATTTGCCTGTTGTGTTATTATTCAAAAGAAGTGAAAAGTAGTTTCTACAAGATAGTTCATAAACCAAACATTTACTGGCTCTCTATAATTTTGTAGATCTTTTTCAATAAAAGTCCAGTCTACCATGCAGGTAAACTATAGTTGAGGAAAAAAAGGAAGCACAACAAACAATAAACTTAAAGCCGGAACTGATACTTATAATGATAAGGGCTGAACAAAAGAGAATAAAGTATTTCTCAAATAGTTTTACTGCTTCTATGACAGACTCCGGGGAATTTTCAAAGACTCACTGTTTGGAAATGGTCGCATGGTTTGTACACACGCTGCTTTATACCTGGGTTGTCACTTAAATAATATAGTAAAGTAGATTTGTCTTTGTTGCTGTAACTGGACTGGCTTTGGTAAAAGGAGCTTATGCTTTACAATCTCAGAATACAGTAGCCTGACATCTTTTCTGCTATACTTATCGCTGACCCCTTCTGCACAATGGCTCTGTCCTGATTATGGGTTGTGTTCTGCATAGATGGTGGGTTTTGCTTGCATACTGGAAGCTTGTTGATTCTCAGTGTAACCTACTATTGTGGATAATTAATGACTTGCTTGCCATTGCTTAGGAAGAGAATGCTGATCATACCAGAAGCAGGAGAAAACCTGAGATTCTATCGTTTAAAAACTTTTATTAGAAAATCTGGTAATTCGAGTGTAAAGTAAATATTCTTCTTATAGAAAATAAAATGCAAAAAAAATAAATAAGATAGTAAATAACATTTTTTTTCTTTTCTCATTTTCCTTGAATTTTGAAGTAAAATTTTCTTAACGCATGCAAGTGTTAGATAGGATAACAGAATGACATTTTTATCCTCTGCTAAAGAATGAAGGAATGGCTCCTTTACTATAGACTTCTCTATACAAGAAGCAATGAAAGGATATATAGAAAGCAAACTAAATTAAGAGACTAGATATAGCATGTAACTGCCTTTCTTTAAAAGAAAAGCTGCCATTATAGCTATCTTAAATCCTTGCTTCTTTTTACTTATTTTTCTAAGAACGAGGTATCAGCTATAAAGATAAAAGCGACCAACTTAGAAAGAATTAAAATAAGGATGAATTTTTAAAAGTAATTATTTATTTAATTTTATTTATTCATTCATTTATTTTAATTTGACCAGAGAGAGATACAGAGAGAGAGAAAGAAAGAAAGTGAGAAAGCAAGTCACCAGGTCTGGTACTCGAACCGTGTTCAGCCATGTGGGAGTGTCCAGCACCTTAACCACCATGCCACCTGCTGGTCCCGATAAGGATGCATTTTTAAAATCAACTAATTTTCTGGTAATGTAAATTTTCTTTCTTTCACAAAATGGAAGGATAGAAAAATGTATTACAGGGACCAGTAGATGTCATAATGGATATGTGGCTGGACTCCCATGTAGTTGACCACGATTCAATTCCTGGACCCAGCAACTTAAAATTCATGTCTGGTGTGTGTGCATGTGTGTCCAAGATCCTGAAAGGAAAACAGAATTGATAACGGATTGCGATGTGTCCATCCCCCCCTGAGGGATGATTTCTCACTTTCTGTCTCTCTGTCTCTTGGGCAAGCACACACTCCTTTATAGCAAAAATCTGTCTTAAAAAGAAAAAAGGAAAAATGTATTACAACCACTCTACACTTAATGACGTACTTGTTTAACAATCCCTTGGACTTACAACCAGTTCTCCAGTGCAGGGAATCCCTTTTCTCACTCTGCCTAGTAAGGCATTTACTATAAGAAGCATTCATATTCACACAAGGCTGTGCATTTAGTTTATAAATTAGTACTTCATTGTGCTCCCATAGTAGTATTTGGAATAAGTGAAAATGATCCCATTGGATTTATATTATTGTGTTGTGGTGTGTCTAATTGCTTTCTGGCATTTATCTAATGTATGCTTTTTATGTGGGTAGAATTACAGACGTCTAGTGTGGAGTTCTGTGATATCTGTTGAAAAAGTACATACCCTGTGGCACCTCAACACATCACAAGACAAGACATGTGTCTTTAAGCTCCTCACTTATTGACTAGCTCACTTAATGACCTAGTCACAGGAATGGGACTCAGTTAAGTGATGAGTGCCTGCAGTGGATAGAAATAAGTCAGTGAAGTAGTTTTTTTCTCTGTTTAATGTTAAATAAGAAAATACACAGTAAAAGACGTTTAATTATTTGTCAGAGTGTCCAGACTACCTTCATACTCACAATACTCCTGCCTCAGCCTCTCAAGTGGCTGGTATTACAGACTTGTGTTGCAGCATCCAGCAAGAATTTTTACTTTAGACATTTACTTATTGATTGATCTACTTATTTGTGCTTTTCAGGCCACTGGGTCCAGGACTTGAATGTGGCAATCCAGTGCCAGCCATGTGGCAATCCAGTGCCTCAACCACCATGCCACCTGCCAGCCCCTAGGAAGAAATTTCAGTAGGTGTCCATTCATGCCAGTTGCCGATGTCAATCACAGTTGTTTTTCACTTCAGGTTTTCCAACAGTAATTTACCCAGTGCTGATCTCGGTTCAATATATACAATATATTCAAACCAGACATTACCGTTCATATAAAATATTTTTTCAGGACTTATCCTTTAAATCACCAAAACCAAACATTTTGCATATTCCTGGATTTACATGTAAATAAATAAATAAATAAATAAAATTTAAAAATAAAGATTGCATTAATATTTCTAGTTAGCGAATTATGCTTTCATTAGTTTTAGAATTCTTAAAAATTCAGTATTTGAATTTGAAATAAACAATTTCTCTATGTGCCCTAGAGGGCACATGTTCTTTCCTGAGAGACACGAGGAGAGAATGAGAAAGAGAAAGAGAGAGAAAACACCTCCAAATGAAGTGTGATCACTTCTACATTTCCGCATCCTATCTGGATAACCTAAGGTTACCCCAATCAAGAAAGTGCATGAGGTGGATTGGGAGAATAAGCACATACCTGGAGTGCTTTTAAAGTTACCTGGATGGGGCCATAAAATTTAGTCATTCATGTGGAACCTGGCTCTCTTAAACACTAGGCTATGGGGCCAGCCCCCACCTTTTTCTTTTTTTTTCTTTTTAATTGCTATAGGGAGCCTGCACCAACTAAAGGCAGAGAGGAAAAGTGAGAAAGCATCCTCCAGGAGGCCATGCTACAATCCTTTCTCTATTTTTCTCTCTGGGTTTTGGACACACACACACACATTTTTATTTTTTTTTCAAGCCACTGGATCTGGACTCTAACTGCATAGTCAGCCATGTGGGATCCACCTGCCTAGTCACCACACCACTGGCTGATCCGCCCATCTGTGTTTTTAGAGTTGCTTTTCTTATTTTCAGGTTTTAGAGATGGTAAGAAACTCAAGTCTTAATAAAAGTCCTATGAACATACATTAACGAATCGTGATATGTCATTTACATGCAGCATGGGACATAGAAACCTTAAGAAAATGACACTGTGGCAATCTGCAGAATTTTACAAAACTAAGTAGGAGTCCCCCTTGGCCTTAGTTTTCCCCTTCTGTTAAGAAAAATTTAGAAATTTCCTAAACTGCAAAATGAGAAGAGTTGAACTAAAAGTAAAGTGTCCTTTTAAACTACTTGAAATGTGAGGTCCTCTGAAACTCAAATGGCCTGATTAAGGCTTGAGATTCCAGACTGTGGTTATGTCTATTGGAGTAATAGCTGAACACGTTTGTTAGTTTGCAGTAAATGAAATGAACTCCAAATGGTAATAAATTAACATGAACCATCATACTCTTTTCTCCTGCATCATCCTAAAATTACTGATGTAGTGTTGTCTGCATTTTTTTTTTTTTTTTTGGGGGGGTTTTCACTATTAGGGCGTATGCGGC
>NW_006160069.1:548662-595529 GCF_000334495.1 Tupaia belangeri chinensis | reverse complement strand
TTTTTTTTTTGGAGAGGTTTTCACTATAGGGCGTATGCGCCCGCCAGACAGACAGAGAGAGACAGAGAGACAGAAAGCGAGAAACTACCACCCAGGGGGGATGATCACGCCGCAATCCCTTTTCCTCCATTCTCCTCTCGGGATCTTGGGCACGCACTCACACGCGCCCGGCGTGAGTTTTTAAGCCACCGGGTCCAGGACGCGAACCATGGTTGACTAAGTGGGAGTCCAACGACATAGCCATTACGCTAACTGCTGGTCCCGAGTTGTCTGCAATTTTTAAATCGACCTGAAGGTCTTGTAAACTCCTTCCTTCTCTGCCGTTTCAGCTGCAAGAATTAAAGAGTAGTTATGATAATTAAGTAATGTTGACCATGAGTTGGACCTTAGGATACTGGTCGGATTAAAAAACCTCCACATGAAAGTATCATAAGGTTTTAACTTACATTTTTAACATATTTTACAAGATGGAAATTATTGGCTAAAAGCCCATAGGTTTCAGCCTGAATGGCACCGGAACCTGATGACTGCCCATTTCGGAATAGACACTGATAACCTACGTTCCCCCAATCAAGAAAGTCCATGATGTGGTCATGCCCTTTTGAACCATGTTGGAACCAATCACGCATGCTTAGACCCCTGCCCTTAATTTTGCTCTTAAAAATGCACACTTGGAATTCCTAAGGGTGGCTTTTTTTCCCCCTAACCCTAACTTTAACCCTATGCCTATTCCTAACCAAGAGCCTGAGCATTTTTAGCATTAGCTGCCTGCTCTCCTTGCATTTCACATGGCAATAAAGCTGTTCTTTCCTCCATCAACCCAGTGTGGCCATTGGGATTATAGCACATGGGCAGATGAACTTGGTTTTGAGTCTGATAACATTTAAAGAAATATATTATTGAGAATATGTTACTAGCTCCAAGTTCATTTGCCCATCTCCCAGTTAGTCAATAACTGTGATGACAAGTTTGCAAGGAAGGAAAAAGAAATAATTCTAAGAGCTGCTTACTGAGGAGATGGGAGTTAAACACAAATTCATCACTCCTACTGGAGTTAGTTAGGGGTTTTTAAAGATCAAAAAGGATAAGATCCATGTAGTCATGGATTATTCTATAGCAGGTCAGAGAAAAATAACACAGACATATAGTAAGGGGTTGTATTTTGACATCCTTCATTCCTCCTAAACTGGCATGACATCTGGAAGTCTGGAGATATTTCTTTGCTCTTGTAGTAAGCTCTTCCTGGCTATTTTCATCATATTTGTCATCTGTCCCTACAAACTTCTGCCAAACAACTAAATTATTTCTCACTGCAACTGAATTATGAAAGTTCAAAAAAATGACTCTATATTGTACTTAGTCTTGGAAGTCCATCTTAATAAATTAACCTTTAGTACTACTTCTAATGATAGTTAACAATAAACTTAGTTTTTGCAGATGCCAGGCTATGAAGGTAAAGAGTGCTAAGGTACCACAGTCCCTTCCTGCATAAGTGTCTCAGAAGATTTTATCCTCTTGAGGACAAGTTTCTGACTACTTTCTCCTTTTCCAAAGTTATTTTTAGGGCCTTGGAAGAGTTATGCCTACAAACGTGAACAGAAGTCTATAAACATTGCAGAAGGCTTTTGTCCATTGATACAAGAGTGGTACATCCTATCCCAGGCATAGTGTTTTTATGATAAATAGGAAGCTTCTTAGAGTAAAGCACAGATATTCTTATGCTTCCGGTGATTGCTTTCTGAAACAAAGACAGGTTTTTCGTTTCTTTTTCTTTTCTTTTTTTTTTTTTTTTTTTTGAGAGAGGTTTTTGCCTTAGGGGCGTGTATGTTCCCCAGAAAGAGAGAAAGAGAGACAGAGACAGCGAAAAAGAAAGTGAGTAACCACCCCGCAGGGAGGATGACTGAGCTGCACTCCCTTCTCTACTCTTCTCCCAGGATCTTGGGCATGCATGCACATGCACTTGGCATGATTTTCAAGCCACTGGGTCCAGGAATCAAATTGTGGTCAGCTAGGCGGGAGTCCAGGGACTTAACTGCTATGCCATCTGCTGGCCAGAGACTTGTGCTTTTCTTTAGCCCATTGCTGATCTAAGAATTTCAAACTCACCTATTACCTACAAGCCTCTTCCAGATATCCTACCTTTCTGAGTCAGGTCAATGTAAATGACTCCTTATGCTGATTGACAACTCACTTGCTCTCAAAACTAAAAGGAGCCACTGTAGTTCAGCAACCCAAGAAACATACTTGTCTTTCTCTTGGTATGTCACTCAATTTTTTGCTTAGTAATAAACTGCATTAACTATCATTTCCGCAGAGCCATTTATTTCCATTGATAATCTTAAGCATCACGAAGTCACAGATAGGCCTTCTATCTTTCTTTCTTTCTTTCTTTTCTTTTTTTTTTTTTTTTTGAGAGGTTTTTGCCATAGGGTGAGTGCGCTCGCCAGAAAGAGAGAGACAGAGAGACAGAAAGCAAGAAATCACAAGTGGGGGTGATGACCATGCCACAATCCCTTCTCCTCCATTCTCCTCTCAGGATCTTGGGCATGCACACACACCCAGAGTGAGTTTAAGCCACCAGGCTTGGGACTCAAACTTTGGTTGACTACATGGGAGTTCAGTGACATAGGCATTACGGTAACTGCTGGTCCCAGGACCTTCTTTCCTTCTAAAGCAGGATCCAATAATTGTCTTGATTGACTCCATTTTGTTTCTGCTGCCTTGTGAATTATTGCTTATCTTTGAACCCCTTGCAGAGAACTGAAACTGCTCATTCTTTCCCTGCATGTCCAGAACACAATAGTGATTGCCCCCTGACACCATCAGATCTCTTTCTGATCTTGCCTGGGGATGATGAGCAGGCTTCCTGTGGTTTGCCCAAGACAATGCATAACTTCCCTTTGTTTCTAGATGTAGAGTCATAAAGACTCCTTCCTCTATATAAGTTTTACAACTTGGACTGAGATCTACTATTGCTCTGGTATTGGTCTTACTGACAAATCCCCATCCTTATGTATCAACTTTTTCTCAAGATTGGCTTTTGAGTAAGCAATGAGCACAGATCTTATTTCTGTCCTTTAGGGCATTCCCACCTGTTCTTTTATCGTTATGACTGTGATTAAGCAGGAACCATCTTGGGCCAGCAGAGGACATGGTGGTTAAAGTGCTAGAACCCACATAGCCAACCCCATGACCTGAAAAATATGCCAGGTGTGTATCTGTGCTTACTAAAAATCCTGAGATGAGAATGGAGGAGAAGAGATTGTGTTGTGACAACTCCCTTTCGGGGATGATTTATCACTTTCCCTCTCTGTCTCTGTCTGGTGAGAGCACTCATCCTATGGAAAAAAAATAAAAAAATCTAAATCTATCATTTATTCTAAGCTTGGTCATATGAACAAGCATAAACAGGGCAATGATTTTAAAGCATTTTTTTTTTTTCTGTACTACAGAAGTTCTCTTAATTTCTCAGGTACCCTGTTTGGCTCATAGTAGGTATTTAATAAATATTTGCAATAAAGAAAATAAATATTTTCTAAAGACTTATTAATTTAATTTAACTAATTTATTAATTTTAAATTGACCAGAGAGAGAGAGAAAGAGAAAGAGAGTGAGGAGAAAAGTGAGAAAGCCAGCTGCCAGCTCCAGGACTTGAACCTCTATTGGCCATGTGGGAGCGTAGCACCTTAACCACCACTCCACCTGCCAGCTTCAATTACATACTTTTTAAAGTAGCAATACTATTTATTATTTTCCAGAGAACCAAGATATTGACAAATATTATAATTGGCCATTCAATTAATAGTCAGTAAAAATAGATTCTTGTGAGAACCTGTGGTATAAGAAATACATTTTTTGTTTTATTCTCAGTCCTAGTACAAAGCTGCTAAGTTTTGCATTCATGACTAATAGGGATGATAGGGGCATCTTTTGTTTTAACATTTGGCCTATATCCTTTATTCCCAAAACAAGAACTTTTAAAACCCTTGGACTTTTCTACTTGATAGGAATGCCTGTGGTATGCAGGGGCAGGGCTCATGGATAGCTTTCCAATGGGAGTTCTGCTTCTGAAAGGCTAAACATGTGGTCTGCAGGGTGGCTTCTAGTCCTACCCCTAGATATCCAAGAAGAGGAGATGCTAGGGATTGAGTATACCTTCCAATAGTCAATAATTAATTGACCATTCCTATGTAACGTATTCTTCACAAACCTCCTAAACAATGAAGAGTCAATAATTAATTGACCATTCCTATGTAACATATTCTTCACAAACCTAAACAATGAAGTCCAGAGAGCTTCCAGGTTGGTGAGGACTTCCACGTACAGGAGGGTGACATGCTCCAGCTCCATGGGGACAGAAGGTCCTGTGCTTGAGATTCTTCCAGGGCTCATTGTGTATACCTCTTCATCTGTTCATTTGTACCCTTTATAATATCCTTAAAATAAGCTAATAGTAAGTAAATAATAATAATAATAGTAAGTAATAGTAAGTTTTATAACTTACTATGTGGGTATAGAGATGAAGAAAGATTTTTTCCTTCCACTCTGAGGTTTGTGAAAAATCACTCACGAGAAGCAGAATAATGAAGGCTATGTACATTTATTTTAATATATACATAGGTATAAGGAGGTCACAGAAAATATAAATTTGACGAGGGACAAGACACTGTTGGCTTAAATATTCCCATCATAGCAGAGTGGAAAATGAGGTGCAGGCAATTTTAGAGAAAAGTGGTTTTCGGGGGGAACAAATGAGTCCTCTGCTCAGATAACAGTGAAGAAAGAGCTTTCGTTGGAAGAGGAACAGTAGTTCATGACAAAGTCTGTTAAGCTGTATTGACATTCCTCCATCTTACTTTCTGCAATAAGAGCTTAGTTAATGAAATCTCAAGAAAAGAAACAAAGGTCATCTTTGTGGACAGCTCTGGTCTTCAGGACGATGATAAAATATCAGAGTAAGCCATTCCCTGTACTTTGGGAGAGAAAGAGGACCAAAGATGATAGAAAGGTAAAAAAGATAAGGGGAAGGTCAGACTGGTCCTGTTTCAGTGGTCTCTCAGCATGTCAAAGTGCTAGTCCTTGGGGTATTGTTTTCTGAACTGGCATAGCACATCACTGAACCTACGGAGAGGGTCATAGGAGCTTCGGACTTTTGTCAGTCACAAGTATGGGGGCTTGGGACTTGCCATGTCACCCAAGTGAGAGGCCGTCTTGTGAACTAAGTCCTTAACTTGTAGGGTCTGTGAGAACCTCAGGTAGTTACAGAGTTAGTGTCCAAATTAATTTGAGTTGTAGAATAAGCAGTTAGTGTCTGAAGACATGAAGAATTGGTGGGTATGTGAAAAAGTCTTACGGGTGTGGTGTTACTGTAGAAGTGTTACACAGAAACAGATTCGCATCAAAGCGTGAAAGTCTGAAGAAATTTAGAAGATCTAAAATGGACTATTTTGAGAACATTGTTTTTAAGGAGTGAATGCAAAACAAGCAGAATCATGAGAAAATGGAGGCAGACAATTCTGTGAGGAAAAAGAAATGGAGTGGAGAATAAGTTTTCGGTATATCAATGAAAAGAGAGAGGTATGTCTTGTATTTTCTATTTTATTATAATGTAAAGTATTCTGAATGCCTATATATTTTCATAAATTGACTCAAACATGCATTTATTTAATAAAACATTAATGATTTTTTTTATTTATGCCTTTATTAAATTCTCGTAAGGTGACTGGCTTTGTGCTAAGTTCTAAGTAGTATTTGTCTGCAGTTGTCATTACTGACAACTAAGGAGAAGTACTTCTGGGAGAACAGAAAAAGAACCATTGTAAGATGTGAATACGCATATAGAAAAGCACTCATGTATCCATGAATAAGGTAAAAATGAAAATTTTGTCTTCAATATTCGAATTTTTTTATTAAAGTTATTCAGTTAGGATTGAATGAGTCAGCGGCTCAGATTCTTTGTAAGATCTAAGATTAAATGTAAAACTGTTACATTTCAAACACACTGAAGTTTTGAAAGTTGACTGAATTTTATTTTATTAATTAATTAATTAATTTTTTTTGAGAGGTTTGTGCGCTCGCCAGACAGACAGAGAGAAACAGAGAAACAGAAAGCGAGAAATCACCCCCCAGGGGGGATGGTCACGCCGCAATCCCTTTTCCTCCATTCTCCTCTCGGGATCTTGGGCTCGCACACCTAAGCTCCTGGCTTAAGTTCTAAGCCACCGGGTCCGGGACGCGAACCGTGGTTGACTATGTGGGAGTCCAGCGACATAGCCATTACACTAACTGCTGGTTCCCATCGACTGAATTTTATATGAGGGATTTTCATTAACACGATCAGATGATACCCAGTTTCATAGTGATCTTTGAAATAATGTGTACTTTTTTATTTTTGAGAAAATGCATTTGATGAAACAATGTCTACTTTCAAGTAGAAATGATGTTGTGATGTTGGGGTAATAAAACTCTCAGTGTCTTAAACGTAACTTTGATCTTTAATAAACGAGCAAGGTATTCAAAAGAGAATGTAGCACACTGCTTAAAAAGTGAAATGGTCAGCTTTAGCTATGTTGAAACAAGTCCATAACCACGGTGGGTTACAGTAACAGGTTTTTAAAAAGTTTCTCACTTTGCATTACAGAGGCAGCAGGATACTTCTTCTCCATGTCTCACTTATTATTGTCCTAGGCTAAAAGATCATTCGCCATCCAGCACACGCCATTTGTACCAGGGAGAAAGAAAGCTGGTAGCAATAGAGAAGGCTCTTAAAGTCTTTGCTTAAAACTGGTATACATCACATCTACACACTCTACAGACCAGAATGCCATGAGGCCAAGCCAAAAGACAATGGGACAAGAAGGTATACTCACCTTTAAGTGGCACTGTGAGTCCCATGACGGGAGTCCAGCGACATAGCCTCTTCCAGAGTGCTGGATTCCTCTTCCAGAGTGAGGCACCAAGAAAAGTGAACAATGCAAGTTACCTTCAGAAGACAGCTTCTGGGGATGCAGTGACTGCATTATCCACTAAATGATCACAGAATCTTGGGTAAGTTATTTAATGTCTTTGTGCCTGAGGTTTCTGTACTGTGAAATAGAACCATTGATATAGAAGAGATGGAATAGAAACCTGTGGAGATCTATCTCATAGGACAGAAATGGTGTGAAGTGTATTCACGATGGGTAAATTAAAAAATTCAACCTACCAGCAAAGTGATGTATAGTGATTAAATGTATAAAATTAAAAAATAATAATTAAAAAATAAAGAAAGAAAGCCCTCTAAGTGCATGTGCTTGTGTTTCCAGAATCCCAAGAGGAGCATGGAGAAGAAAGGATTGTGGTGTGGCCATCCCCCTGAGGGATGATTTCTTACTTTCCCTTTCTCTTTCTCTGGTAAGCAAAACCTAAATAAATAAATAAGAAAAAAAAGACAACAGTGATGTGTTGTTGAACAAAGGGGACAGGTTCTGAGAAATACACATCAGGTGACTGTGCAGCTTCACAGAATACACTTACAGAAACCCGGGTAGTACAGCTCCTGCACACCCAAGCCTACAATAGAGCCCACATGCTCCTCAGGAGGCTGTCATCTGGCTGCCATCTGCCATTGACTAACATCAGTAAGCATGTGTTCAGATCGTCTATATTTTCACTGATTTTTTTTTCATATTTATTCTACCAACTACTGAAAAAATATGCTAACACTTAAAAAAAAGAAAGGAGGATCAAAACATTAGTGTTTATAAGGAACTTGGAATATAGTTATTCCTCAGTATCTGTACAGACTGGTTTCGGGAGTCTCTGCAGATACCAAAATCTGAGAATGCTCAAGTCCCTTGTGTAAAAATGGCATGATATTTGTGTGTAACCTGCGTATATCCTCTCCTATCTTTTAAACTGTTTCTCCATTACTTATAATTTCTAATACAATGTAAATGCTATAGTAATAGTTGTTACACTGTGATTGTTAAGAAAATAGACTGGTGATTGTCAGAGTTTGAGGGGAGGGGAAAAGAGGAAGTCAATACTGAATAGGTTCAGGGTTTTATTTTGTGGAGATGAAGGTGTTTGAATTAGATTAGAGATAGTGGTAGTTGTACTATATTATGAAGGTACTAACACTTCAGAATTTTATAGTTTAAAATGATTCATTTTAAATTATGTGAATTTCACCTCAATAAAAAATGAAATACAATGTTTTAATGTTTTTTTTCCACAATATTATTACTAATCTTAAATAACAAATTACATACTTAGGCTTGTCTACAAGGAGACAAAGTTCTAATTATTTTAAATGACACCAGTGGTCCCCGAATTAATTACTCTAGCCTAGGTCTCTCTTTTTAGTTCTTCACATATATAATCAATATTTTCTTTTGGTTCTCTCCAATAAATCCACACTCACCAAACCCAAACTTGAATTCACAAACAGTCCTCTAAGCTTGTTCAGAGCAGGAATTAACTTACCACCTCCAAAATAACGTTATCATTATCTCGTTTTTTAAATTTAGAGATGTTGCAGCCATCCTGATATCCCCATCTTCCGTTTACCATTTCCCAACCTCGAGTCCTGTATCTTTACTCCTAGTACATCCTGATCCCAGCTACTAGTGGCTCAGCTGGGTGACTTCAATAACTTCCTAATAGATTTCCCAAATCCATCCTTTCCACGTTAACTGCTTCTACATCCTCCACACATACGTTCACATAATCCAATCCAAATACTGAAGTCAAAGTTACGTTTTTAATGTGAACATTAAAAACCTTTGAAACCTGTCAAATGTTTCTCATTAATTTGACCTTGGCCCCCACGTCTTTGCTTTCATCTACAAATTAATTTTGTGTATGTCTTCCCTTCAATTTGTCCACATCAGTCCTATGATCCTTTCTCTCAGTTCTCCAGATGAATCAGGTTCTCTCCAACCACAAGGCACTTGCCTGAAATACTAAACCACCTCATTTATTATGGATTAAATTGTACTCTCCAAAAAGATACATGGAAATCTATGCCCAGTAGACTGTAAATTTAATCTCATTTGAAAATAAGGTCTTTGCAGATGTGACCAAGTCCAAATGATATCAATATGATGAGCCCTAATCCAATATATCTATTGTCCTTATAAGGACTTCCACATGGTTGACCACAGTTTGAATCCCACATCCAGCAGCTTAAAACTTACACTGGGAGTCTGTGTGTCTGTGTCCAAGATCCCAAGAAGAGAATGGAGGAGAAGGGATTGTGGCATGGTCCTTTTCCCTGGGGGAGGAGGAGGGGTTATTTCTGACTTTCTGTCTGTCTCTTTCTGTCTCTCTGTTGAGCACACATGCCCTATAGTAAAATTCTCTCTCCTGGAAGAAGATCATGTGACAGGTGTTCTGCCCTATATCCAAAGGAAAGAAATGCTACAAAAAAAGGCAAAGAATACTACTCAGCCATTAAAAAAGGAAATGAGGAGACCAGTAGATGCTGTGGTGGCTATGTCGCTGGACTCCCACATGGTTGACTGCTGTTTGAGTCCCAGCCCTGGTGACTCAGGTCGGGCACATGTGCATGTGTGCCCAAGATCCCGAGAGGAGAATAGAGGAGAAGGGACTGTGGCATGGCCATACCCCTAGGGGGTGATTTCTTACTTTCTGTCTCCCTGTCTCTCTAGTGAATGCATGAGCCCCATAGCAAAAATATCCCCCAAAAAAGAAATAAAAAGAAATGAGAGACCCTGGCATTTGATAGAAAGTAAATGAATATGGAAGATTTAATGCTAAGTGAAGCAAGCCAGACTATGAAAGAGAGGCATTTATGTCTCCACTTAAATAAACTGAATATCTGTACTCTTTAGTAGAAACTGGCTGATTATAACATATAAAAGCATGGGGAGCAACAGTGGAAACTAGAGACAGTGATAGGAGGGTGGGCAATAAAGGGTGAGAGGGAAGAAATCAAGCTGAAGCTAAAAAAACCCAGCAAAGCATTTAATGACACTAAAATGGAAAATATCTGTTGAGGATAATGTGTGTGATAGTCTTTGACTGGACTGATGCACAGTGTATTCATACTGGGAAGATTCATTTTTTGCTGTGGAGAGGTACAGTGATTAAATGTAAAAAAAAAAAGAAAAAGAAAATTAACAAGTAAAAACAAACAAAAAATAAGACAAACAGGAATCTGACTAATCAGGCCTTGCTAAATTTCCCCAAGTTTGTTACCATGATCTCATTCCTTTTAATCTAATCATACTTCTATATGGCTGTTCATTCTTCATTGAACCTAAGCATCATAACAGTGTTTTTCTGGATCTTTGGGTCTTCCTTTCTGAAGGCACCCATGGGACATAAAATGTTGATTAAATAAGCATGTCATGTTTTTTTCTTACTAATCTGCTTTTGTTTTACGGTGTCAGCCATGACCCACGTGTTGGGTGAGGAAAAGGGATTACTGTTTCTTCCCTATAATATAGAGACACATTGGGGTTATTGCATATGATGATCAGGATGGAGATGGGAGGTCTGCGGCCACAAACCAAGGAATACTGAGAGCTGGAAAAGGCAAGGAAAAAACTGCCTTGGAAGCTTTCAGAGGGAGTGTAGCCCTGCCAATACATTGACCATGGACTTACAGCCTCTAAGAATGTGCCAGAATAACATCCTGTTGTTTTAGGCCTCCTGGTTTATTACAGCAGCAGGAGGACACAGGTAATTAATTAACTCCTGTTTTTCTGTCTTTCAGATCTCAATTCAATTATCACAAGACACTTTCCATTCAACTACATGACTAGATGAAATTTCCTGTTAGAAGTATTCATGTATCTTTATATTCTTTCTCTAATGTTTAACAGAATTAGAATTTTACATATATTTATGTTTTTTTTAATTAAAAATGTATTCCTCAGATTCTGGTACATTCTAATCTCTCAGTGGGGGTTGCTGGTTTTTTTCTTTCTTTTCTTCTCATGATGGCATCCCAATGCCTACCTATTGACTGCCATATTTTAAGTCATTGGGAAAGTCATGACCTATTTTTTCTCTATGTTTTCCTATGCCAAAATGCAATACACTCAATAATATTTATCAAAATTCATTATTCAATCATTAATTATTGAATACCTAAATTATGAGAATAAAGTCAGATTTACATTAGAAAATACATATAAAAGTAATAAGTAAATATATTGATTACACTGCACTTTGTGACTGAATCCATTTGATGTTCAAGAAGTCATACATTTAGTTGTAGAAGCTGTGGCGGGGAGATCGTGTGCTGAGATGGCTCACTACAGAATTCCTTTGTGTGTCTGAGTTTCATGACTTAATCTGCTTACTGTATTGATCTGAAGCCGCAACCTATTACTGAAACTGGAAGAGAGAAATACTGAATCTGGCAAAGACCTGAAAAATCTGTCATCTATAAGAATGAAACACAGGTATAGAGTCTTTCAAGGACTGAAATTTCTATTAACCTTTAGAAGAATTTGATTGTTTGGTTAGGTACTAAATGATGTATTCTGAATCTTCTTTGGAGAAACTAATACTTAGGTAATCATGAAGCTTTTTTTTTTTTAAAGCACTGGTAATATCTATTTCATTTATATGTCATCTGAGAAAAGTAGTGCATTATTATTTAATAAATATCTATAAGTAGCCAATCAATAATAATTAATGTTTATCAGTTTCCTTTCCATTCTCTTCCTATTCTAAGTTCTATGAAAATTGAATGTAGATCTCCCTATCCAAAGAAAGCATTCTTGACTTCACCTGCAAAAAATCCTCATGTATATTACTCGGGATTGTGTTTTGGTCCATTATAGTTATTCAATTTATTTTTTCCTGTTTTAATGATTCTTGCAGGAAGACAATACTGTTAGGTTGTTGGAAAACTCATGACATGTCTTTGTTTTTGGAGAGGTTTTTGCTATAGGGTGTGTGACTATAACAGAAAGACAGAGACAGACAGAGAGACAGAAAGTGAGAAATCACCCCCCAGGGGGGATGGCCATGCTGCAATCCCTTCTCCTCTGATCTCCTCTCGCAATCTTGGGCACGCATGCACATGTGCTTGGCGTGAGTTTAAGCCACCGGGTCTGGGACCTGAACTGAGCTCAACTACATGGGAGTCCAGTGATATAACCATTATGCCAACTGCTGGCCCCATGATATGTTTTTCTACGCAAAAATGCGTCATGACTTTTCTCAATCATTTGTAAGAACTACACTGAAAAAGAAAACTTTCCAGATAACTATTAGAAAGTTAAAGATGTAGATTACTTAACTTGGTAAATGTTTTATGTTTCTATGTATTTAGTGATGGACATATTTGAATGTAATAAAAAAAAATCACTTTTGGAATGTCGCTGCTCCAAATATACAAATTTAGAAGATCAGATAAAGTGATGTTTTTTTTAAGTTTTTTTTTTTTTTTTTGCCATAGGGCTCATGTGCTCATCTGAGAGAGACAAAGACAGGGAAAGTGAGAAATCACTGTCCAGGGGGATTGGTCATGCCGTAATTTCTGCTCCTCCGTTCTTCTGTCAAGATTTTGGACATGCATGTACACGTGGACAGTGTGGGTTTCAAGCCCTTAGGTCTGGGGCTTGAACCACACTCAACCATGTGGGAGTCCAGCCCTTTTCCTCAGCACTGTCTGCTGGCCCCAGATAGAGTGCTTTTACACACAAATACACTATTAGTTTATCATGTTTTATTGATTACAATGGTAGAGAGCATGTTCATATGTTGACATTGATGAATACATATTATAAAAGAATCTCAAGACAGTGTTCAGGTGATAGGTACTTGGTTCTGGAGATCTGAGTAAGTTGATACTACCATGGAGATGAGGAAATAAATGGAGCCAAAATACAGGTGACAGAAATTTTGAATGGAGAGACTGCTCTTCACAGCTGAAGATTTGCCTTCCAAATTGAGCTACATGTTTGAGTTGTGGGATGTTACACTAAAGACATTATACATTTCCCCCCAAATTTTCCAAACATTTTTCCAAAATAATAAATTGGAATGTTATAATTTTAAAATGATAAGATTAATTTTTGTTTTTATTTCTTCCATGAAAGAGAGAGCAAGCACCAGAGACAGAGAGACAGGTAAGTCTACACAGTCCTTAAAACATGATCTACCTCCAGCCTCAGCCACCCTGGATCACAGGCACATATGCACATGTCCAGTGTGCACAGAGAGGTTTCAGGATGCAAACCAGGGACCTTCTCATGGGGATCCAGTTGTGCTGTCACTGTGCCACCATCTGACCTTCCCAAAAGACACTATTAAAATATCAAAGCCCTAGATTTGAATCTTTATTGTGCTAATTATTCCAAATGTGGTTTTGAAAAAAATTCACTAATAATATTTTTATTGAAAATTGAAAATCAGGCCAATGTGGACCTTACAGAATGGTAGAAAGATTGGAAGAATTAACATGAAAGTTTGGGGGGCCAGCTAGTGACTCAATAGTTAAGGCTGCTCGATCTCCCATGACTGACTGCACAGTTCAAGTCCTGTCATTGGCTGCTTTAAAAATATGCTGGGCACATGTGAACGTATGCCCAGAATCCCAAGAGGAGAATGGAGAAGAATTGCACTACAGTAATCCCCCTTGGGGTGTGCTTTCTCACTTTTTCTCTCTGTCTCTCTCTGGTGTGAGTACATGCACTAAAGCAAAAAAAAAAAAACGTAAGGGAGATAACATACTGGAGACATAAAAGAACTAAAACTTGCAATTACTAGTTTTTAAATTAATTATAATTATTTTATTGATTTTATGATCAGTGTAGGAAAAACAGTGCATCCTTAATCTAATGACTTAAATCAACAAATTACATTCCTTTATGGGCAGTCATTTACATAACAAGGTGTGACTTCAATTTAGAAAAGTTTGGCATTGTTGCATGATGTTAATAACAACTTAAGAAGTGTTATAAAGAACTCACGAATATACAGAGTAAGTGGCACAGTGCCTGGAATAAACTAGGCGAGCACGTTGATCTCCCCCTGTTCTGATTCTCTCTGTTTATTCCCAGAGAACAGTTATGTTGTAGTTCTCATCAAGCAGGGACCTTAGTAGTTTGGAGAGAAAAATTAGTTCAAGTTCAAGAATTTCAGTGCCTGACAGCTTTGATCAGTATTACAATTGTACATTTATTTTTTTTACAATTGTACAATTTTGTAAAGCAATTAAAATAGAGAAATTATAGCCTAATATGGAAGACCTATATCAGAGAAAAATTTTAGGCATAAATGAATATGACCATGAGTGTAAATACTAACTCCATTGTTATAACTACCAACCAATTACAGGGTAGAACAGCCCAGGTGACCTATTGCTCTAAATATGCACACATGCCACGGGTCCTGGGTTGTCCATAGTATGATAAGAATTAATACATAATGAATATACACACTACTGAATACTGAACACCATCTGAATTTCTATAAAATATGTGTTTACTAAACCAGGGAGTTACAGCTCATAGTGCTTAAATGTTCTTGCAGAAGTGTTAGAAATTGTTCACTCACTGGGACAAGCAGTTAGTGTAATGGCTACGTCTCTGGACTCCCGTGTGATTGAGTACAGTTTGAGTCCTGGTCCTGGTGGCTTAAACTCATGCCAGGCACATGTGTATGCATGCCCCAAATCCCGAGAGGAGAAGGGAGGAGAAAGGATTATAGTGTGGCCATCCGCCTGGGGGTAATTTCTTGCTTTCTGTCTCTATGTCTTTGTCTTTCTGGCAAGCGCATGTGCCTTGTGGCAAAAACCTCTCAAAATAAAAAAAAGAGAAGAAAAGAAAAGAAATTGTCCACTCACTACTGGGTTGTCCATAGTATGATAAGAATTAATACATAATGAATATACACACTACTGAATACTGAACACCATCTGAATTTCTATAAAATATGTGTTTACTAAACCAGGGAGTTACAGCTCATAGTGCTTAAATGTTCTTGCAGAAGTGTTAGAAATTGTTCACTCACTGGGACAAGCAGTTAGTGTAATGGCTACGTCTCTGGACTCCCGTGTGATTGAGTACAGTTTGAGTCCTGGTCCTGGTGGCTTAAACTCATGCCAGGCACATGTGTATGCATGCCCCAAATCCCGAGAGGAGAAGGGAGGAGAAAGGATTATAGTGTGGTCATCCCCCCTGGGGGTAATTTCTTGCTTTCTGTCTCTATGTCTTTGTCTTTCTGGCAAGCGCATGTGCCTTGTGGCAAAAACCTCTCAAAATAAAAAAAAGAGAAGAAAAGAAAAGAAATTGTCCACTCACTAATGCATGGTATTATGTAACATTTAAATTTGTTTATCATAACAAATCAAAAGAAAATATGACTAATTTACTTTTAGACTATAAGTATCTCTTATAAGATTAGACCAGAGAGTCAACATTTGTACTTCATTCATCGACTGCTTGCAATTAACATTGCGAAGAAGTTAAAAATATTTTCATGTTTTGGGACCAGCAGGTGGTTTAATGGCTATGTCACTGGACTCCCATGTAGTCAACTGCGATTTGATTCCCAGACCTGGTGGCTTAAACTCACACCAGGCACGGTGCGTGAGTGCTCGAGATCCCAAGAGGAGAATGGAGGAGAAGGGATTGTGGAGTGGCCATCTCCCATGGGGTGGTGATTTCTCACTTTCTGTCTCTCTGTCTCTCTCTGTCTTTCTGGTGAGCACATGCGCACTATTGCAAACAACTCTCAAAAAGTTTTTTTTTCATGTTTCAACATTTTAAAAGTGTGAAGGATCAGCCAGTGGCATGGTGGTTAAGGCAGGTGGATTTTACATGGTCAAGCATACAGTTTAAATCCTGGACCTGCAGCTTAAAAAACTCACAGAGCAGGTGAGTGTGTATGCCCAAAACACTAAAAGGAAAGCAAAAGAGAGGAGAAGGGATTGCAGCGCGACCATTCCCCATAAGGGGGCTGTCTCATGTGCCCTCCTTTTCCCTCTCTCTCAGTCTGTCTCTAACTTGCGTACGTGTGCTCTGGAAAGATGGAAAAAAAAAATGGAGAACACTATCATATCTTTGATCCCATATGTATGGCATCAGTAATTCACTTTCAGATAAATTAATTTTTGAGTCTTTCATATGAATAATGTCACCTTTAATGGCTGATATCTGTTAGAGTTTGGACAATTTGCTGTTTGTTTTCAAGACATAATGATTTCCTAGAAATATAATATGTAAGCTGTTTTTGGACTTTGTATTCTATTTGTACATGTTTTCTTATAAATTGCTAAACATCTAAACTTTGAAGAATGTATATCCACTGTTTTTAGTCAATTATTAGAGCAAAATAGTTGATCCATTATTTGCCTCTTCTTTTACACTTTCATAGCATTTCACCAATACTAATTATTCTGTTTGTCCCTTTGTTACCTTCATAATTCTCTTCCTTTGTTTTTGTATTTTAAAGATATATAACCTAAATAAGTAATCAACCAATTAGACTGTTTCTTTTCCTAATGTGTAACCTAAATTTAACTTCTTATGTTCTGTCTAAGTATCAAACAGCAGAAAAGTAGGCCATTGAATAATCTGCCTAGTAAATAAAGCGCCTCCCTGTGGTAAAATTGAGCATCCTCATCTATATACTAGACTAACTGACTACCAAATTAAGAACAACGAAAGTCAAAGTGAGTTTTTCTGGAAGAGTTAAAATTCAATACCTTAAGATTCTCAACTCTTATCCTAGGAATGCTATATAAGTAGTCTAAAATTTTCCTTCAAAATATACTTTATTATATTTTACTACTAATAATCAATATTTAACTAACATTCTGTGATAAATCCTTGCATCAATGTTATTCATACAGTGTTATCATACTGACCAAAAAGATCTGTAAACAAAAACTCACAAATTAGCAGTTGACAGTATCCATTAGATTTGTTCTTTAGTTCAATTAACCAGATAATTGTGGGTTTTATAAGACTAGGGAATACTAAACTAATTTACTTTAATGGAAACCAAAATGAGTGATATAATACAGCTCTAATTCCCGTCATACTGTTAATTCTAAAAAGATAATTTAGGAATGAGTTTCATCTATAAAAAACATAGCAGTGCTATTTTAATTTAAAACTTGGTGGGACAACATTAAAAATTCAAATAATATTAAAACAACAACAAGAATAAGCCTACTCCCTTTTGAAATAAGATGATGCTAAATTTAAACATGAGGAGTTTTAGAAAAGGAGACACTCTGTGTGTGCTTATTAATTTAACTTTTTTCTGTATTTTTACTTAAATTCTAAGTAGACAAGAGAATTGCTTAATGTCTCTCAGTGATTCATCTCAGAATGATAACATAAACCAAACTTATCATGCCTACAACGCCTGATGACAGATATCTGTCCTTTGACTTTTCCTCAGCTCACACCATTGTTTTTCCCATGCTGACTGACTCCATTCACCCTGGCCTTTTCATTTCCAGAGCATTCCAAGATTGCCCTGCCTTAGGGGCTTTGCACTTTATAGTTCATCTTCCCCACAATCATCTTGTAATTCAGTTAAGCAGCTCAAATGTCAGTTCCCTCAAATTATCTTTTAATTCATATCTCAACTCAAATGCCAGCTACTCAAAGATACTTCCTATAGCCTCTAAACTCAATGAACATCATTCTCTGTTTCCTTTTCTTTTTAAGATATATCACTAGCTGATACTATATATATTTTCTAGGTCTGCATAGCAAAATGGCAGAGACTGGGTGACTTAAGCAATAAAAATTTATGGTCTCACAGTTCTGGGACCTGGAAGTCCAAGATCAAGGTGACAGCAAGGTGGGTTCCCCCTGAGATTCGCCTCTTTAGCTTGTAGATGGTCATCATCTAGATGTCCCTTTACAGGATTGTCTTTCTGTGTGTGTACCCCTAATGTCTTTTTGTGGGTTCAAATTTCCTCTTCTTAAAAGAACAACAGCAAGATTGTTTTAGGACTCTGACTAGTGGCTTCATTTGATCTTACCCACATCTTAAAAGATTTAATCTCTAAATACTGTCACATTCTGAAGTACTTCCATTAAGGCTTCAACATATCAATTGAGGAAGAAGGATATGCATTTTGGGCAATAATAAGTGTAATTTTTTTTTACTAGATCTCTTTACTAAATTTATGAGAAATGTATGTATCTCATGTAAAATATCTTGAAGACTTGAAGACTGTTCTTCAAGAAGAATTTTTTTTTTTAACACAGCTAATGGCAAACAGATGGTAGCACAGCAGTAAAATGCAGCCCTGAGTGAGCTGGCTCATGTGGGGAAGTTCTGGATTCTCATCTGGAGACCTCCCTGGGTGTGTACATGCACATAGTCTGGGTCCATCTGAGGCTAGGAATGAATCTCAGTGTTAGGACTCTGAAGGGGGTACTCTTTATCTTTCATCAAAGTAATAAATAAATCAATCTTAGAAAAAAAAAGAATATTAGCTAAATAACTTATGTTGAAAATACAGTTATAGACTTATAAAACTTTATTTTTATTTTAGAAAGATTTTTGCTAGAGGTCATGTGTGCTTACCAGAGATGTTAAGAGACAGACAGAGAGTGAGAAATAACCCCTCTGGGGGGATGGTCATGCCACAATCCCTTCTCCTTTATCCTCCCCTTGGGATTTTGGACATATGTCCATTGTGAGTTTCAAGCTACCGTGTCTGGGACTCAAACTGTGGCTGGCCATGTGGGAGTTCAGCAATGCAATCATTAAACCATCTGCTGGTCCCTAACTTTCTCTCTTGAAAGACACATGAGGGGCCAAGATCCTAAAATGACCCAGAATCCAAGTAGATTTTTTTAAATTATTTAATTTTTTATTTATTATTATTATTTAATTTGCTATAGGGCACTTGTGCCCATGAGAGAGAGAAAGAGAGAGAAAGCAAGCTGCCAGGTCCGGAACTTGAACTGAAGTTGGACATGTGGGAGTCCAGTGCCTTTACCACCTTGCCAGTCGCTGACCCCAGAATTTCATGTTTTTAAAAAATATTTGCCAAAGAGTGAATGCACTCCAAAGAAAAAGCACTCCTCCCCATGGAGCTTGGTCTTGCCACAATCACTTCTCCATCTCTCTCTCCTTTTGGGATTTTTTTGTATGCACACACTTATCTGGTGTGCTTCTCAAACTGCTGGGTCTGGGACTCAAACTGCATGATTGGTCATGTGAGATCCAGGCACTTTAAACATCAGGCCACTAGATACCCTATAGAATGTTGTTTATTTGTGGAATGCATGCTGAAGATGTGAGATTTGAAGTAGCGTTTTGAACGAATGGAGAAAAAATTAAAGGCTACTTATATAATAGTAATATGCACATTCTGGAAATAGCTTGCCAAATCAGAACAACGGAAAAGTTAAGACATAGCAGATAATGAAATCGCGTAGTTGAGAGTCATGCAGCTCACAGCTAATATTTAATTTAGTCAGGTTGGGCTTGTCTCATAGCCTAGTGATTAAGGAAACAAGATTCTACGTGGCAAACTGGTAGTTCAAATCCTAGACTTGACAGCTTTAAAACACTGGGCATATGCACGTGCATGCCCCAAATCCTGACAGGATAGAGAAATGGAGAAGAGACATGGCATGACCATCCCCATTTGGAAGTGCTTTTACCTTCTCTCTTGTTTCTCTCTGGAGAGCACATAGGCACTCTGGCCATTAAAAACAAGTCAAACGAACTAAGACCTTTCAAAACAGACAACTGTGACTAGTGTGGTCAATGTATGATGATTGAAATTGATAGTAAGAAAACAAGCATTACTGGTTTTTTGACGTGTTAAGATTGCAAAACTAGGTATTAATAACATTTGGTATATCATTACCAACTAGAAAACTGGAAGTAAAGAATTAGCTCTTCCTTTTCTACTGTAAATTTAGGGAAACATATCCTGGTTAAAGGGATACAGTTGAGTGTAGAAGAAGCTGAGATAGGTCATGATTTTGAGCAAGAAATAATAAAGGAATAAAAGTGAAATACCCAATACTCAAGCTTGAAGGATAATTACTACATGCAGAAAAAACACGTGATTTTTAGTTGACTGTGGCATCATAAGTATACAGGAGAGCTAGAAACACGTTGTGTTTGAGTTAAGGTAGTTGAGAGTATTTTCAGGAAGGAAATGGTCTTCACTAGTAAGCAATGATTTGGTGCTTTTCCACCATTCTCTGCTTTGGGGATAGACTGGAAGGGTGACAGTTTATTCCAAGCTCTAGTTGCCATCAATTCAATTAAATGAAGACAATCTGCATTTTTATTAAGTTATCAACGGTCCATTTTAATTATGATTGTATCATGAAACATACAAATTGAATCCTCCCCCATATTGCCATTATTGTCACCTCTGAAACTCACTTTCATCTGGAATGTTAGGTAACTGGTAATTGCCCATGGGATATAATTTGAGAGGAAAAGAGAGACACTTCTGCACTGTAAATCTGAAGTCGTTATTTTGCTATTCTCCATTTTAAAATACAGACACTGTCAGTGACAGTTATCCTATGAAACAAGTGTACATACAAGAAAGATCCTGGCAGAGAATGCTGCTAGAAAGGATGCCCTGGGAGTCAGTTGTTTAGGAGAGGTCAGCAGGAGGAGAAAAGAAGAACAACTTCAGTTATATCATGTAAATTTGCAATGAGTTTCGAACAGTTTACAAAAGATGCACATTATGAAATAACTACGTATTGATTTGATTTTTTTGCACCAAAATGAACTCATACATTAATTCTATTTTCCCATGAATTTTTGAAGTACCCTCTTATTTGAGTCTATGCCTTATCACCAAAGTGAAAATAATAATTAAATAATAACAAAACAATGACAAAACAGCACAGTATCTCTCAGAGGGAGGTTAGACCGATCATACCATTTCATATGTTTATTTCTGTGCTGAAGCATCAAAGCACCAAAGAGGCACTAGTACCATTCGAACTTAACAAGGAGCTGTGCAAACTGTTTGTTTGTTGGAAACTTTTCTTTCAGTATCTCACAATGTTGTAGACTGAGGAGCCTTCACACTTCAGAACAACTCACTCAACTCCAGTGAACATGAAAACAAACTTCTGGTAGGATTTTGACCTTTCTAACTAAATTGCCACCTTCTTCCTTTTGGATCCCTGAGCCAAATTCTTGTATTTTCTCTCCCTATTTTCATGTTCTACTGTGAAAAATAGGTAAAAAGCAAACCCTAAATCCCAAGATACACTGAAAACTCATTCTATTCTGTTTTCTTTTGGCCATAAGATTTCCCCACTCACTTTCAGGAATAAACTGTTACGAGAAGCAATCTTTACAGTGTTAATAGCATGTGGCATTTGCAGTCTCTGAAGTCCAAACTTCTATCTAAAGTTTCCTTCTTCAACAACCTGGGATTCAGGATATTGTCATCCCATACTGTGGACAATTTTTTTCCTGCTATATTGCTCTTTGATTTCCTTTTTTTCCCCTTTTTTTGTTTGTTTGTTTTTCCTTACCCAAATATATTTGCACTTATTTTGTGACAGTCGCTTGTACAAAATAAAACATCAGCAATGTTTCAAAGCTGTTTCTTAACACATGAGTGATCTACATATTTATTAAAAATATTTCTTTCATTTGCCAACACATATATTTGATAAAACGGTCTGAAGAAACAGTGCTTCAAAGGTAGAATGTGGTATTACTTAGGTGGAAAATAATTCCATAGGGGTAAATTTCAGAGTGAGTATAGGTTATTTTTTTCTGATTCAAAGTGTACAAAAATCATCAAAATAAGGTATTTTGGTGAAAGGAGTTATCCAACTAATTTGCTGTCAACAAGAGTAGATGGAAAATCTGTTTTTAGTCTTGAGAACGATACTATTTTTTAGAACTCATACACTGATATAATTCTCCAATCAAAGGCATAATCTTCCCGATTTTTTAAAATCTTATTTTATTTCAAGTTCTTTTATACATTAAATCACGTCATTTAGTTTGCAAAGTGAATATTCCAACGTGTTTATATTTCTCCCCAGTCCAGTTGATCTTTATCCCATTAGTGCTTTGTTTTAGCTGTGTTTTTTTTTTGTCTGTGTGTGTGTGTGTGTGTATGTGTGTGTAGCAGTGAATGTTCTTCATTTATTTGTTTATTTATTTATTTATTAGATAAAGTAAATACACAGGGGCTCGGTTACTGTGGCACAGGAGAATGCAAGTGCCTGCAGGGATGGAAGCCATGAGACCAAATGCAGATTCAGATCCCTGGTTGTCTTGAAAACACACCAGGCACGTACACATAGGAGCCCAGAGTCCTCCAAGGTTTGAAGGCTGGGGAAAGGAAATTATTGACATGGTAAGATCCTCTCAGAATGTCTCTCTCTTTCCCTCTCTCTCTCTCCACACACACACACACACACACACACACACACACACACGCATATACATATACATAAATTCACATATGCAAATATGTATAAATACACATATGTATATATACACATACATGCATATAAAATTTTAAAAAAGTAAGTAGGCAGAGAGTTTAATCTAGATTTTTTTTTAAATTTCTAAGTTGCTCTGATAAACTTGCCAAAACTTACTTCATTACTTGAAAGAGAATTACATTTACTTATTATACTTTGATATCATGGCTGAGAATATAGTCATTCTTTTAGACTTGGATTATGTATTTAATAGTATAGCTCTCTAAACACAGTGTTTTTAGTCATAAAGGCATAATGATCAGAAAGTAACCATTAAATTCAGATACTTTCTTCCTTAGAAAATTGTTTTCTAGGTCATTATTTCAACCACTTATATATTTTATGATTCTTCTAACAGAAATGATGATTCTTCCATTTATGATTGTTATTTTTCATACATTGACATCATAAAAAATTTCTATCTCTTTATCAATATTACTGAAATGTATTGGAATAAGGCATACTATTTAGGCATTTTCTTAAAAAAAAATGATTTATCCTCATCCACTGTGGAAGAGGGTCATCATACAATTTCATTCCTTTCTTAAGGTCCAATACTATTTTTTTTTTTTTGATAGGGTTTTGCTATAAGGCATGTCTCTCACCAGAAAGACAGAGACAGAAAGCGAGAAATCACCCCCAGTAGGATGACCATGCCGCAATCTCTTCTCCATTCTCTTCTCGGGATCTTAGGCATGCACGCACACATGCCCAGCGTGAGTTTAAGCCACCGGGTCCAGGACTTGAATAGCGGTCGACCACATGGGAGTTCAGCGACATAGCCATTATGCTAACTGCTGGTCCCAAGGTCCAATAGTGTTAACCTCCATGTCTCTCAGTTCATCTTTTTCTTTTTATATGTTTAAATCCTATTACTATACATTTTTCTGTGGGAATCTAGGTTTATAAATCATAACACGTTGAGTTTTAAATAAATGTAAAGTACCTAGGACTTAGTTTTGTAAAAAAAAATTAACTAGTCTTGTTTTTTATGCTGTGTAGAGGTTCACAGGAATAATTTATGGACATTAGTAATAAAATTTTTAAAAAGATTCAAAATTAAGCCAAGTAAATGTGAAAAAAGCTAGATAACAAGATAACAAAAAACAAGATGAATTTCATTTAAGTACAAAAAACAGCCTGAAGAAAACAAACAAATGCTGCTAATATGGAAAGCAATTTGTGAAATTCAGGAAAATGATAGAATTGCAGTAAAATGTAAATGATAAGATAATGCGTGTAAACGTTATAAATTTAAAGCAAGATTTTTAAAATAAATTTAAAGCAAGATTCTTATAAATTTGAAGCTAGATTTTTTTCTTTATATGTTAAGATTCAAAGAATACATTAGTTTATTTCTTAAAAGAGAGAGGAATGTTGAGCTTTCCTAACTAATTGGTATTGCCCTTAAGAACGGTCACAGATGAGTTTTTTCAAAATGTAGGGGCCACTGTCAGATTTTAAAGGGATAGATTTACAGAATGAGAAGGATGTCATGTTTTTCAGAAAGTTTATAAGCTTCTAGCAGTCAAGCTGTGGATCTTTTCATTTCCATCATAACAAAGAACAAGTTGCCTTAACATTATCTACACGCTTTTTCTCTTGCCCCTCAGTCTACTATCTACATAGCAGCAAATTCTCTTTAATAATGGACCCAGGGGCCAGCAGGTGATGTGGAAGCTAAGGCTCTGGTGTCCACGTGGCCAACTGTGATGTTTAAGTGGTGGACTCCCCCGTCTCCTCTTCACCTGCCACCCTAACTTGAAGAACATATTTGGTGCACGTGCGTGTGTGTTCAAGATACTGGGGAGATGGCGGAGAAGAGATTGTGCTTTTGCCATCCTCTCAGGGAGTGAGTTCACACTTTCCTTCTCTTCTCTTTGTCTCTCTCTAGGGAGCTCCTATGCCGTATAGCCATCTTAAAAACATTAATTTGACAGAGGTCACTTGTACTTGCTGAAGACAGAGAGAGAGAGAAAAAGGATAAGTGAGAAAGCACCCCCGACGGGAAGTAGTCAAGTCTCAGTCTTTCATGTCTCCCTCCTTTTGGGATTTTGGGCATGTATGCACATGCACTCAGTGTGTTTCTCAAGCTACCAGGTCCAGGACTTAGTATCAACTCCAAAAACAAAGCTTCTGGCTCATAAAGTATATTACTAGCTAATATCAAATAATACAAATATTAAAATCGTAGGCAGTAGGGGCCCGCAGGTGATGTGGTAGTTAAAGCACTGGACTCCCACTTGGCCAAGAGCAGTTCGAGTCCCAGACCGGGAATTTTGCTTTATCATTTTCCCTCTCCCTTTATCTATTTCTTTCTCTGGTAAGTGCCCATGCCCTATTAACAAATTTAAAATAATAATAATAATAATAAAATTAGATAAATATTTTTTTAATTCCTAAGAAGTAAAACACACACACACACACACAAACACACACACACATACACACACATAGAGATACACTATTTTTTCAATCTAAACTATATTTTATAATTTGTATACCATTGACATCCTCAATTAGACATCAATGTAGGAAACGTAAATATAATTAATATTGCCTCTGTCTTCTATACATACATATTTTATGTTCATTTCCTTTTCATTCTAGCTTTTATATCAGATAATTTCTAACAACTTAGTTGTTCACATGAGTCTTTCTTTCTAGAAGACATTTTAGGAGAATAAATCCACTTTATGGCACTCCTTATAAAATCTAATCTGATTTAAATCTTATTTATTTTTGCTAAATCAGACATGTATGATTTTATTAGAGATCTTGGGCTTTCTCACAGTATTACATTTGCTATTATGAAGTTATTAAAAGATAATTTAATAGTGTGTCTTAGTAACTATTATTGCTTTTCTCTAAATGTTTCCTGTCAACATATTTTGCATTTATATTCAAATTGACTTTGCAGAACCTGATATTGTCTGAAAGGAAAGGCAGATAATTATTCTCTTTTGCACATTTTGTCATATTTATGCTTAGTTCAGCTTATGAGAAAATAAAATTGTATTTGGTTTTAGCATGCTCATCATTTTCTTTTCTGTGTGTTCACTCCTGTGTGTGAAATAATAATTGTACTAGCTCAAATTTGAGTTCATATATTGACATAGAGATTGTTTAAAATTGGGCAATTTTTGGCCTATTTGGAATATAGCAAAGATGCTGACTTGACTGTGTATAAGAGGTAATATCAAATGTAGATACAATAAATGTCGATAAACATAGGACATGTTTGTTTCTTTAAGAAGTAGCAGGGGGGCCTTCGGAGTCACTCTTTCTCTGTCCACTACCTCTCAGGAGTGTACTTTCACTTTTAATTAATAAATGACCTTTTCCTTTTGCTATTGGCGTGTTCCATTCAGTTTTTTGCCCAAAACACCAATAACCTGGATATCATCACAGAAGCTATTCCAAACGTGTGTTGTGGTAAGTCAGCCAGGAGGTAAGCCATAACTGGAGGCCCCCTCTGCTCTGTTCCTTAATCTCTTCATCACTTTTATCTTCATTTCCATGGAATCTCTCTGCCAAAGCCGGTCAACTGAGGTAGAACTGATAGTTTTTGGTATGGGCAACTCTCCTATAGGAGAGTTGATCTCTACATTCTAGAGATCACCTTTAGAACGACCCATTAAGGCCTTAAGCTAGTAGGAGTGACAAACTCTTCTTTCTCTCTTCTCTGTCATCCTTTTTCCCACTGGATATCCCAGTCAATGTGAGTCAGCCAGGGTAGAATTGACGGCTCTTGTAATGGGCAACTTCTATATAGGACTAAAAGCCCCTCTGGTTTAAGTCATCGAGGCCTTAAGCCCTCAAGGGTGGTAGACATTTTTTTTACCCTTATATTGCTTACTTTCACTTTTACTTAATAAACTACCTTTCCCTTTAAAAAGAAAAAAAAAAAAACGTAGCAGGTGTCAAGTTTGTTAAAGGAAAAACATAGAGAAACTGATTCCATGAGATCTAGTTTCAATGTCTATGTGTCCTGTGGTTTTAAAATGGTGCGAATCCCCTGAGTCCTTGTATCCTAATTCAAAAAAATGAGGATAATCTTAATCAGCATTACTAATCTTATACCTCTTTGATATCAGCAAACCAAATAGCAGTTAAGAAAGTATGAAGCAAATTTAATGTAACAAATTACATCCTGATAAGGTCACATTGAGTCATGAGCTGGTAGTGATTACTGGGATCATTAAACACCAAGAAATGTGCTAGTGATTTAAAGCTTTAACAAAATTGAAGCCTCCCCTATGTTTCAGATGCCTGGATGTATAGAGATATGACTTGCTGTGGTTTGAACGTGTTTTTCCAAATTTCATGTACTGGAAATCCAACTGCCATCATAATGGTATTAGAGGATGGAAACTTAATCTGACTATAGTGTTCTTATTTTTTAAGATTCTAAATTTGGATTTTTATTTTATTTTTTTTTTATATTGATTACTTATTTTGCAATATCCCACTTTCCATTTCTTTTTTTTCCCCCACATTTTATTGGTTAAAAAGAAATCTTAACTGGTCAACTACTTTAAATAGCAAGTTCAGCTGGTATATAAATATCTGCAAACAAATGTCTGATTTTAGGCATGAAACTGTAAGTAGACTGAATATAAAATAAAATAGCACCTAGCTGAGGTTATATAGCTTACTGTGGTCATTAAATAGGTATTTTTTAATATGTTCTTTAATTTCAAGAAAGGGAGTATTTGTTTTAATAAATCAAAATTAAAAGCTGTTAAAAGAACTTTGTTTAAGACTTAAAGCCAGGAAGCAGGTTGGGATTCTGTTCGAATAGCAGTTACCAGGATCTGTCAATTCAAGAGAAGAAAAAATTTTTATCTCTGGACTACAAAGCATAGAAAAAAGATCAGTTATTGTTTTAGTCAAAAGCCATAAAATTCTATTTCATCAGCTCAGTCTCATGTACTTAATATAACTTCTGTGTGGTCCAAGTTTTCTGTTTAAATTCTGGAAGATAATGTTCAGCTCTGGAATTGTCCCCATCATTAAGCTGGCCCTTTTCTTACATGTTTTTTAACTCTTATTTCTGTGTGTCTGACTTTAGTTTTCCTGATATAACACTCCCTTGAATTCTGGCAGCTTATTTATAAGAGGGAGAGAGACCCGAACTGACACGCAGCTACATTTGCTCTTACTCTCTCACCATGTGATGTGCTAACTCAGGACTCGGCTGGGAGTCCCCACCAGCATGAAGTCCTTCAGAAGAGGTGACCTCTTGACTTTGGACATCCAAAACTGTGAACTAAATAAACCTCTATTCTTTATAAATCACTCAGGCAGGCTCAGATATTTTATATGTAAGTTACAGATTAACATGCAAATTATATATATATATATATACACACACACACACACACACACACATTTATACATACATACAGAGAGAGAGAAAAAGGGAGAGAGAGAATTATACACATAAATTCACAAGAAATTTTAGAGGAGCAAAGCATGTCAAGCTGTTAGAAAAGCTCTATGAAGTAAAAAGGCTTGGTGTGTAGAACACAAGTGCAGAAAATCATCTTTCTGAAGTAGAGATTAAAGTTTAGAGAGTAAACTGATTTTTAGACAATTTGAGAGGAAGTAGGCAATCATTAAGTCTCTGAGCAAATAATTTCCATGATACAAATAGTATTTCAGTCAAATTTCTCAGACAATGACCTTGAGAACGTGTTGGATTGGGCATGAATGAAGGATGATCGATGTGAAATTGAATTTAGAAGGTGGAATGGGACTGCAGAAATGAAGAAGAAAGAAGACACATCTGAGAGGCAATTCTGAGGAGATGATAGCACTTGATCATAGACTGGATTAAAGGGAAAGAAGGGTTAAAAGGGGTTAAATTTTCTCATTTGAATATATAGGATACATAGACACAAAATTATTTAAATTATTTGTGTAAAATATTTTTAAAAATTATTTTATGGAACTTTATTTATTTATTTTTTATTATTATTTTTAATTTGACCAGAGAGAGATAGGGTGAGAGAGAGAGAGAGAAGGGAGAGTGAGAAAGCCAGTTGCCAAGTCCAGGACTTGAGCCATGGTTGGCCATGTGGGAGTCCCACACCCTTAACCACCACATCACCTGCTGGCCAGCCCCAAGCACAAAATATTTTTAAAAACAATTTTTTTTTTTTTTAACATTTAGGCATATAGAGGATTTTTATAAGTTTATTATTCTATGAGTGAGCGAGAATGAGGGACAGAGATACAACATCACCAACAAGATCTTGACACCATGATCCACCCCTAGCTTTAATCAGCCTGGGTCCTGGGCACAGATGTATCCAACCTACTTAGAGATGTCTCTGAACATGAACCTGGAATATTCCCATGTGGTTCTGCTCATGGAGTATCCTGTATTATCACAGGGCCACTCCCTCCCCCATTAACTTTCTTAAGGTATCAGACAAAATAGACTTTGAGATAAAACCTATAAAATGAAAAAAAAAAAAGAAAAATCATTATATTGTATAAAAGAGTCCAATTCACAAAATAAAGACAGAATCTAATAGGTGTCCTGCTGAGGACTAGCTCAAGAAAACAAAAACCTGAGCTCCTGATCTGTTTAGTATTTTGTACTTCTTTAGTTGAACTGCTCTGATGATTAGGGAATAAAGGACTGAATGTGAGGAGGGAGTGTGGTCTTACATGGATTTGATGCATCAGTAAGGGACTGTGAGGAAGTGGGGAAGAAAAAGGTTCAGCATAACATGAGGCCACCAAAGGAATTGATAAAAAAAATTTTTTACTTGTAATTCAGAGATGGGGAAAAAGATCTGGGTAAACACTTGAGCTAAATCCCTGCTGATTATGAGTTGAGACCTCACTTTTTATTTTATCTGGTTTCACTTTGTGGAGCTAAGAGTAATATTTAAAATAATAACTCTTTTCAAGTCCTAAAATCCACTATTTGAAAATTTTTGTAAAATCAGAGGCATAGAGTGAAAATAATCAATGGAAGGAAGACAATATTGGTAACTACTAAAAAGACAATGTATTTTTAGCAGCTAATTAGGGAAAATCATTATCAGCAAGAGAATTTAAGTTGATATGTTGAGAACACTAGGGTTTTTTTTTTTTTTTTTTCTTTTAGAGATTTTTGCTATAGGGTGTGTGTGCTCACCAGAAGGACAGAGAGAGACAGAGGGATAGAAAGCAAGAAATTACCCCTCAGTGGGGATAGCCACACTGCAATCCCATCTCCTCCGTTCTCCTCTTGGGATCTTGGGCATGCACACACACATGCCTGGCATGAGTTTAAGCCACTGGGTCTGGAACTCAAACCATGGTCGACTACATGGGAGTCCAGTGACATAGCCATTACTCCATCTGCTGGTCCTGAGAACACTAGAGTTTTATGTAAAGAACTGAAACCAACGTGAATTCTGAATCTTGGGTTAAAAATTATTTATCTCTATCTATCTATCTATCTATCTATCTATCAATCAATCAATCAATCAATCATCTATCTATCTACCTACCTATCTATCATCTATCTATCTATCTATCTATCTATCTATCTATCTATCATCTATTTATCTATATGGTTCAGGCAATTTTCCTGTTTTTATTTTAAACAATATTGAGAACAAACAAACATAACTTAGCTACTTTATCCAGGAAATACTGGTTCTTGAAAAAGAAACCAGAAACATTTGAAATGGTTTACTTACAGGTAGTAGCAGAATGCTGGTCAGGGCTAAATTCACCTTGTTGTGCCCACCAACCCAAAGATACTAAATCACAAATTCTCAGTCCCTACCACTTCCTTGATTTGAAAGAAACTCCTTAAAATAGTCCAGGCCAGGGGCTGGCAGGTGGCATGGTGGTCAAGGCACTGAACTCTGACATGGATGACCATGGTTCAAGTCTTAGACCTAGAGGCTTGGTTTCTTACTTTTCTCTCTCTCTCATTTTTTCTCTCTCTCTCTAGAGAGTGCATGTGCTCTATACCAAGCTAATGATAATAATAATAATAACAATAATAATAATAAATTACATTAAATAAATAATTATTAAAATAAAATAGTCCAGCCTGGGTCCTAAGATCCTACACCCACTCCTCCCTAACATTCACTTGCTGAAACACTGCTAAGACTCTGTTGAGTTCTTTCTCTCTTACTTTAATAATCCTTTAAATATTATTTTTACTTGGTCAGTATTTTTCTGGTTGTCTCTTCAGTCTATGAGGGATTTAACAGTTACCAATTCTTGAGGTTTCACAGTTCCCATGGAAACTCGCTCACCACTGCAGTTCAAGATCTTCAAATCAAAACAATACCCTCCTTATGTAGCCTTTCCAGGGATCTATCCAACTGCAGCACTGACATGAAGTTCATCTTTGGGTCTTAGCTCTGTTTCTTTTATTCCAGATTCCAAAGCTTCAAACCACTCAGTTAATGTGGATTTCTATGCTTAAGAAATGCTTTTTTGGGGAATTAGTTTCATGACCAGGTTTGAAATTCTTACCTCTGGAATGGCACCAGCCTTTTACTCATAGCATTCTCTGTTCCTTAGACATTTTTTTGGACCTTGTCACATTTTGTCCTAAGCTTAAAACAGCAAGACCTTAGAGAAGATAATGAACATAAACCTGATAAATCTATCTTTTAAGCTCACCCCAAGGGTTGACGAATCACAGAGCAAAATGACAGACAGGCATTACAGGAGAAGTAAGAACTGGGCCATCTGTCAAAGCCTTATGAGACTTGTCATAGTCTTGTCTAAATTTGTCTATGAGATTTTCTCTCAGAAAAAGAAAGAAAATGAAAACTCTTGAACATCCGAAGAAGTATGAATTCATCAGGTTTTCTATCAAAGTTAGCTAACTCATTGAATTAGAGCTCAAGTATGACGTGCACAAAAAAGATATTGGAGCTTTTGCCAAGCTTGGATAGTTTGTCTCAGTGAAAATCCATGTTCTCTGGACAGACTTCAACTTCTTTTCATATTGAAATTACAACTCTAATTCTGTACTTTTTTTTTCTAAGCATCATCATTTTTCTGGAGATAATTTCAAATAACAGTATATGCTTTGGGGACATTCTGATATAAACAAAATTCTTTATTTATGAAGGGCCTTAAAAAAGGGGGAGAAATATTCTAACTATCCAGTATCACCATGTTTTGATTGCCAGGAGAAAGTACCTCCAAATACTCATATTCTAAAATTGTGTTTATGAACGATTTTATAGCCAAGTCCAATGAGAAATGTGATAAACATAAAACTGTCTTTCTCTTTTATCTCCCTAAATTGCAACTTAAATCTGCCAGCCTTTGTTCCATTATTCCTTTCTCCTCTATCATAATCCTGCTGTTTTGCACTCTGCTCTTACCCCCTCTTCTAATGTACTTCCTTTCCGCTCTGCTCAATAAAAGACCACTGAATCTCAATTGCTTTATCAAGTTCAACTTCTTTCAGATTATAGCAAGCTCCTTATGGCTATTTTTTTACATTTTTTTTCCTTTAAGAATTATTTGTCTAATTTTATTTATGGTTATTATTTTTCATTTTGGTCAGAGAAAGAAAGAGAGAGAGAGGGAAAGTGAGAAAACAAGGCTCCAGGTTCTGGATCCAAACTCTGGTTATCCATATGGGAGTCCCGCACCTTAACCACCATGCCATCTGCCAGGCCCCTTTTATGGCTAATTTTAAGCTCTAGTCTCATTCTTGTAAAGAATTTCCCAAACCGAGACATGCAAGAAATTTGCACAGGACTTTAGGATAATTCTAGGAACATATAGAGTTGTATCCTCTATATCTGCTTTTTCTTAAGGTAGTAGAAGCCTCAGGTGCAAGCAGTTGGATTGAAAAGACAGAGTAGATATTCCTTGAGAGTATTGTCAGAAAACCTCCTCTATCCTATTCCACAAATCATATGGAAAACCAGAGGGATTTAGGAAAGCTATATATGTTAGTTAGAAGATATCTTCACTTCAGTGCCTTTATTATGAAAATAGACTGCATTTTGATTTTTTTGTTTGTTTGGTTTTGGTCCTGTTGACAAAGAAGGTATAAGCCTCTTGGAGATAGTAGAAGTAGGTATTTCACGACCTTTAGATAACTTTAAATGGTTCATCAGAATATATGTGAAAATCAGTTCTCCTTTTTTTGGAATGAATAGTTCAGTCAGAAACAGAAGATATACAAGCAAATCCTGCAATAAGAGTTAATCCTGTTATCGAATCACTAACACCTCTGTGACTATTTCGAAAAAGCCATTAGACAAAAAGATTAAACCGATCTAGAACACATACTAGTGCTTTCCACTGCACGAGAGGAGGGAGCCTTTTGCTAAGGATGAATGTAGATGCTACAGCAGAAATGACAGTGGAAAAACAACACTCTTACACTACTTAATGTACTGAAGGGAAAAAATATGTGTGATGATCAATAAAGGTGTTTTAAGGGGAACTGGTTGCCTAAATTACTACTTGCTCTTACACTCACAAGTGAAATTTTATGTAAATATTCAAGAGAAAAACGTGGAAATTTGTTGTTGATCTGGGTGCCACGATATCTACTTTATAATCTTTTAAATATGAATTCTTCTTCTAAGTAAAGGAACGAAGCAAGTGGTTTATATATCTCCAAAGCTCAGATATTCTCCACCTCTCAGTCTGCACCCATCATTTTTAAACCTGTTAATGGGAACATTCTTTCTTCCTTGGAGACATCATATCTGCTAACTAAAGAGATGGGGATCTGCTATGAAAATAGAATTCATCAGATAAAATATTTTCCTGATGTACTCTGTCTCCCCCGAGGGAAAGACAATAGAGAAAGAGAGAGAGACCAAACTCCAACAAGGTCTTGTTGCCAGAATCCATCCCAGCCTTAGCCAGCCCCAGAACATGGGCACACATGTCTGGTGTAGTCAGGAAGGTCTCTGGACTTAAACTCAGAACCTTTCCATGTGGGCCAGCCTCACAGAGCATAGCATGCTATTGCTGAGCCACTGTCCAGCCTCTGATCTACTCTTTACGACAAACAAAAACAAGGGGCTGGATGGCAGTGCAGCAGTAAAGCAGGGTACTCTGACATGTTACCATTTCATGTCTGGAGACCGCTCTGGATATGGTGAATGCACATGCACCATTGGCACATAGTCTGGGCTAGCTGATACTGGGGACAGATTGACAGGACCCTATCAGGAATGTTCTCTCTCTCTCTCTGTCTGTCTCTCTCACTCATAGAATAATTTTTTTTTTGAGAGGTTTTTGCTCTAGGGCATGTGCACTTACCAGACAGACAGAGAGAGACAGAGAGATAGAAAGTGAGAAATCACACCCCCCAGGGGGGATGGCCACACCACAATCCCTTCTCCTTCATTCTCCTCTCGGGATCCTGGGCACGCATGCACACGCGCCCGGCGTGAGTTTAAGCCACCAGGTCCGGGACTCGAACCGCAGTCGACTATGTGGGAGTCCAGCGACATAGCCATTAGGCTAACTGCTGGTCCCTCACTCATAGAATAAATTTTTAAAATTCTCCCTGTACACTGATATTTATAATCAGGCCATAACTACTTTAAGCCTTGATTCAGCAGCATCTGGGTATCTAAGTAGAGCTTATATTGAAGACACCCACAAATGGATGAAATTTTTATAACCCAAATTTCTCTTGGCAATGTCATATCTTGGACTAAATCCATAGTGGTACAGATTTATGCATACAAGTTTACATGATGCCCTATAAAACTCTAAACGAAAAAAGATACCAATAGGTGAAAGTCTAGATGAGTAGGAGCTCATCATGTAATAGTTCTAATTTTGTAGTCAAGAAAATTATGAAGAGAGGATATCAATGTATTAAGCACCTTAAAACCATAATGAAATATTCTGTACTTCCTGTGGTATTGATACAAATACTATTTTATCCTCTATTTGTACTACATTGTAGTTATAGATTTGTTTTCTACATTCATTGGTATTCTTCAGGTAAATATTCAATATGTTTTTTGCCTTTTCCTGGGAATATCGACAATGTATCTGGACTATTGAAGCATTCTGTGTTTCACAGTCTTTAGCTAAGACCTTAAGAATTGTTTCCTTATGTGGATGGCCTGTTGCTATGTTTTAATTACGGAATGAGCTGATCCTCATTGATTATATTTAACAGTTTACTGTTTAAGCTCTGAAAGGATTTAGAGTTTCCAAAGAAAAGTTTTAATTTTTTTTACGATCAAAGAGGTCCCTTAAGACATCATTTAGCTAAAGAAGACACTCTCTTCACCTCAGGCAGCTTACAAACTATTGCGGTATTCCTGGTCACTAAGAGATAAAAGAATCTGTGAATCCCTCTCGTTTTTGTGAGAAATGGGTTCCTAGGAAATTACCATGCTTATATTTGACTCTGTCAAGTTCTTGGTAATCAAAATTTTTCCTTCAGAGCATAAAAGGGAACAGAGATTATGCAACTTTTTTGTTGTTGTTTTTGCTATAGGACACAGGTGTTCATTAGAAAGAGAAGAGAGAGGAGAGAGAGAGAGAGAGAGAGAAATCACTCCCCAGGGAGGATAGCCATGCTGCAATCCTTTCTTCATTTTTCCTTGGGGTTTTAGGCACACGCTTGTAGTATGTATTTCAAGCTACCAGGTCTGAGACTTGAATTGCTCAGTTAGCCATGTGGGATCCAGCTGCCTTAACCACCAGGTCACTGGCAGGCCCTGTGTGATTTTAAATGAACACCTCGACAACTCCCTGCACTGGGTCTACCTTATAGCCGGACCGCCGATGGCAGGTAATTCTGCGTATTGTTATGAGTGATCTCTAGAAGTCCTTGTACTTACTTTACCTCAATGTCACAGCTGCAGCCCCTAGACTAGTACAAACCCATGCTGCCTCATTCTGAAGTTTTCCTTACACTAGATGGTCTCTAATGTGCGGTCTTTTTGCTCACTGAAAATAAACAATACTTTTTAGAAAGTAGGCTTGCCTCCATAAAATCCTATTATTTTCTCTTCACATATTTTCATTTGTAATACTTTAAACCCATCTAGTTTTCTTCTATTACCTGAACATTGAAAAATTCATACCTGCGTAGTATTTGTCTGAAAAAATGTCCTTCTCTGAATGAATTCAGTAGAAATACTTACAAAACAATACAGATTTAATCTTGCTTGTTGATGGCTCATAGTTTAAGACTGAAACAAGAAATTGTTACTCAAAATATATCTCAACAAATGTTTAACTCACACCTAGGACATGACTCCCTACCAGGGGAAATAATCTCCCCAAGTGGCACATTTCGCCATTCACTGTGATAGGAAGGAGGTTAGTATATGTTCCAGTAGAATGCTTAGCAGATGGTCCATGATTTTGGATGCTTGTAGACAATTATGTGTGATCTTTCACAGAAACACAACGACGAATTGTTAATGGGTTAAAATGTTTTTAAGTTCTCTAACTTGCAAATACAGGTGACTGATATAAAGGTAAAAAACACACAAAAAGTAAGCGGGAAGTTGAAGTAAATTTTCCATCGTTCATTTTCTCAGATACAAAACCGTCACTAAGATCCTAGCTTTCACGATGATTCAGAAGCCATGTATTTTAAAAAGAATTATTTTTGTTTATTTAATTTTATGTATTATTATTTTTAAGTATACTAGAGAGAGACAGAGAGAAAAAGGGAAAGTGAGAAAGCAAGTCGCCTGGTCCAGGACTTGAACTGTAATCGACCATGTGGGAGTCTAGCACCTTAACCACTACACCACCTGACAGCCCCAAGGCCAAATATTTTGAATGTGCACTCCCAGCATTCATATGTTCAAAGCCTAACTTTGATGTCATGATATTAGGAGGTGTGGCTTTGGTGGAGATAATTAGGTTTAGATGAGTTTATTATAGAAGGGCCTCCATTATGGGATTAGAGCCATTATAAGAAGGGGCCACAGTTCACTCTCTTACTATCATGTGAAGGCGTAGAGGAAAGGCTGCCTTCTGACAGCCGGTAGGAGGGACCTTTCCAAACCTGACTATACTGACACCTTCATCTCACATTTCCAGCCTCCAGAACTGTACAAAAATCATTCTGTTGTTTACGTCACCCAGTCTGTGGTATTCTATGATTATAGCCTGAGCTGAATCAGACATTACTCTCTCTTCCTTATTTGTGTGGTATTCATATTATATCTACGAATATTGCAAATACAAAAATGCAGTGTAATCTTGATTAATTTACTCTCTGTCGTCATCCTCTCAGTCCAAGAGAACTTTGTTCTTCGTTTGTACTATTGTTGGAAAATACATTATGAATGCATGAGCTTTCTGTTACAAGTCTAACAATACATTAAATATATATAATTTTATAAAATTAAAAATCAATTAGGAGAAAAATATACATTTATCTTGGTGTTTGAAATTATGTACTTACCTTTATAGGAATTCACTTTTTTCCCATGTGGATTCAAATTGCTTTCTGGAGTCACTTGCTTTCAGCCTGAAAAACTTCCTTTGGTGTTTCTTGAAGGTGATTCTGCTAAGAATAACTTGAAAATAACTTTCAGCTTTTGTTTACCTTGGAATGTCTTTATTTCACTTCTTTTTTTTTTTTTTTTTTTTTGTGGAGAGGGTTTTGCTATAGGGCATGTGTGCTTGCCAGAAAGACAGAGAGAGACAGGAGGCAGAAAGCAAGAAATCCCTCCACCCCTTCCCTGAGGGGGGATGGCCATGCCACAATCCTTTCTCTTCCATTCTCCTCTCAGGATCTTGGGCACGCACACATGCGCACCGGGTGTGAGTTTAAGCCACCAGGTCTGGGACTTGAACCACAGTCAACTATATGAGAGTTCAGTGACATAGCCATTACACCAATTGCTGGTCCTTCACTTTCCTTTTTAAAAGATACATTTGTTTGATGTAGGATTCTTGGTTGGCAGATTTTTTCATGAAGCACTTTGAATATGATATCACATTGTCTGCTAAGTCAGCTACTAATCTTAGTAATGTATCTTTGTAAAGTGAAGATTCATTTTTATCTTACTGTTCACAAGATTTTCTTGTCTTTGACTTCCAGCATTTTTATTATAATGGGTCTACTTGTGCTTCCCATTTCACTTGTCCTATTCAGAGCTGACTGAAATCCCTAAATGTCTAAGCTAGTTGTTCTAAAAAGTTTGGGAATTTTTTAGCCATTATGCCTTCAAATATTTTCCCTGCTCCTTTCTTTCTCTCCTCTTATTCTGATACTTCTGTTATATGTATATTGGTACTCTTAACCATGTCCCGCATTTCCCTGAGGTTCTGTTGATTTTCCTTCACTTTTCTTTGTTCTTTAGCTTGCATTATCTACATTAGTCTACCTTCAAGTTTGTTACTTCTTCTGTCCGTTCAAGCCTACTGCTGAGTCTGTCTATTATATATTTTTTTATTTCAGCTATTGTGCTGATCAGCTCCAGAATTTCTACTGTGTTTTGTAATAAAAGTTGTATTTTTTCTGGATTTTCTTTGTTTGGTGGAACCTAGTCATCATGTCTTCCTTTACTTTGTAAAGAATCTTTTAAATAACAAGTACTTTGTATAAACTTATTTATAGAAGCTACTTTGAAGTCTTTGCTTATTAAATTTGATATCTGGTTCCTGTCACAATTACTTCTGCATGCTTTTTTATTTTCAGCATATGTGTCATTCTTTCTGTTGTTTGCATGCCTCATACTTTTTGGTTGAGAACCAAATCTTTTAGATAGTCTATTTTTCTTAGTCTGTTATTGCATTGCTAACAAAAGTACTGAGACTGGGTAATTTATAAAGACATAGCCATTTATTTCAGTTCACAGTTTATTCAGTTCCACAGGCCAGCTTCTGGTGAGGTTACAGCATAGCAGAGGGCAGGATATTTTTCCTTTTTTCCTCCAATTTACTAGAGAGAGAGAGAGAGAGAGAGAGAGAGAGAGAGAGGAAGAGATGAGAGAAAGTGGGAAAGTGAGAAAGTACCCCCTTTATGAGGAAAGGGTATTTTTTAATCCTCCTTTCTTCATTTCTCCTTTTGATATTTTGGGCATGTATATACATATGCCCAACGTATACTTTTAGCTGCCAGATCCAGGACTCAAGCCATGCAGACAGCCATGATTGGGGGGGGGGTGGAATACAGCTACCCAAATCACCATGCAACTGGCTAGGCAAGGGCAAGATCTTAAGCAGAGCAACTATGTGTACATTTTTCTGTTATTCTGGTCTCCCTCTGGTTATATAACCACCAGAACTCAGTCTTAGGGGCATTATGTCCTTATGGCATTATTATACCCTGATGCCTACTTTAGGACACCAGGAAGGAATTAAGTTTTCATTTAATGCCTTTATAATACAATTAAGCCCCAAAACATGAATATTGGGAGACAGCCAATCACTACCCATGAAGGCCAAATTCCAAAACATGAACAGCACAGTTTTGGGGGATGAACCATTATCTAAACCATAACTTATCATAGCAACTTTGGGTGCTGCTGTTCCTGCTTTCAGAACTGAATTACTCTAATATCTGTTTGCTCCTACATCACATTGTTAAACCTCTTATGTTGACTTTCACAGAGGTGCAGGTTTGTGTGTGTCTATAGCCACCCTTATACAACGATGGGTTGATCGCTTTTCCTGAACATACCAAGCAGATATGACTCATGAACTGGAGGCAGATTGCCATACTGTTTTCAACAATATCTGGAGTAAAACTTTTTCTATAGATGAATCAAATCAGACTCAGGCTCATTTGAAAGAGCTCCTGAGATCAGTGTTGGATGTTCCTTATATCCCCAGTAGAGAATCCTCCAACTTGTTTCTCCTCGATTCTGTCCTGCAAACTAATTAACCTCAAGTTCAGCCTGTGTCTTCAACCCATCTTCTCTTATTGCCCTTCACCATAACCTCCTCCACTATTTTTAAGAGTGTCCGTAGGCTGAAATTTCCCCTTGCTCTGTTGCAAGCAAGTCAGCTTTTTTCTTCGAAAAGATTCTAGGAAAACTTCAGTTTCATAGCTTGCCTCTTCCCCTGGAAAAATCTGAGTCAGGCATCTGGGATGAGATTGGGAACAGAGGCTTATTTTCTTAGAGTGATAACCCCAGCTCTAGAGCTCAGTGCTTGGGGGAAATAGAGCCATAGCTCGAGGTCCTCATGACTTGGCTCTGGATGTGAAAGCATCACTTGATGACTTGGGACAAGGCAGATAAGGCTCCATTATTTTCAATAATGATGTAACCAAGGTGGAATCTCTATTATGTGAGTCAGGGCTGGGCTGAAGAAGGGAGTCTTTCCTTTCTATCATTTTTACTTCAAACCTCAATAACAGAAGATAATCGGCAGCAAGAGGAGAAAGGCTAGTACTATGCTCTGCCCTAGAAGAAAGTCCCCTAACTGGGAGCTAGGGAAGAGGAAACCCTGTCTTGCTGGCAACAGAAGTCTGTATCAGAATTTCCGTATTTCTGAGATGTGAAGAAAGCTAAAGGGAATGGTCTTTGTTCAAATACAAATGCTACTTGACTTCTGATGGGGCTACATTCCAGTAAGCTTGTAAGTGGAAAATATTATTAAGTCAGAAATGTAGTTAGTACAGCTAATCTGTCAAATATCAGCTTAGGCTAGTGTTAAGAACAGTTAGCTTACAGTTGAGTAAAGTCATCTAGCAACACATTACACTGTCAAGTACCTAGTTTTATCCTGTAATCTCACGGCTGACTGGGAGTTTCGCTAACTGCCACTGCCTAGCATCAGGAAAGAGGATCTTACCGTATATTGCCAGCCCGAAGAAAGATCAAAATCTAAAATATGAAATATGGATTCAATTGAATATATATATATATATTACTTTCATACTTAAAGTAAAAACTCATAGTCGAAACATCATAAAATGGAGTCTTTTTTGACTACAAACTCTTGCTTTTCTATTCTTTCTTCCTTCCTTTCTTTCTTCTTTCTTTTTTCTTTCTTTCTTTCTTTCTTTCTTTCTTTCTTTCTTTCTTTCTTTCTTTCTTTCTTTCTTTCTCTTTCTTTCTTTTCATCTTTCTTCTTTCTTTTTTTGAAGGTTTTTATCATAGGTAGCATGTGTTTAGTAGGGAGAGACAGAGAGATATAATGAGAAGGAAAGTGAGAAATGACCTCCCAGGGATGATGACTATGCCACAATCCCTTCTTCATTCTTCTTCTGGGATTTTGGGCATGCATGCACACATACCTAGTGTGACTTTCAAGCCACTGAGGTCAGAGCTAGAACTACAGTTAACCATGAGGGAGGCCAGCACCTTAACTACCATGACACCTGTGAGCCCCAACTTTCACTTTTCTTGCTGACTTTATTGAATAGCTATTTTTAAAAAATTTTCTGTATGCCCTGAGAATCATTTCCAATAGTTAAATAAAATTTGTTTTAAATAATTTTCCCAAGTTTCATGAGGGGTCCACAAGTTTGCCTTTGGATCTGAACACACTGTCATGTTGAAAGGCCTCTCCCTTGCTCTTCTGTTTTAGATCCTTCTGATGACACTGTGCCCACTTGGATAATTCAGGAGAATCTTCCTGTCTTAAAGCCAGCTAATGAATAACCTAATTCCGTCTATGACCTTTAATTCCCCTTTGCTATGTACCTAAAATATTCTGGGGGTTAGGAAGTAGAAATCTCTGGGGGAACACTGTTAAGCCTACCACAGTGAGCTCAACACATCAAATAGCAATGACGATCTGCTCTTCCCAGGTCCTCATGACGTAATGGTGTATCTTCCAGCTTAAGCTAATGTATGACCAACATGGTAAGCGTTAACAATAATATACTTCTCTCTCTCTCTCCATATTCAATTATGCTGAGTCCAGGCATGATTTTCTGCCCTTGTGTGAACATGTTTACATGCCGTATGTGAAAGGACACTGAAACTAAGCCAAAATAGCATAGTTACTTGTTTCTAGGAATATTCAATTCTGGAAAACAAGATTGGGAGTCATCTTCAAGAACTAATAAATAGAGACTTATTAAAACCCCTTTCAAAGCTCATTTCTCACTGTGTTCACCAATCTAAAGCTATGGATTCATAAGCTCCACCCAATTTCAACCAATTTCCTGCTTTGAAATACGCATCTTAAAGTCACTTTAAACTTCAAATGGTTGTGACATTATTGATGCTCTGTCCAGAAATGTGTGTGTGTGTGTGTGTGTGTGTGTGTGTGTGTGTCCCTCTTTGCTTGCTAATGTGATTTTTCTATCATATTCGTGAAGCTGACAGTTTACTGTGGAATCAAGTAGATGATTATAAATAAGATATTGACTGTGGAAAGTGTCAAAAAGTTAGGAGCAAATGAACCATATTGTGAAATTTAGACTTCATTTTTAACAATAAAATTGTAAGCATAGAAATAGTCCTTCGGTTGCTCAACTCCAAAGCACCCTTAGTGGGGAAATAGGACTTGAGAAAATCATTGAAAAGTAGAGATTTTCAAATTGTTGCTGCTTTTTTCTCCTCTGGAATTTTCTATGTTCTAACCATTGGGATAGAAAGTATACTTTGTGTCTATTTGGTTTGCATGTTTACTTATTTTATTTTTGAATTCCATCAATCTTTCAGTATAAGTTAACAGAAGTTAAATATTTATATACTGTATAGAGATCTAATATCTGTATTTATATACCATTATAAATATATATCTGTGCCATTATGAGAAAGGGGAAGTTATGTATTTATGAATTTTTTGCAAAAGTTTTCTAATTAGTTATATTTACAGTAATATTCACTGAAGCTGTGCTATGTTATTGCTGATGATTGCATTGATTTGAATATGAAATATGAATCTTCGGATTTATTAGACAGGAAGAGATCTGGAGCTCCGTAGCTCAGTCACCAACCTTGCTGCTGATTTGACTCACCTGTTGAAGCCACATCCCTGAGGGTTAGACCTGGCTTCTCCACAGATAATTCTTACACACAATGGGAGCTGAGCAGTGGTCACAGGATCCATCTCCCATACACCACATCTTGTGAAACAGAGATTCCCAGAGGGTAAGTTTTCACTTAAGGCTATCAAACTAGAGTGTGGTCCAAATGAAATTAGTATCGACAATTTCTATTGCCAAAATAACAATTATAGGGTCAGCCTATAGCTTAATAGTTAACAGGACTCAACTCATTTAGCAGACTGGGATTCAAATCAAGTCCCTGGTGGTCTGAAAAACACACCAGGTGCGTGTGTGTGTGCATGCATGGTTGACACCCTGACAGGACAGAGATGTGGAGGATAGGGCTTCAATGTGATCACATCCCTTTAGGAGTGCTTCCTTCTGCTTCTTCTTCTTATCTCTTTCTGTCTCTAACTGAGAAGCTCACATGCCTTCTGGCAAAAAAAGAAAAAAAAATCTAAATAGATAAGTAATAAAAAACAAAACTAAAAGTTATAAATACATTCCTTGAACCATTTTGTATTACTAGCTTATCTTCTATGTCACAATTGCAACATTTAGGTTAACTTGTAAAATCAAAATATTCTGATTTCAATATGTACAGGTCAGAAAATGATATCCTGTGAGCCAAATCCAGCTTCCTATATGTATATATTTCTGTTTTTAAGAATTATTTTTATTAGAACCAGCAGATAGTGTAATGGGTATGTTGCTGGACTCCCATGTAGGCGACTGCAGTTTGAGTCCTGGACCTGGTGGCTTAAACTCATGCGGGGCGTGTGTGCGTGCATGCCCAAGATTCCAAGAGGAGAATAGAGGAGAAGGGATTGTGGCATGGCCATCTTCCCTGGGAGGTGATTTCTCGCTTTCTGTCTCTCTGTCTCTCTCTGTCTTTCTGGTGAGCGCACACGCCCTATAGCGAAAACCTCTCAAAAAATAAAAAAAAGAATTATTTCATTTAACTTTACTTGTTTATTTATTTATTTTATTTGACCATAGAAGGACAGAATGAGCAAGAGAGACAGAGTGAAAGAGGGAAAGTGAGAAAGAAAGCCATCAGGTCAGGGACTCGAACGGCAGTAGGCCATTTAGGAGTCTAGCACCCTTAACCACCATGCCACCTGCCAATCCTGCCATATGTATATATTTCTAATTTGTTCTAGGCCATGCATGCTCTCTGGGGGTGACGGGGGTGGGGGTGAGAAAGCACCCACTGGGAGGATGGCCAGACCACAACTCCTTCTCCTCTACTCTCCTCTTGGGTTTTGAGTATACATGCACATGAGCCTGACTCATTTCTCAAGCCACTGGTCAGAGATGTGAACCACACAACTGGCCATGTAGGATTCAGCCACGTTAACCACCGTGGCACCCATGGCCTACCATATGATTTTTATATGGTCTGAGAACAAAGATTTAATTTTGCATTTTTTAATTGTCGGAAAAAATTGAAAAAAATTAATAATATGTGGGACACATGAAAATTGTATGTAGTTCAACTTATTTAATTTTTTTTTTTTGGTACGGTGTGTGTGTTTGTTAGAGAGGCAGAGAGATAGTGAGAAGGAAAGTGAGAATAATCTCCTCACGTGGGATGGTCATGCTGCAATTCCTTCTTCTTCATTTTCCTCCTGAGATTTTGGGCATGCACACACATGTGCCTGGCGTGATTTCTAAGCCACCAGATCTGGAACTTGAACCATGGTCAGTCATGTGGGAGTCCTACGCCTTAACCACTATGTCACCTGCTGTTCCCTATCATTCAAATTTTAAGGCTCACAAATAACATTCTATTAGGACACAGCCATGCTTCTCCATTTATTTCTTGTGGTCGTTTTTATGTAATGATGCCAGAGTTGAGTAGTTGTGACAGAAGCCCTGTCGCCCACAAAGCCAAATCTATTTATTATCTGAACTTGTACAGAAAAGGTTTGCCAACTCTTTCTTTCTTCAAAGAGTTAAACATCCTGGATCTGTGCAAATGAGTGGGCGTGTGTAATTATGCAGCATATGGCGTGCTTGAATGTATTCTTGGGCATGCTCCTCCGTACGCCTTTAATACCCCTCATTATTCTATTTGACTTTAATTGTGTTCTTGGGTTGGTATGTTAAAGATTAATGATGCACTTAGCCTAAATCAAGATTCACAGAGATGTGAAGATATAGCAAAGGAGAAGGCATAATAGTTAAAGATTTCACTGTTTTCCTCTTGAGAAATCCTAAGGGTTTTAAGTCTAAGGACTTTAAGTAATTGTTGCAAATCTCTCCCAGAGGATCCATAGCTCTGCCATATTCTTGTCATAAAGCTGACAGGACACCTATGCTGTGATACTTGGGAAAATACAATGAGCCAATGTTCAATGTCAGTCATTTGGCATTTTAATAGAACTGAGTTTTAATTGAGTAGTGAGTATACATAATATTTGCATAACTCCAGCTAAAGGTAAAATAACTTCAAAACTTTGCCTAATGAGATATTAGTGACAGTCACAAAGCAGTGCGTATGTGTCTCCAAAGCATGGTATTATTTGCTAATAAATATAAACTATTGAATGATTCTCAAAACAGATATGTTAGGACAATGGGAAAGTCATGATGTATTTTTCTGTTTTTTCTATGCAAAAATGCATCATGACTTTCCGGACAACCCAATAACTACTAAATAAACAACCTTTGTGGTGGTTAACATGCTATAGGGTGGTGAGAAAATGTTCCTGCTGTGTATACAGACAGGTGTCATCTTCTTATTCAGTATATTAAAACATCTACGACAACCACAAAAGCAGTAACAATAGGAGTAGCAGCAGCAACAGAAATATGTATTTAGCAGTTTCTATGTGCTCAAATCTACAATGAGCCAATGTTCAATGTCAGTCATTTGGCATTTTAATAGAACTGAGTTTTAATTGAGTAGTGAGTATACATAATATTTGCATAACTCCAGCTAAAGGTAAAATAACTTCAAAACTTTGCCTAATGAGATATTAGTGACAGTCACAAAGCAGTGCGTATGTGTCTCCAAAGCATGGTATTATTTGCTAATAAATATAAACTATTGAATGATTCTCAAAACAGATATGTTAGGACAATGGGAAAGTCATGATGTATTTTTCTGTTTTTTCTATGCAAAAATGCATCATGACTTTCCGGACAACCCAATAACTACTAAATAAACAACCTTTGTGGTGGTTAACATGCTATAGGGTGGTGAGAAAATGTTCCTGCTGTGTATACAGACAGGTGTCATCTTCTTATTCAGTATATTAAAACATCTACGACAACCACAAAAGCAGTAACAATAGGAGTAGCAGCAGCAACAGAAATATGTATTTAGCAGTTTCTATGTGCTCAAATCTGTTTTAGGTATTTTATAGTTTTAACTCACACCCTTACAGTAACCCTACAAGGTAGCCACTGTTACACTGTAGTAGGAGCATTGTACATGATGGTGTACAGTTGAGGAAGAAAAAGCACAGGGAAGTTTAGTGACTTGGTCAGTCACACAGGCAGGAAACAAAAGAATGCGATTTGGTACTAGCAACTTGGATGCAGTCTTTGCTCTTAAGTAGTTTCTTCCATGGGCCTGGCAAGTGGTGTGGTGGTTAAAGGTGCTGGATTCCCACATGGATGACTACAGTTCAATTCCCAGAACTGGTGGCTTGCTTTCTCACTTTCTCTCTCTCTCTTTCTCTCTCTCTCTGTCTTTGGTCAAATTAAAAGATAACAGTAAAAAAATGGAATTCTTTAAAAAATAGTATCTTCACTATTTGATCAAACTTTAATTTATTTATCATTTAAATAAAATAGCAGAATGCTAACCAAATCATGTTCAGTAAATAAATAAATAGTTAAAATGAGCAGGTGGAGAAGTGGTTAAGGCCCAGGACTCCTACATGACCGACTGTGATTTGAGTCCCATATCTGGCAGTTTGTTTTTTCTCTCTCTGTCTCTCTCTCTGGTCAAATTGAATAGTAATAATAATAAAAAATAATAATAAAGTAAAAAAAATCTTAAAAAATAAACAAAACAGAAAATGTTAACCAAATCATGTTTTAGAAAAAATACAGATATTCCAAAGGATTTGCACACACACGTCTGCATGCACACACACACACACAGATATAACTATTGATAGATAAATTTATTTTGACTTTTTAATGCAACCACCCTCTCACACCACTGTTGCCTCACATGCAGTAAAGAAGATTCAGTTATGTTCTTCTCACCTTATTAAACATTCTGATTTGGGTCATCCAGCGATGTGATGATTAAGGAAGCTGGATCCCGCATGACCGATGGCACAGCGTGAGTCCTAGACACAGTGGTTTGAAAAACATGGTTGGCACACACCTGCATGTTTGAGTGCCCAAAATCCCAATAGGAAAGAGAAATGTAGGTCAAAGGATTAAGTTTGACTGTGCCCCATGGAGGTCGATTCCTTGTTTTCCCTTTCCTTTCTCTCTTTCTCTCTGTCTCTGTCTTCTTCTGGTGTGTGCATGCACTTTGAGGCAAAATACACAC
>NW_006160069.1:545089-546892 GCF_000334495.1 Tupaia belangeri chinensis | reverse complement strand
TTCTTTACATGAATGATAAATTTTCTTTATGTAAATCCATTTCTGATGTGTATAATTTTTCTTCTCTTTGTAAAACTTGCTTTAGCCTTTCTGGTTGTGTCCAATCTACTGATGATCTCATCAAAGACCTTTCCTCTTTGCCATACTGTTTTGATTTCTACCATTTCCTTTGTCTTCTTGGACTACCTCTCTCCTTACATAACCATCTGTTCTTGCGTATTATCCACTCTTTCGAAATCCTTTAACTTATTAGTTGCAGTTATTTTAGATTTCTGGCCTAATAATTCCAGAATATTTGCTATATTTGAATCCAGTTTTATTGGTTACTTTTGGTCTTCAACTCATAGGGTTTTTTAAATGATTATTTATTTTTTACTTTTTTATTTTTTTATTTTTGTTTTGGAGAGAGGGTGAGAGGGAAGAGGAGGAAAAGTAAGAGAGAGAAAAAAAGAAAATCTAAAAGAGTATGCAAGGAAGAATTCTGATTGTTTTAAAGTAATTTTTTTATTTATGATTATCATTATTTTTAACATTTTTCTACAGGGTACACACGTCTCAGTAGAGAGAGACAGAGGCAGAGATAGAGGGAAAGTGAGACAACAAGTTAACCAGTCCAGAGTTCAAATCCTGGTTGGCCATGCGGGAGTCCAGTGCCTTAATCATCACGCCACTGGCTGGCCCTGTTTGTTTGCCTTTGACAGAATCTTTGCCCATCCTCCCAGATAGCTAGGCTCACAGGGTTGTACTACTAGGCCAGCCTGCTTAGGCTGGACCTAAATTAAAGCCGAACATCCGTGCAGCTCCAGCCTCATGTGGTGCTGCCTCGTCTCTTGTACCCCTGTAGGTGGACCCAGCCTGGGCTTTTCCTGTCTTTATCATGACTAGCAATTTTTGGTTGAAACAGTATGCAGTATATCTTGTAATGAGAAGTGAGGTAAACAGGATTTAAGTGCTAGGTTTTATGTTTATGTGGCTAGAAAATTAGGTTGTGTTTAATGTTTGCTTAAGCTGTAAGCATCAGTCACAGCTTCCTCTACTGTGGTTGTTTTTGTCCTCCTATTAGCTCTGTGTCTCCCTAAAATTTTCTCTTTAAAAAGATGGGACCAGCAGTTAGCGTAATGGCTACGTCACTGGACTCCCACGTAGTCACCCATGGTTTGAGTCCAGGATCTGAGGCCATCCCTCTTGGGGGGTGATTTCTCGCTTTCTGTCTCTCTGTCTCTCTCTCTCTGTTTTTCTGGTGAGCGCACGCTCCTTATAGCAAAATCCTCTCCAAAAATAAAACGCTCTCTGTTTTTCTGGTGAGCGCACGCTCCCTATAGCAAAAACCTCTCCAAAAATAAAAAAGTCTGGGTGCTGTATTTCTTTCAGTTATAACTTATTGTCATTATACTGGAATTCTGTTAGTGTGGCAATAAGGTTATTTATTTATTTTTTTTAGAGGTTTTTGCTATAGGACGCGTGCGCTCGCCAGCCAGAGAAAGACAGAGAGACAGAAGGCGAGAAATCGCCCCCCAGGGGGGATGGCCACACCGTAATCCCTTCTCCTCCATTCTCCTCTCCGGATCTTGGGCATACAGGCACATGCGCCCGGCGTGAGTTTTAAGCCACCGGTCCGAGACGCGAACTGCGGTCGGTTACGTGGGAGTCCAGCAGCATAGCCATTACACTAACTGCTGGTCCCGGCAATAAGATTTTGAAGATACATAGTATTCTATAAATCTTTTAATTACCTCTCCCTTTTCTAGAGTCTGGAATCATGGGCTGAGGCTTTCAGAGGAGCTGCTTAACTTTTTTTTTTTT
>NW_006160069.1:498377-543315 GCF_000334495.1 Tupaia belangeri chinensis | reverse complement strand
CTATTCTAAATATTTAAGTAGAAAAGACTTACTTTTAAATCCTACTCATGCCGCTCTTTTGAGCCTGTGACTAACTTAACCTCTTTAAATTTGTTTCCTCATCTTTTATTTCTATCTGTCTGTGTTATTTTGAGAGTTAGAAATAATGTATGCAAAGTCACTACCACCATGCCAGGTTTGTTGTTGAAGAAAAACAGAAGTCATTAGCAAGACATTACTGTAGATTTTATTAGAGCATCATCAAAGTATTATCTTACATGATTATGAATTGGTAGAGCAAAAAAAAAGTTCAATTTTCATGTTTCACCTTAGAAGTGAATGTGTTTATTTTAGTTTTAATAAATCTGCCATGTTTTATACAGTCTCTCTGTTTAATTCCATACAACGTAACCAATGGTCACTTTAAGATTTCAGGGCAATCATGAAAATTGTTTTATTGACAAAAAAGATTTTTCTCCTTTAGAAACATGTGAGGTATGAGGTCAGTATCCTGACAATGATAGAGCAAATGTATTACCATTGGCCTCATTGGAAAACTACCATTGGAAAATCTATGAAATACTAGGTAGAGAAGAATGCGTCTAAATCAAAATGGTTTTATGGAAAAGGCAAATTAATATTTTATTCTCCTGGCTGTTAAAAATGTTAGGTATATAATTTCTATTTTGTTTATGTGAATAAAACCTGTTGTAAGAAGCACAGTGCAAAATATCTTTAAAATTCATAAAACTGCATGCAAAAATAGCTGGCTAATTGCCTAGAAGATTTGTAAGACGCTATATCCAAATTGTTCTCTGTTAAGAGGAGCTGAAAGTCCAGGGCTGCACATTTTTCATGTAAATTGGTAGAACTATTGTAGCAAGGAAATTTGACAGAACGACACATTTAGGTCATTGCTGATCCAAGTTGCATAGTTGAGCTCAAATTATTTCGTTTTCATGAACTCTTCCACTGAGTCAGTAAGATTTAAATTAATATACATACTTAAAATAAACTAAGAAGATTTTTTTTACATGTCAAAGTGTTAGAAAATAAATTCATAATGCAACACACACACACACACACACACATATGTATACTCTCTCAAGACAAATGTCTGTATTCTAAATTCTATCTTTATCTTACTAAATAGTTCAGAAAGACTCTATGGATTGTGAATTTTGCATTTCTCTTGCTTCCCACTGCTATCTCAAGGATCTAGATTTTTTTCTTTCTCCTTGGTTCAATTTTTATCTTTCATATTTTATAGAAGTAACTCTTTCAAATTAGATACAGTAAAAGAAATAAACTAATTGCCCCTAGGTCACATGGGAAAGTCTTTATTTGAATATTGTAGCTTATATATATTGTTTTGAATTGTTTTTTTTTTTATCCTTTTGGTGACTCATCAGTGTTTCTCCGTATTAAAGGAAACAAGACTCAGTCAGCCTCTCATGCAATCTGTGAACCTTCTTGGATTTACTCCTCTTTGGCCAGCCACACTGGCCACTCAGTGTTCCATGATTCTGAGGCCACATAGGAAGGTCCCAGATTTATGTCCCAAGGTTTCCCTGTATGCTGGGTGTGCGGGTGTTTATGACCCTCACCGATAAGTCTCTGAGAGTATCACAATGTGAAGACCCTCTTGGGGGTACTTGTTTCTGTCTTTATCTCTTACTGAAAAAATAAGTAAACTTAAAAAAGTAGTTATATTAGTTGATCATACAGTCATTTCTGGAATGTTATAGTCATTATATGAATAGCCACATTTTTTCCCCCTAGGGCCCATGAACTTGCTGAAGAGAGAGAAAAACACAGTGAGAAGAGAAGTCAGAAATCACCCCTTGGGGGATGGCCATACTGCAATCCCTTCTTCTTCATTCTCCTTCCAGGATCTTGGGCACCTAAGTGCACACACCCAGCATGAGTTTCAAGTCACTGGGTCCAGAACTTTAACCTCCATCGACCATGTGAGTCCACTGACACTTTCTCTTAAAGAGACATTGTAGTGCTAATATTTTATGTGATGAGCGTGATTGCAATTTATTCCATGATTTTGTTCAACCCCGTGGACTAAGACAGAGCGTTCCTTAGTTATTAGTTATGTGATAGTTATTTGTTGAATACTATCAGTTAGGGATTTAGATACTGATAATTTTAATGAACACACAAATATGAATCTCTGTTTTCATGTGCCTCACATTTGAATAAGTTTGAGATAATGAATAAGAAAAATACACGCTATGCTAGACAGAAATGAGTGCTGAAGAGAACAAGCACCCCTGACTCTAGACTTGCTAGCTAGCTAGACCTCTTTAGGTATGAGCAGTTTATTAGAATGATTATGAACATCTTAGCTGAGAAGGTGAATTGTGGAGGCTAAGATAAGGTGAGCCACATGTGTACTTGGAGAAAGATTTCCAGGCAAAACAACAAGAAAGGCAAAGGCCTCAGAGTAGGCAATTTTATTTTATTTATTCTGTGTCAGGATAAATGACAAAATAAATTTTATTTATTCTGAACTCGTCAGTGATCATTAGTGTATCATTCAGTACTTCTTTTGCTGCTGTTATTAAAAACCCTCAGCGTCTTTTTTTACTACATGTATGAAAAAATTCTGCAAACTGTAATGACACAGTGGACTCTCTTCTGAGAACACTCTGCTTTGGGTTCACTATCTTTTCATATTTGCATAGCGTAATACTACATATCCCATTTTACCTGTTTAGGAATGATTGAAATGAATGAAAGGATGATTTATATTTTTAGAACCTTTTTAAAGAGTATAGTTGCTAACATGATTAAAAACTTTGTCATGGGGACCAGAGGATGATATAATGGTTACGTCCTTGGACTCTCACATGGCCGATTGTGGTTCAAGTCCTGGGCTTGGTGGCTTGAAATTCATACTGGTGCGTGTGTATTTGTGCCCAAAATCCTAAGAGGAGACTGGAGAAAAAGGGATTGAGGTGTGGCCATGCCCCTTGGAGAGTGATTTCTTGCTTTTTGTCTCTTTCTCTCTCTGTCTTTTTGGCGAGCACACATGCCCTATAGCAAAAATTACTCTCTAAAAAACAAACAAACAAACAAACAAAACCTTTATTGACTATTCACTTATCTTTTATATTATTTTTACTAATTATCTTTCTCTCATGTTCTTCATCCCACTTTCTGTACCCAAAAGAGTTGCTTGATTACAAAGTCTTACAAAAAATTTAATTGTTCTATTTCTAACTTAGGCAAGGCTGAGGAGACAAGAATGGAATATTGGGCATCTGACAAGGCACACTTCCTTCATTTACCCTGTGCCCTCCAATCTTTGTCCTTTGGTCCCTAGCAGCAGAATTGAAATGGCAAAATAACCAATTGCTAAATTTTAACAAATCTGTGTTGGGATAAATACACACACACACACACACACACACACACACACACACACACAATTTCTCTTCAAAGGACACTGAAATAAATGAAAGGCAAGACAGACCAAGAGAACATATTTGCAAATTAATTTTATGATAATGAACTTTTATCTAGACTGTATCACAAACACGGGCAACTGATACCCACACAAAAAATAAAATGGGAAAAATAATTCTGTTTATTTATTCATTATGAGTTTAGCTATAGGGCACATGCATTCACTGGAGAGAGAGAAAGTGAAAATTACCCTCCCCGGGGTAATAGCTATGCACCAATCCCTTTTCCTCCATTCTCCGGGGATTTGGGGCATGCATGCCCACATGCCAATGGCCAGGTTGAGAGCTCAAACTGCAGAGTTAGCTATGTGTCATCTAGCTGCCCTGATATACATGCCACTTGCTGGCCTGGGAAAAATAAATTAGATGGGCATTTCAGCAAAGAACATACAGGAACAGCAACAAATACAGTGAAAGTGCTTGCCATCGCTTGTCATCAGAGAAAAGCAAATGAAAGCCATGTGAGGACCATATATGTATTGGAATGCTGATATTTAGAAAGACTGGACGTTCATGTGGAAGTGAAGCAACCACAAAGGTGACAGGTTGCAGGCATTTGGAAAGAGCGTCTTAGATTCTTGGAAGATAAAACATACAGTTGCTACATGATTCAGCAATTTGACCTCTAAAATAATTATTTGCCCAAGAAAAATAAGAATCTGTACCTTCTTACAGAGACTTGTGCTTGAATTCACAGCAGTGTTATTTATAATGTCCAGGTGGGAAAGAGCACAGTGTGTACTTGCTGATAAATAGATAATCTGTAGTTTTCAATATGCTATAGTCTGCATGTTCGTGTCATGCCCCTCCCCATTACTTTTTGTAAATCTGAAGCCCCAAAATGATCATATTAGAAAATGGAACCTTTGAGAGGTGTTTAGGGCATAGTGCAGAGGCTTCATGAATGTGCTTCCTGCCCGTATTGAATAAAAAGGTTCCGAAGGGACTTCCTTCAGTCACTTGAGATTACAGTGAAAAGACGACAATTTAGGAGACAGGAAATGGGCCCTCAGTAGATTCCAAATCTGTGGGTACCTTGATCCAGAATTGTGGAAGCTAGAAACAACTTTCTGATGTTTATAAGCCACCTAGTTTGGGGTACTTTGTCCTGCATGGATCGATAGCATCCAATGGGATACTGCTCAGTAATAAAATATATTAGGGACTGATACACACATCGACATGGATACATTTCCAAAGCATTCCAGGAAGTAAAAGAAGGTAAACACAAAAGGCTGTACACCATATGATTTCATTATAGAAAAATGGTTTTGTTTCTATTTTGTCCTTACTTGAGAGAGAGCGAAACACAGAGGCAGAGAAATAGTCCGCAGTAAGGTCTTATTGCCGCTGGGTAACACGTGCTCCCGGTGGTGTGCCCTGGGAGGTCCTCCCATGTGACCTGAGGACCTTTTCCATGTGGGTCCAGAGATATTATAGTGTGACACCTCCTGGCTCCAGTAAAAGTATTTTTTAAAAGGTAAAATTGGGGCCAGCACACATCCTAAAAATTAAAGATCTAGTTCTCACATGGCTGACTGCATGTTTTAAGCTCCGAACCTAGTGGCTTAAAAACAGGCCAGACATACACACATGCATGTTCAAAATCTTGAAAAGAAGCAGGAGAAGGAGGAGAAGGAATGGTGGGGTGACCATTCCCCACGAGGAGGGCTTTGTCTCACTCCTTCCCTTTGTGTATCTCTGTTTCTCTTTGGCAAGTACTTATATTCTCTGGCATTTTTTTTTTTTTTTAATTTAAAACAACAGGCAAAACATTTCAGAAAAAAAAAAACGTTTTGTTTCTAGGGAAAAATAAAATACCTGGTTCTAGGAGACTGGAAGAGGAGAATGACAGCAAAGAGAAAAGAAGTGAAATTTGGGGAGTCATAAAACCACTTTGCTAAATTACTGACTTAATATTATGTATGCTGAATTTTACCCATATGATTTCATTATAGAAAAATGGTTTTGTTTCTATTTTGTCCTTACTTGAGAGAGAGCGAAACACAGAGGCAGAGAAATAGTCCGCAGTAAGGTCTTATTGCCGCTGGGTAACACGTGCTCCCGGTGGTGTGCCCTGGGAGGTCCTCCCATGTGACCTGAGGACCTTTTCCATGTGGGTCCAGAGATATTATAGTGTGACACCTCCTGGCTCCAGTAAAAGTATTTTTTAAAAGGTAAAATTGGGGCCAGCACACATCCTAAAAATTAAAGATCTAGTTCTCACATGGCTGACTGCATGTTTTAAGCTCCGAACCTAGTGGCTTAAAAACAGGCCAGACATACACACATGCATGTTCAAAATCTGGAAAAGAAGCAGGAGAAGGAGGAGAAGGAATGGTGGGGTGACCATTCCCCACGAGGAGGGCTTTGTCTCACTCCTTCCCTTTGTGTATCTCTGTTTCTCTTTGGCAAGTACTTATATTCTCTGGCATTTTTTTTTTTTTTAATTTAAAACAACAGGCAAAACATTTCAGAAAAAAAAAAACGTTTTGTTTCTAGGGAAAAATAAAATACCTGGTTCTAGGAGACTGGAAGAGGAGAATGACAGCAAAGAGAAAAGAAGTGAAATTTGGGGAGTCATAAAACCACTTTGCTAAATTACTGACTTAATATTATGTATGCTGAATTTTACTGTGAAATTGTAGTGTATTAAAGTTACGGGCTAGATAGTGGTGCAGTGATTAAAGCTACCAGATCCCACACTGCCCACAGCATGGTTAGAACCCCGGACTGAATAGCTTGAAAACGTATCGATTATGTATTCACGAGTGCCCCAAAGTCTGACAGGAGGAGAAATGGGACAGAAGAGACTGTAGTGTCTTTATGCCTTGGGGGAGGTAATTTCTTGTTCCTTCCCCTCTCTTTGTTTCTCTCTGGTGAGTGCATATGCCCTGGTGTGGGAGACGGGGGGGGGGGGGGGGGGGGGGGGGGGGCATTATGCCTCAATAAAGCTGGTTTAAAAATTCGTATAAAAGTAGTATTAAATATTTGAGTGAATAAATATCTAACCAAAAAAGAGAAACCCTTAATAAAAGTACAGACAAATAAGTAGAGAAAATAAATCAAGCTAAACATTGGATGAGAAATGCAAAGTTCTCAATAAGAAGTTGAAAGTTACAATCATGAATATAATAAAATCCTTGCCTATTAAAATATGCTGGAAGACTAAGAAATACTGGTGACATTGACCCAAATAAAAACATCACATTGAAAGTCATCATTTCTTAAATTATAAATAAAAATATTTTAGATTTGAGAAAAGAGCTTAAGTAAAAAAGACTATTAATGTAAAAGATACCAACTTGAATGCAGTTATGAATTAGCTAAAAGAGAATGTATGGGCTTTAATGTGCATCATTAAATTTAAATAAAAATAGAAAAACCAAGTGTGATATGTCATAGTGCTACTTATGAAAGTATTATCAAATTTCGTGTCATTTTGACAGATTATTTAAAAAAAATAGGCAAAAACATGTCAAAAGTTTCATAAAAACTCTTTGAAATCTGGAAAACATCAGAAAAGTAATGAAAAATTAAAAAAATAAGTTGGAAATTTTCATATGGCTCTGAAATGAGTAAACAAATATAAATTAGAAGTAAATTGAGGACATTAATAGAACTTTATATTGATTTGTTTGTAATAGAAAAGAAACCCACAAATATCTTAGACTTTCGAACTGTACTTCTATTACAAATTTACAAAGTGCAAAGTTGGTAAATTAAAGTCTGAATGTTCCGGCAGCATGTGTACTGGGTAGTCAGGATTGAAGTTGTGGAAGCTGTGGGCCTGTTGGAGACACCCATCTACAACAGAAAAGCATCACCACTCCAGGGTACCAGGCAACTTGCAGGAAAGCTAATTGAACATGTCCATGCTGAACAAAACTGCAAGATGAGGTCCTAATGAATGGCTCAATTTTCAAAGTTTGTATTAACTCAAGAAATAATAATAAATCTGTACATATTTTGATTAAGTCTCTTATTTTTTTCATATGACTTGGTTTCAATGTGATCTTTCACAACAATGTTCACATTTTGTCCTATTTTCCTCCAAATTTGTTCATGAAAAATGTAAAAGGATCAGGTCCAGCAGGTGGCATGGTGGTTAAGGAGCTGGACTCTCACATGGTCGACTGTGGTTTGAATCCTCAACCTGGTGGCTTGCTTTCTCACTTTCCCTCTCTCTCTCTGTCTCTCTCTCTCTGGTGAGTACATGAGCTCTGCAGCAAGCCAAAAAATAATAATGATAAATAAAATTAAATAAATAGTCATAAAAAAGGAAAAAAAGATGTTTCGATTTCTGCCATAAGATTAGAAGATATAAAAGTACGAAGGCAAGTATAGATGCCACAGTTTGTAGAGGAGGGGACCAGACAGCAGAGGCTGGGGAGGAGAGGTTCAGGGAAAAACATTTAGCAGATACAGGAAAGTAAGATTTTTTTCTTTTTTGTTAAAAATTCTATGTCTGGTAATATCCTTGATTTGATTATCATATGCCACATGCATGCTTTGAAAACAATATGCATGAAGATGTACAGTTACTAAATGTAAATGAGAAATTATTTTTTAAAAGGTAAAAGGAAAAACTAGCCCATATGGTTTCATTCTAAATCTAGGGCTTTGCACTACCTATACACAATAAATAAATAATAAATTCTAGGGCTGAAATAATTTTTTAAAAAACTGCCAGAGGGTGCATGTGCTTGCCAGAGAGCAAGAGAGAGACAGAAAGAGGGAGAGAAAACACCTGTCAATGAGGAGTGCTCATGCCATAATCCCTTCTCATCCGTTTCTCCATCTTGTTGGGATGTCAGTTACATAGGCACACATACCTTTAAACTGCTCGGTCAGCCAAGTGTGCTCTTACCCCCTTAAACAGGAGGTCACAGAACCATCCCTATGGTAAAATAACTTTAGACAATTTCATGAGGAAGAGGCAAGAATTCAATAACCGACTCATCAACATGAATAGAAAGTTAGATAGCAAATCAAAGGAAATATAATAACATACGCTCCATCACCTACATCGTTGTAAATTACACCATGTATTGAACATTTGTTTATTATTCTTCCAATGTTTATTCCATCATGCTCCTTTTCCCTTACACTCTTGTTCTTTTCTAATACTTCCTCCAGCGGATTTTAAGCTCCATAAGGAAGGCTAATGTACTCTATTCATTACTTTGTTCTTTATGTCTAAAACAAATAGATACCAGTACTTAACAGAGGGGTAACTGAGCTATGTTGACTGGAAATTATATATATATAAATTTTATCAATTGGTGGTGGTGCAGGTGCCAGGTGATGCTGTATGGTAGTGAAGCCATATGGGAAGGACATGGGTTTGAATTCTAGTCTACCTGAACATGCCAGGCTGACCGCTACTGGTGAGATTGTGTCAGATATACTTTCTTTTCTTTTTCTTTCTTTTTTATTTCTCTCTCTCTTCTTCCTTCCTTCTTTCCTTCCTTCCTTCTTTCCTTCCTTCTTTTTCTCTTTCTTTTTCTTTTTCATGAAAGAAATAAATGAATAGAATTTTGAAAAAACAAAAAGAAACAAAACAAAAAAGACCCTGGTAAACACTGAGAAAACAAAACCCAAATATTCATGTTCTAGAAATCACTTATCAGAAAAGAGAAAAATTCTACAAAATTAAAAAACAAATAATAATTGGTGGTGGTTGCATACACTCACTAGAGAGAGACACAGAAAGAGAGAGAGGAAGAGAGAGAAAAAGTGACAAAGCATCCCCAATGAGGAACACTATGCCACAACCCTTTCTCCTCCTTTTCTCCTTCCTTTTGGAATTTTGGGCACACACAGAATGTTCAATGTGTTTTTCAGCCACCAGGTCTGGGACTTGAACTTCATAGTCAGGCATGTGGAATCCAGTCACTTTAACAAATACATCACTAGCTGGCCCAAAATAAAATTTTAATTAATTACAATAACCAGTGTCATTGAAACTAGTTAAGACCCATTATTTTTCTATGGCTGTAGTTTCTATGTCCAATTTTGAATTGTATTCTAAGAAAATCATTTAAATAAATGAGATCTAGACATGACTTGCTGCTATTCACTAATATGGCACATTTGATCAATAAAATATTGATTAGGATATTGATTCAGACATCTTGGAGAAGACGGCATAAGGAATTACATTTAAAATGACCATTACTAGGTGGTAATTAATAACTGCTTATGTGTTTAGAGAGGCAAATAGGAAATATCTTGCTATATAAGCAGGACTTACTTCTGTTAGAAAAGACACAGATTAAAATAGACTCTGTGGATGATATGTTAGCAAAGATAAATGCAGAGTACTATATATTAGAGTTGCAGACAAAACTACAACCTCTGCGTGGAGTACAATGAAGCTCTCATTTGATGACATATTTCAACATTTCTAGAGAAAGTGACAGCAAAATTAACAATCTTTAATGTTGAAACACAGTCAAAGGAGAGACTATCAGGAGAAGGGCCTGAGCAAAACTAGACTAACAGTTATAAAGAAGGTGAGAAAGTGATAATAAACCTTTTAATCCTCGTACCTACAAAGAAGATTCTCTACCAAAGGTGGGACCACATCTAACTAGGTCAGAAACAGCAGCCAAGTCTCTGAAGAAGGTGAGAATGAGCTATTAAAAGATTTTTTCCCAGGAATTTTGAACTTCAACCTTCACCACACTACTTGTTATGACCTCTCATTTATTCCTTCTAATAAAACCAGAGTTAAAGATGTTTTGTAGGAGTTTATCTTATCACAGAAACTGTTTCAGTCATGTTTTTTGTTGGTTTGTTTTGTTTTCTGTGGCGGAGAGGTTCAATCAACTCCTGGGCATTTGCAGGCAGTCAAGGCCACTAAAGAATTAAAGAATGAGATATTCTGCTTTGCTTAGACATTAAACAGACCTTCTAGTGATCATACACATCCCTTTTGCTTAAGAAGTTTCAAACTGCTTTTGGCTAAGTAGAATTCATGTTAATACTGTTATTTGACGAATCTCGGCATTTTGGAAAGAAGGTAGAGTTACTTTCCGAGATTTGTAAGAAAAATAGTAAGATGCTCAGAGATAGTGTTGGGAGAATAACATTGGCGTCTGGCACATTCAGTTAAAAGTTAGTTGACTTGGGACCAGCAGTTAGCGTAATGGCTATGTCGCTGGACTCCCACATAGTCGACCGCGGTTCAAGTCTCGGACCCAGAGGCTTAAACTCGCGCCGGGCACGTGTGCATGTGTGCCCAAGATCCCGAGAGGAGAATGGAAGAGAAGGGATAGTGGTGTGGCCATCCCCCCTGAGGAGTGGTTTCTACTTTCTGTCTCCCTGTCTCTCTCTGTCTTTCTGGCTAATGCACGCGCCCTATAGCAAAAACCAATCAAAAAAAAAAAAAAAAAGTTAGTTGACTTTTCCATGATGATTTTCCTCAATGTTACCCTCTTATTCAGTTGAGTGAAATCTAAAAATAGATTATACTGACCAATTAGAATAAGGGAGAAAATTCAGACAATTGCTGACTTTAAGATCAATACAACATTTTTCAATAAGCTATTTACTATAGGAAGAAATTATGAAGTAACTTAGTATAAATCAAATCATAACTGGAAAAGCGATTCCACATTCATGCATGTTTGAAAGAATCAATGTCATAATGATGCCAAATGATCCCCACATTCATTGAAATTTTTAATATCATCTAAGTATAATCTATCAGGATTTTTTGTGGCACTTGGGAAACTGATTCTAAAATTTATGTTGAAGTAAAGAATCCTGAGAATAATTAAGTTAATGCTTAAGCGGATGAAAAAAAAAAAAAGGTGAAGGCTATCCAGATAGTATAACTCATTATAAAGTTAAGAAAATGGGCCTAGTTTGGCCTGAGCAGATAAACAATCACAATGAATAGATTGGAGCCTAGGAAGAGGCCATTTCATGTAAGACAAAGGTGATGCTAGAAGACAAGGGGAAGAAGGAAACATCCCATCAGTGCTACTGGAACAACAGATCACCTGTACTAAACACAGACAGAAAAAGGTCTCTGAAATCAAACTGTATACAAAAACCATTGGCAGGTAGACATAAAACGGACAAAGTATAGACTCTTAGAGAGGACCAGCAAGTGGAATATGGTTAAGGTGACTGAATCTTACTGACTGTACAGTGAGAGGCCTGGAGGAGTGTGCATGTGCATATGTGTATGTGTATGCATGAGTGTCCCAAATCCTGAGCGGAGAACAGAAGAGAAGGGATTGTGGCACGGTCGTTCCTCCTGGGAAGTGATCTCTCTCTCTCTCTCGCTCTCTCTCTCTCTCTTTTCCTAAGCAAGCACACGTGCCCTATAGCAAATCTAAGAAACAACAAAACAAAACAAATTCTAGAGGAAAATATTCTTATGATTTGGGATTGAAAAGAAATATTTTCTTCTTAATTTTGATTGCCAGATGACCTGTGTGCTCACAGAGATAGAGAAACAGAGAAAGAGAGGGACGAAACACCCTTCAATGGCACACAGTCATGCTGACTCGGAGAGTGGGCTGGAGAGAACATGCCATGAACGGGTTTTTGTTTGATGCTCACAAAGAATTAGAGACATGGACACGCCGAAGAGTAGCAAAGAAGGAGTTTTACTAAGGGGAGAGAGAGCGAGCGAGAGAGCTTGCAGATGTGCAGGGAGGGGTCTGAGAGTGAGTTGCCTCTAAGAGTCTAAGTTTCTGGCTGTTTTATCCCAAGTAGAAAGAGGAACAGTCCCGTTTGTTTTTGTTTTTGTTTTCCAAAGGTATTGTCTCATCAGGTGATTTATGTTTCTATTTTGGTGTAGGATTTTTTGTTGAAAAACTACATGTTCCTCTAGGGAAAGTAAGCTGAATGTGTATGGGCACTAACGATTTCAGATGCTGACTTATCTCATCCTTTTTCTGAATATCTTTGTTAGCAATTATGGCCCATAAAATTCCAGCTTTCAATCTTGGCTCCCCCAAGTCTGGGGCTCAGACTCCATTGACCTTATCATCTTTTCCTTTCACGATGTTAACTGCATCTGTACATTAAGGGTTCTGTCTTTAAGAGCTATAGGAATATTAAAACTCAGCACCCTTGCTTTTACCAAATACTGTGTTATATTCTGATGGAACACTATGCTGTCATTGCTAAATCTCCCCATTTCCCCAAAATATAGTCAACTAAGGTACAATTAATATTTAATATAAGGCATATTGTTTCCTACAGTTTCTATAGATGATAGAAAGGCCATGATGTTTCCATTCTCAGGACCAGAAATCTTAACTAAATGCTATAACCTCTTCTCCATTTCTTCATCCTATCGGGTTTGGGCATGGACTTATGCAAACCAGTGCTGGGGTTAGAAACTGTAGTCAATCATGTTGGATCTGACTTCTATAACTACTAGGCTGGCCTTCAAAAAAAGAATTTCTTGTGCCAGTTCTGTGGCCTGGTGATTAAGGTAACTGGATCCCCCACACAGCTGACCCCATGGTTCTTGTCTTAGACCCAGTGGCTTGAGAAACACATAAAGTATGTGTTTGTGTGCATGCCTCAAATCCAGATAGGATGGAAAAATTGGAGAAGGGATTCAATGTGATTATTTCCCATGTAGAGCATTTTCTCCCTTTCCTTCTTCCTCTGTCTCTCTGTCTCTTTCTCTCTGAAGAGCATGCATACCTCCTGACAAAATTTAAAAAAAATTCTTACTGAAAATTTTAAAATTTCAAATTATAAATATATTTGTTATAAACGAATAAATGCAACTATTAATATGAAGTTCCTGTAAAACCTGAAAATACAAAGCCTTAGCTTGGATGGAAATATATGCAATAAGCTTAGGCATCCATAATGAGGCAGACCCTGGCTAGGTAAGAGGACTGAGTAATTAGCAGAGGGGAGTCATGATAAAACTATGGCAAAGGAAATGCGGTTTGAGACCCAGCAGACTACTCTCACCTGATAGGAGCCTACATTCCTCTTTGTCCTTGTCTTTTAGACCAAAACTAACATCATAACCCTAAGGAACATGAAAAATGGACAATTGGAGTCAAAACTCAAGGCAGGGCAACTCCTAACTTTGAAATTTAAATATCTGGGCCTAATGGAAACCATAAACTGGTAAGTTTGACTCCATGGGAAATTGCTGCCCAAAAGGATAATCAAAGACAAGATGGTCATACTTAGGGGCAAAGGACAATCCTAACCCCCCAAACACAACCACACCCTTACTTAAAGCATATAAAGTAACCTGCAGTGGTTATTAAGAACAAAAGGCATCCATATCAAAGAGCCTAGGCTACAGAAGTTTTGTTAACATTCACTTTATACACATTTTTTTTCTTTTTTTGCCCCCCCCCATTTATTGTAGAGAAATTTCTTACATAGTTCAAATGGTCCAGAAATCTCACCAAAAAATATCTGATATACTTGGAAAACTTAATGTTGAAAATGGTTCATGGATGAGGTGCAAACACAGAAGGAAAAACTATTCATCAAAAGGTATAGTAAAATTAATTTGGGATATATTTTACTGTAAGTAAGTTTTTCACCTGATTTTCCTTTTTTTTTTTTTTTTTTTGAGAGGTTTTTGCTATAGGGCGCGTGCGCTCGCCAGACAGAGAGAGACAGAGAGAGACAGAAAGAGAGAAATCACCCCCCAGGGGGGATGGTCACGCCGCAATCCCTTCTCCTCCATTCTCCTCTCAGGATCTTGGGCACGCACACACACGCGCCCGGTGTGAGTTTTAAGCCACCGGGTCCAGGACGCGAACCGTGGTCGACTACGTGGGAGTCCAGCGACATAGCCATTACACTAACTGCTGGTTCCCACCTGATTTTAAGGACTAAGACAAAGAGTTAATGAAAAAGTTTGATGAAAGTGTCAGTTTGGAGATAAGCAGAAAATTATGTGTTCTCCCTGCACTCCAATTTTAACTCAAATCCCTTTTCTTATAATTAAGAAAGCATGAGGGAATTTGAATGATTAAAATGACAATTCTGCATACATACCTGAAGCTGTTTAAGTTTATGTTTTAAATAAAAACAATCAGAAAGACAAGGAATATATTAATAGTAACAAAAGAGCTTGGGACACACACCACAACTGATTGCATGAATCCTAGTGGGTCACATTTAAAGAGAGAACAAATGAAACTTGCAGGAATCATGCAGTGAGATAAGGGGCTTCCAAAAGGGGATATAGGAAGCCTATGTAATTATCAGGCCACGGTGAAGATAAAAGTTGTTTGTGACTCTCCAAAACACCGCACCCTTGGAAGGTTGATGAAAATTAGAATTATATTAAATCATTTTCTCTTGAAGCAAGGTGTTAGAAGTCCAACACAAGATTAAAATATTTGTGGAGTCAGGCACGAAGTCTATTAGAATTAGACTCTGGGGACCAGCAGTTGGCAAATGGCTATGTCAGACTCCCATGTAGCCAACTGTGGTTCGGTTCTTGGACCCTGTGGCTTAAACTCATGCTGGGCACATGTGCGTGCATGCCCAAGATCCTGAGAGGAGGATGGAGGAGAAGGGATTATGGTGTGGTCATCCCCCTTGGGGGGTGATTTGTTGCTTTTTGTCTCTGTCTTTCTGGCGAGCGCAAGTACCCTATAGCAAAATCTTCTCTCAAAAAAATAAATAAAAGAAGAAAGAAAGAAAGAAAGAAAGAAAGAAAGAAAGAAAGAAAGAGAGAAAAGAAAAGAATTAGACTCTACTACTCGAAGTCCTCTAATGTTGTGTGTTGTGGTCTAACCATCACTGCAACATTTAGGGGAAACAGTTATCTAGGAAATTCCAAATGCATATCTATATATAGAGAACACAGCAGTAGAAAGAAAACGCCAATGTACCATTGGATAGAAAAGCTAAGGGAAGGAAATTCATCATCCAATTAAATGAATCCAACCTATGAATTTGAACTGAATCTTTTTGAAACTGTACCTTAAAAATCAGTTTCACACACTATAACAAGGTGAAGACCTCGGCAAAGGCATTTAGGAGGGAACTTGGCACCACTGTGGCAGGGCACATGCATGTACTTGGGCTATCACCAGGAGCGTTTTCAGTGAGCCAACACACGATAAACGGCATAGCAGCAGCTTTGGCAGCATCATGCTATAAACCAGCAGAAGCTATGCCAAGTCTGGAGGCAGAGGTAAGGGCTGCAATAATAATTAGGTGGGAGTACAGCTTTGCAATCTTTCCTGAAGAGAGCTTGGAAGGAATTCACTCTTTTCAGAGGTCTAATTGAAAAATGTCTCTGCCCACCTTCTTTAGTCATAAGATCTCATACTGATGACGTTCACCACCAGCTTGTAAGTGCTACTGGATGCAGGGCCTTGTCTTGCCCCACACTGGAAAAAACACCCATAGAGAGATCTTTCAGTAATTACAGTCCCTGTTGACCTGTAGCACATGTGGAAACTGAACCTGATAACTTTAGAAGATTGTTCTGAAGTTTGTTTGCCTCTTTCTATTTTTATATAGTCCTCATTTACTCCACTCATGTTGCAAAGTACAGGATCTTTTTCTGTTTCATTCTGTGTAGGGCCATGCCTTCTTCTAAATTGTGACTGTCCAGCATAGCCAATAAAGAAATAAGTAGCATTTTTCCGTTTCTTCCTATCTTCTTTAGGATTCCATGCAGGTTGTGTTGGATGACTCAGGTTATGAGGCTGTGATAGGCTTTCTGAACCTGTATCTTTTGCACACAGAGTAAGTGCAGAAGGGAGGGCAGAAGAGAAAGTACAGATTATGACACCGTATACTAGATGCCACTGAATGTGCGAGTGGTAATGTGGAAGCCTGCCAAATACCTAGATGATACCATTCAATCAAAAGCTGCAGACTGTGGTGTTGTCATACTTTCCACTAACTGCCGGGCTACCTGCACTGCTTTACTTTGCTTCTCTGTTCTTAATTTTCCCACTTAATACGTGGACAAATAAAAGCAGAACTGAACTAATATGTAAAGTAAACATACTCCTTTACTATAAAAATTCAGGAAACTAAATTTTTAATGATGGAGGAATGTATCAGAAATGATAACGTTAGAAAAATCTGTTCATTCATTCACTCAATAAATGAATACTAGCTTATCATTTACTAGCCCCTAGTGTGTGCCACACACTACTCTTGGTGCTTGAGAATGGAATCCTCACCATCAGCTCTCTGGCTCTCAAATCTTCAGGTACAATGTTGGTCTTGCTGGGTATATAGTTTTCAGAAAGCCAAGATTGTGAAACTACTTAGACTCTAGAATTAAGTAAACCATACCTTATAATAGATCACTCTCTCTCTCTACATATATACATATACATACATATTAAATTAAATTAAATATGTATCTCATCAAATTAAAAGAAAATAATAAATAAAATAAAATAAATAGTTCTTAAAAAAAAACAAAAGGAAAAAATCTTTCCTGACTTTTCACTATTATTATCATAATCCTTCAAAACAACATTTTTAACATTATGAATACTAATTTAACAATACTAATTCATTAATATTGATAGTCCCTTAAGTTCCAATTTTTTCACTATAACTCTTGTATCATAAAATAGTACTCAAAGCAAAAATCTTGATATGAAACACTTGAAAAATACAACTAAATCAATCTTGGGAGACAAACTAATTTTGACAAACAGCAGTCTGAAAGGTTATGAATATTTTGTAAGAAAAACAAATAGTAGACCACATAGCTCCAAGTGAGAATTATTTTTGAAATAAATTACTTTATTAAATTTACTTAATGTTTCATAGTATTGAACAAAAGTATCCATTCTTCTTTTTCTCATGTATACAACAGGAGCACCTTAGTAAAACAGAATTTTCATGGCTTATTTTTCTTATATATATTGGAAATAAATTGATAACACATTTGACTTAAGGATTCAATAACATTGGTGGATTTATCACCAAAGTCAAACCCCTTGGCCTTTTAGAGATTGTAATAAATTGATGAATAAGTGAAGCTGGGCCCAGCTGAGATTTTGTTTTTATGAAGAGGAATAAAGTTGGCCTGTGGCATTTGCATGGATACTTTATTGGGACTTCTACTTTCTTTTTATAATGTGTGCATTTTGAAAATGTTATGGGAATTTTGTATTGTTGCAATATTTCAAAGAAAAGATAACTTGGCTTCTAGAGTAAATGCATACACAGCCTTTATCCTTTTCCAAAGTCTGCATAGAAAAAGCGTAGTTTCAGATTGTTTATTTTAATGACACTTAACAGAAAGTGAGAGATTTGTGAGTCCCACAACCAGCTGTATAGAAGTATCTCATGGGAAAAAAAAATTAAAAGCAAGCTACAGAGGATGCTGCTACTTCTCAAGAAGCTATTGCCTGGGGTAGCAGAAGATGATCCTCATTATGCATGCCCTGTGTCCTGCTGGAAGTCCTCCAGCCAACTGAAGAAGGCTTCTGCGTTAGCCTTTGCTCTAAATCAGGAAGCCCTGACAGGCTCCAAGATAACAGCCAAGTCTGGCGATTACAGGGCAGAGATAATCTGTATTATCCCTGTCATGCTCTTGTGTTATTTAGTGATTAGCAAATTGATCTTCAGTTAACACAATAACAAGGAAGGTTAGGTTCCAATTACTGTGTAATAACTTTAAAGATGATAATATGCAACAGTTCAAGAAAAATTTCCTTGTGAGATTGTAAGTCATTCATCAATACCTGTGCTGCTGCGGATATTACTGTGTTGCAGAAATGAATCATTAAGATACTAGGATAAATGAACCAACACATATCATAGGACCAGAGACCTTAATAATAATATAACAAGATCTACAAAAATAAGTAGTATGCACTGACTTCAGAGTAATAGAAGTATGCTCAGGAAAATGGGCAAATTTTTATGATAAAGTTTTAGACAATTTCCACAGCCCTTTTTTTTTTTGGAGAATTTTTGCTATAGGGCCTGTGCACTCGCCCAAAAGACAGAGAGACAGAGAGACGGAAAGCGAGAAGTCACCCACCAGGGGTGATGGCCAGGCCGCAATCCCTCCTCCTCCATTTTCCTCTTGGGATCTTTTTTCTTTTTTTCTTTGAGAGGTTTTTCACTATAGGGCGCGTGCGCTCGCCAGACAGACAGAGAGAGACATAGAGACAGAAAGTGAGAAATCACCCCCCCCAGGGGGGATGGTCACGCTGCAATCCCTTTTCCTCCATTCTCCTCTCGGGATCTTGGGCACGCACGCACACGCGCCTGGCGTGAATTTTAAGCCACCGGGTCCGGGATGTGAATCACAGTTGACTACATGGGAGTCCAGCGACATAGCCATTATGCTAACTGCTGGTTCACTCCTCTTGGGATCTTGAGCAGACACGCACATGCTCCCAGAATGAGTTTTAAGCCACCAGGTCCGGGACTTGAACCACGGTTGATTACATGGGAGTCCAGTGATGTAGCCATTATGCCAACTGCTGGTACCTCCACAGCACATTTAAAAAAAATTTTTTTAGCCACTGTAACCCACTGACAGCTATTATTGCCTGATCTGTCTCTAGTCAGGCAGAGAATGATCTAGTGAGAATGCAGAGATTCTTGTATTCCCTTTATCTTCATGACTAGATGATGAATCTAAGAAAAACAGTGCTTTAGCCTATTATCCAATGTAAATAATAGAATGAATTATGTTTAGTACGTATTTGACTCAAACACGATAGAATGCAGATTTGCCTTTGCTCAACAACACAGAATGGTTCCCAATACCTTACAGATCAAACTAAAAATATTCGTAGTACATGTGATCTTTCACAGTAGTCCCACTCACCCCCTTTCCCATTACTGAAAGTCTGTTTTCCCTTGCACGCTACTTCATTTCTTTTTGTCACCCCGGGAACAGTACACATTTTCACATCTCTATATTTTCTCTTGGTTTTCTGTTTGCATAATCTTTTTGTGATGTCCTTTTTGCATTTCCTAAGCCAACCACTTGTCAAAGTTCATGCAAATCCAAACTCTATCATGAGATTTCACAGTTGGTTGTAATGTTCTTTTTCATCCTGTCAATGAGTCTCAAACATTGAATTTATAAGAAGTAAAGACTACATATTTGGGTACAACTGAAAAAACTTTTCTGAATACACTAAAAGGACTGAAACATTGTATATGCAAAAAGCTATAAACACCACAGTTAATTGGCTTTTTTTTTTCAGAGTGCCATCACTAGAGGTGAAGTTGGGGGTTGGTGGTGAAGGACAAAGACCACCTAATGAGGCATGGTTATGCCTTAATCCCTTCTCATCCACTTCCTCATCTGGTAAGGACCCTGGGCAAGCACGTGTTTTTCCAGCTGCCAGGTCAGGATTCAATCCATGGTCAACCATGTGGTATCTGCTCCCCTAATTACTCATTATAGGACTGCCCCCAGTTGACATTCTTCTAAAGTGTAGATTATTCTAAAGAAGCAGATTCCCATATGACTGACTGCAGTTTGAGTCCTGTAACCGATGGCTTGCTTTCTCACTTTTCTTCTCTCTCTTTCTTTGTCTCTCTCTCTCTTTCATTCTCGCTCTGTCCTTCTCTGGTCAAATTTAAAATACATGAATAAATAAATAAATAAATTAAGTTAAATCATTCTTTAAAGACAAAGAAACAAACAAAACTGACAGGATAAGGGACTGTGATATGGTCATCCTCCTAAGGGGATGATTTCTCACTTTCTGTCTCTCTGTCTCTCTCTGTATCTCCAGTGAGTGCACACACACTATAGCAAAAATCTCTTAAAAAATTATTGGGTTGTTGGAAAAGTCATGATGCATTATTTACATAGAAAAACAGAAAAAAATACACTGTGACTTTTAACAACCTAATATATTTATAATATGTTTAACCTTTAGATCTTTCTGTAGGGGAAAAATTCCTTTCATTTATAGCCAAGTTTAATTTAAAAATACATATTAAAAGCATTTTAGTATCCTATGAGTAGAAAAAAAAAATAGATTTTCCCAAAGCATGTCGGTAGAAACAACCAGCCCTGTAGTAATAGTCATTAAGCGGTTTATTATTAAGTAGGAAATTTAGTAACTAGATTCAGAGAAAGACAGTGTGTTCTCTGGCATCCTAAGATATAGTAGTTCCTTTGATTTAGTTCAAAAAGCAAGAGCCTTGTCAACCAGCATAAGTTTTTTACATTGTCTGGTTCAAAAAGGCAGGACATCTAGAAGCAGAGGTTTGTAGGTTATAGGGGAATTTGAAATTTCTTACATTAGTCATTGGTTAAAGAAAAACATGTCTCTATTCCTGAAAGAAATCAGCGAAAGAACGTCTATACTTTACTGGAAGAGATAAGAAGGCTTGGTACGCATCCTACAAATCCTATGCCTAGGACAGGATGAAGCAATCCACTATAGATGGTCTGTTAATGTTTGAAGGTCTCTGTTAATGTTTGTAGGCATGACTCTTGTCAGACTCCCTGAAAACGACTTTGGAATAGGAAAAAGAAGTAAGACTTCTGTCCTTAACAGTTACGATACAGGGTAATGAAAAACTGTAAGCTATTGATATTTACTTTACTGAGTTCTCTCTTTAACTTTGCTGATATAATTGGGCAATCTTAATTTTTTTCCCTTCAGTTTCTGTTATAGGGTGTGTGTGCTTGCCAGACAGATACACAACACAGAGAGAGAAGAGAGGGAAAGTGTGAAATTACCTCCCGGGAAGGTGGCCACAATACAACCCCTTTTCCTCCAGTTTCCCCTAGGGATTTTGGGCACACACACACACACACACACACACACACACACACACACGCACACACACGTACCCAGCATGATTTTCAAGCATCTCGGTCAAGGACTGGAATAGTGAAGTTGTCATGTGGAATTATAGCTGTGCTTAAACTTCATGCTACCTTCTGACTCCACATTTTACATTGTATATATTTACTGATATGTTAGTACTGAAAATACACAGATACTTCTGTGGTGTGTGTGTGTGTGCATTAAGTTATAAGTTTTTATTATTTTCCTCTAACCTTCTGGTTTACTTGTTAAAATAGTAATGATTTTATGGAATTATTCCACTAAAATTATTTCTTTACAGTAGATAGATTTTGCTTTAAATAAAATATCTTAAATATATATAGAAAAACTCAGTATTTTGCTCTACATAATATTTAGGGGATATCTAGTTTGATGAAATAAAATAATATAAAATTTATACTGCAACTTATAGTTTAAATTTCTCTATTTTCTCAATAGCTTCAATCCTTTAAGTGCCCTGTAGGTTATTAAAGTGACTTTGTTACCACCCTTACTCATATAAGAGAGAAATTTATTATTTTTAGAAGTAAGTGATAATACTAAAAGAAATGTTTGATTTTCATTCCAAATAACCTTAGGAATATATGCCGAACACTTCACTTATGTTGACCCTAACACTTGCAAAGTCTCAGTAAGCAAATACCCCTCTTTATATCCAGGCAAACTGTATCTCAACGAATTTACACACCTCAGATAATATGGTGGCAAAGAACTTGCTTTACTTCCTGAAACGAACTGCCTCCTGCTGAGTATCCTACTTATATCTTTCCTTTCATTTTCTTCCATAGCATTTAGTATTTACAAATTCGAGTCCCGGACCCTGTGGCTTAAACTCAGGCCAGGCACGTGTGCGTGCGTGGCCAAGATCCCGAGAGGGGAATGGAGAAGGAATTGTGGCCTGGCCATCCCCCCCCGGGGGGGGAGTGATTTCTCGCTTTCTGTCTCTCTGTTTCTCTGGCAAGTGCACACGCCTATAGTAAAAACATCTCCTCCCCCCAAAAAATTCAGTGTTTAAGGAAAACAAATATGCTCTCTTTGGAAGGTACTCTTTTGAAAAAATCTTCAAACATTTACATTTACTTTTGCGCAAAAGATACATATATGTTCATACATATATGTTGATGTTTAACATGTTCTTATTTACATTAGCTTTTTCCCCCTTTACTTTTTTTTTTTTAGGTTTTTGTCATAGGGTGTAAACGCTCACCAGAAAGAAACAGAAATATAGAAACAGGAAAGTGAGAAATTATCCCCCAGGAGGAATGACCATGCCACAATCTGTTCTTCTTCATTCTCCTTGGGATTTTGAGCACTCACGCACATGTGTCTGAGATGATTTTCAAGCTGCTGAGCCCAGGGCTTGAACAGCACTCAGCCATTTGGGAGTTCAGAGTCTTAACCACTACATCACCTCTTGACCTCATCATTAGGATTTTTAAAGACATGATTTTTTTAGATGGACATTGATTTAAAATGGAAATGCTGTAAATTTTCTATTAGTATTAAACCTAAAAAAATCCTAATATAGAATGTAAGTTAGGATGAAAAAGAATATATTGAGTGAAAGTGTGCCAATTGAATTCTCAGCTACTAATATAATTCTCTATTATAAAGAAACTAAATTAATTGAGCATAGTTTTTCTTAGACCTCAATGAGAATGATAATGCTTCTCTTTTACAGTGGAAGATAAATCTAATATTATGATTTAACTGTACTTATGTTGATACAAAATAGGCTAGTTCAATAATTATGAGAAAAACTATCATTTTAATATAATTGATTATTTAGTTCTCAATTTTTCAAGATCAGAAACATCTTCATTTGCAGAACTGTAAGAGAATTTGTATTGATCTTCATACCTGAAGCATCTATTATGTCCCTCCTTAATATTTACATTATAAACTAAGAAATAATATATCATATCAAAGCTGTCATCTTTGTAAAGGCAATACATAGTTATTGTTAGAGAAATTGCTTAATTTTTATAGATATTATGAAAGTGAAAAGAGACTCCTATCAGTTATAATCAATATAGTGCATTGAACAGTATTAATTCATTTAGTATTTACTGATTTGGAAAAAATTATTAAGGGTCTGTTAAATCCAAGGTGCAGTTATAAGACCTTTGCATAAAGAAGTAATTTTAGAAAGTTTTAAAATATAAAATTAGCTCTCATGTAATTCACATTATAATCATGGAAGGACAAAAAAAAAGAATCATGCAAATAAGTTTAAAATGAAAAAATAACTACTGTAAAAGAAATGACATAATTTTATAAGACTAATTAATAGAGCAATTAACATTATCTGGGAGCTTTGGGAAGGTTCTTTTTCAGAAAGGTAGATATTAATGGGTAAAGATGATAGAGTAGCATGTGTAAGTATTTACAGTAGACAGGACATAATAAGATCATCTAATAAGAGATGATAGGAATAAAAAAAGAGGGAGAGACTTCTGAAACTCTAAATTTAATGTTCTTGTTGAAAAGTCAAAAAGGAAATTGAGAAGTGGTTAGAGCAGGTAGAACTATTGGACAGAGCTTTCATGAGGACCATAGAAAAATGTTTCCAGGACAGGATTAGGAACAGTGCTAAATTCTGCTGAGATGTTGAGCAAGATAAAGAAGAAAAAATTCCACTGACTTAAGTAACAGAGATATTGCTGACATTTTAGCAAGGTCTTAATGGAATGCTGTGAATGAAAACCATATTGGAACGTTTGCAGTAATGAGTGGAGAGAAGCAGCTTTTCAGAGAGACTAGAGGTGGAAATAAAGAGATGGACGCTATTGGTGTTTATGAAGCAAAACAGACCAGATTCTATGATGAATTCTATGTGGAAAGAAAGAGAAAAGAAAAATAAAAGGCGAATTATGATGTTAAGTTTCTGGCTTGCTAGCTCCCTTATTTACCAACACACGAAACACTGGGAAAGGACAGTGTATGGGTTTTGGATTTTGTGTGTGTGTTTGTGTGTGTGTATGTATGAGACTGAATTCATAAAATGAGGAATTTATTTTGGACATATTGAGTCTCAAAAGACTTGGAATAACTTAAGGCAATAAGTGGAAAAGTTGTTGAATACGTTGGTCTGAAGTTCAGAAGAGTGGATCGAAGAGGTGACTGTGGGAGGTAAAATGCACTGGGATGTTGGAAAAGTCATGATGTATTTTCTGTGTGTGTGTGTGTGTGTGTGTGTGTGTGTGTGTGTGTTTTAAATGCAAAATTGAATCATGGCTTTTCAGACGACCCTCTGGGATGGCAGGGGGAATTTTGTTTTAAGGCAATGGACAGACTCGCTTGAGAAGAAGGTAAATACCAAAGGAAAAAGATATGAATAGCTGAGCAGATACGAGATGAGAGCCAAGTAATAGGAGATGTGATTCGTTTTAAGTAAGGGAGAGAATAACTCTTCCATGGTAATAAGAGATAAGGAAGGTGGTAGAGGATCTTGGACATGCTTAAGTTCAGAACATGAGTGCGATAGATTTTATTTTCCCTGAAGTATAATGTATGAGTTAGATATTTACATATGTGCTGAAAGGGAATGAAAATGGAAGGAGGAATTTGGGAGATACCAGTTAAGTACCACAGGCTTAGAAGTGTGATGGACAGTACTTTAACTAAGGAAACTTTATTTCAAGGAGCCCAATGGGCAACTATTAAATAACAAGAGAAAAATAAGTCAATGTTTGAAAGAGAGGTGGATTCATGGTTTTCATTTGTTAAGTAAGTGTTACAGAAGATGGGTCATGAGCAGTGTATCAGACTGAATAGGAAGGCATATCCTGCTTGGCTAGGATATGGAAATCAGCAGATGTATTACGGGGCTAATGAATATGGCCTTAGTAGATGAAGTCTGGCCTTAGTAGCCTGGTGGTTCATTTCAAAAAAGAGGAGCCAGCTCCGATATAACTTGAAGACAACATTCTTAAAATCAGGCGTTGAATTTTGATCAGCTGTGGCAGTGAAATCAAACCATCTTAGATTCTTGAGCACAGGGACCTGATGTGTGAAAGTTGGACACTGTGAAAATTAGTTTGGCAGAAGTTTGAAAAACAATTTGGAGGTGTGAAAGTCAGGAATTGAGGATAATAGCTGGAAGGCAATTACAGGATTTTACATGAGAAGTCATGATGCCCTGACATAGAGTGAAGCTGGGCAGGCAGGCGATAACTCGAAATCACATTCTGAAAGACCTGCCAATGTTTTGCATTTTTTATTGAAATCAATTCCATTTTTGGAATCAGATATCCTGGGGTTATTGTTTTGTTTTCTCTTGGGTCTGCCTGTAGAGGGATCCAGGATGAGAAAATACTTTCATTAAGAAGGTGGTTGAACCATCTGTCTGATAAGGAGATGCCTTCTTGTGGTTCTAACTAATGGTAATAACTTTTAATTTAATTTTTTTTTTCATAAAAAAGAGAATAAAAAAGTTGTACTTTACTATGTAATTAAGAATGTTTGTGGTTGTAGAATAACTTTGCTTTCCTCTAGTTGGGATCTCCTCTTCATCAATTAGGTAATACTAACCACATTGTAAAGAAAATTCATGTTTATATTAAAAAAATGAAGATCTCAGAAGTGTCTTCCCATCCAAGCTAAGGTTTCGTTTTGTTCATAATCTATTCAGTTTTGTCTCATGTATTAGTTTTTATCAAATTAAAATAGAAGAAAATGTAGTTTCAGAGCACTTGTGTCCAAAAAATTTGAGTGAAAAAAACTAATTATATTCTACTTTGTACTGTATTAAACTTTCTTGTTGTTTTTCACTTAAATGTTTTGTTTTAGAAATTTCAGATAAAGAAATAAGTTATTTTGGGCCAGCTGTTGTGGTATGGTGGTTAAGATGTCTGGATCCCATATGGCCAACTGCATGGCTCAAGTCCTGAACCCCATAAGTTGAGAAATAAGCTGGGTATGTCTGTGCCCAAAATCCAAAGGAAGAATGGAGAACAGATTGTGGTTTGGCAGTCTCCATGAATGATAAGTTCTCACTTTTTTGTGCTCAATTTCTCTTGGTGCTTTACCCTATAACAAAAAATGAAAAAAGAGAAAAAGAAAAAAAGAGAAATCTATATGTAACTAATTTTTCCCACAGTTCTCAGAGTATGTATCTTAAATTTAACTGTCTCATTTAACTTTTTAAAAATTTTTTTGCAGAGATATTTGCTATAGGGCACCTGGGTTTGCTGGAGAGACAGAGATGGGGAGACAGAAAGTGAGAAATTACCCCTTGGGGGGGGCGGTGGTGGACATGCAGCAATCTCTTCTCCTCCATTGTCTTCTTGGGATTTTGGACATGCATGCACCTGAACCTGGAGTGAGTGTCAAGACTCCGGGTCTGGGACTTGAGCCGTGATTGGTCATGTGGGTGTCCAGCAACCTAATCATTATGGTATCTGCTGGTCCCAATAGATTTAACTTTCAATAAAGTATGTGGAATTACAGAAAGAATTTAAAGTATTTAAAAATATTACTACAAGCAACTTTGATTTCAGTCAAGGAGAAAATGGGTTTGATCTACCCTTGTGACTAAAGTAATCAAACTGTCAGATGATTTCTAAGGCACAGAAAAACTCACAAGAAAGAAGAGTGATTCCTAAGAGATGAGCAGAAAACAAGGAGTGCCTTCTGATTATCCCACTCTGACACAGTTGCCAGACTATGATGAAGGCATGAGTAACCTAGGTAGAAGAGGACACCATGAGCTGAGAAGACAGAATAGAGAACCTAGGAGAATATAGAATCTGGAATTTGTAGGACTAAGTACTGGAAATGGCAGAATTTAAGAAAAAGAGAACTTTAGAGACCTACAGAAGTCCCCTTGGGCTCTCCTTTAGAGTACTGATTAGCACACAGGGTGAGGAAATAATACCAGGCTGCAAGAATACTTATCAATAGGATTTGTGGTGAGAGCATTGGAAATAATGATGTTTGCACCAAAGAGCCTGCAAAACTTCATAATTCATAGTTCATTGAGTAGAGTTCACAGACGGGTCTTGTCTAGGTAGTGGTTAATTAGTCCTACACTGAGTACTGCTCCAGATTTACCTAAAATTCTTCAAAAGAAGACATAAAGAATCAATAATTCAAAAAATATTTATAGTAATATAAATATATCCAAGTACCCAAACAAATGTACAATTTCTGACATCTATTCAAAACTTACCAGGCATGCAAAGATGTAGAAGAATCTGACCCATAAGAAAGAGAAAAACCGATCAGAATAAACGCAGACGTGTTTGCATTTGTAGAAAAGGATATTGATACAATTATCAGAACAAAATATAATCTTGTGTGAGATTCACAGTATATGACTCCAGGTTATACGCTATAGGAGAAAAGATCAATGAACTTATAGACACGGCATGAGAAACTTTCTAACATAAAACTGGGAGAAAAGCCAAGCAAATGAAGTGAGAAGGCCATAAAGTAAGTCTCTAACTGGGACCAGCAGGTAGTGTGGTGGTTAGGAGCACGGAACTCCCACATGGCAGACTGTGAGTCAAACCCCTGACCTGCCGATTGCTTTCTCCCTTTCCCTTTATCGCTCTGGTCAAAATAAAAAAATAATAATATTAAATGGAATTAAATAAATAAATAATTTAAAAAATAAATCTCTGACATACAATTTATGTAATTTAATGACAATGGATTTAAATTGGAATCCCATAACAGAAAGATCTCTAGAAAATCCCCAAATATGTCAGTAAAATACCACAATAATAGATTATCCATGGGCTAAAAAAAGAAGTGAGGAGAGAAATTAGAAAATGTTTTGAATTATGTCACTAAAGCTGTGTTTAAATAGAAATTGATAATTTCCATTCATTTTGAGACTTAAATGAAAATTTAAATGTACAATTTGCATTTAAATCTAGGTACTTTATATAAAAATCTATAATATAAAAGAAGAAAGAAGTCATTGAATTCAGCTTGTACCTTAAAGAACTGGAAAGGAAGAACAAATTAAATACAAAAGTAGAAAAAAATTAGATAAGCATGAAAATGAGTGAAGTAAAAGCAGAAAAACAAGCGTAGTTATTTGAAGAGTGAAATAAAATTGATCAACATCTATTGATAGCTAGACTGAATAAGTTGAAAAAGAGTAGATACAAATTGTCAATATTAAGGTTGAGAGCATGGCATTACTATTGAGATTTAGTCAGATTATAGGAACTTTTCATTTTCCTTCACCTTCCTATCCCATCAACATGAGTCCAGATGAATAAATTGGATTGGAGACACCAGAAATAGACTCCTACCTGCTCTGTTGCATTATATAGGCAGCTTCTTTGGACCTCCCTGAGTAGTGAATGTGAGTGGAGGAGTAGAAAGCGGTGGCTGACAAAGAAGAGAGTGGTAGGGTTATTTCTTCTTGGAAAATGGGGAAGACAGAGAGGCTGTCACATCACTTGACCTCTAGCCCGTGGGGCCTCATCCACTGCTGGCACAGGTAGTCCCCCCTGGGCTCTATCATGATGCAGCGCTAGCCCCTTTCTCTAGCCATGCAGGTGTACACACACCAGTGGACCAAGGGAGTCTGTACTGTCAGACTAGTGAAGTTAGCACACTGGGCTTGCAAGCAGAAGTGCGGATAGACACATGCACTTAATCCATGTCGCCTGGCTCTGCAGATTTGTGACAGCTCCAGCCCTGTCCCCCAGGGACAAATACATGCAGGCCAGGAAACCCTCATAGCTCATGCCACAGAACCTGTGCTGGCCATACAGGTACACCTTGCACCGCAAGACCTATGAAGCTTGTACCACCAAACATGTAAAATTTCCCACGTGGTCCCATAGCCTAGCTAGCAAGTGTGCACAGCTCCAGCCCTGCCTCCTAGCTGTTCAGCAGTGACATAGTTTCCACCATGCTTTGCAGCAGTGCAAGAGGGCAAGCCAAGTCCCCCTCCTTTACCAAAGATAACCATGCCCACCTGCATTGAACCACATGCAGAAGGGTACCATGGCCGTGGAAAGAATCAGGATCTTAAGTGGACAACTCTCTTTCTGTAGAGATTGTCCATTGTGTAGAGATTGTCCAAAAATGGCTAACTAGTACCTATCCCCTGAGTCACAATTTATCAACAAATACTTACATCTTCCCTGTGTGCAGCCTGTCCAAGACAGAGGTTAATACTAATTTTTAGCTAATATTATCACTTGGATAACCCCCCTAGAGGATAATCATGCTCCCTACACAGGGGCTGAGAACTCAGACCACCTATTGACAGGGCAGAAGTTGCTATCTCTTTAGGGACACCTACCACTTCTACAGATAGAATGGCAGAGCAAACACTGCCCGCACTTAGTAATTAAGAATGCTGGTGTGAAGGCCCTCAGAGCCCTGCTGGTGTCTCTGAATAAACAAAAAGTCTTTAATAAATACAGGAACTGGAGCCACTGCTAAAGTGTCCTGCACTGTGGGTGAGTGGCTAGCACTTCCTTGAATCTTTGAGACTGTTACCTATGAACCACCCCTGCCCAGTGACCTGCAATAACATAGCTGAGTTGCTGTTGCATCCTAGCCTGTGGGGTCAAGCTGCCTGGGAACTGCTCCATCAGATTCTCCCAGTCATTGCTCTGCTCTGTCCCTTTCATGCCCTTCAATTGCTACTGCCTCTCCTGGAAATTGGTGTCTTGGCCAAGTGGAGCAGCCATGTATCCAGGGCTGAGGGGCTGTGGTACGCTTCATCCCAGGGAAGCAGAGCATTGGCTGCTGCCCATCTGAGACACACAACCCTTCAGGCTGAACAACTGTAATACTCAGCTTTTCTGTAGCTGGACAAGCACCCTAAAGTCTGAGCTGCCGAGACACACCCCAACTCCCAGAATTAATCTCTTTTATATTGAATTTATAAGATAAATGATACATTTAACCCCATTTTTTTCTCACATCATTTAAACAAAGGAGTCAATTAAGTGGAACATTAAAAACTGATGAATCAAAGAGTGGCATAAAGTAGCAATTAGAAATAATTAGTTCATGAAGTAAAATGACAATGAGAGAAGTCATTGAATGACAGTAAAAGAACCAGTTCATTAATGAAAAGTGACATTGAAGAACAGAAATGCCAAATGCAACAGAGACAATAATTAAGTACATATTAGATAGATTGATACAGATAATAACAGCTTTAAAGTTTAGAAAAACTTTCCAGTGTTGATTTAATGTACTTAGAGGAGAAAAAGGTTTTCTTAAAATTAAGCTACTCTGTAGATGTACTCCAAGTAAATCATCTCAGATCTACAAAGTGATCATTTTTGCTGCTGCTTCTACCTTTAGTTAACCTTTTGCTTAAAAATGATCACGTTTTTTTTTTTTATTTTTTAATGGAAACAGTTAGGTACATTGAGATGATGTGTCAGGAACTTTGTGTATGCGATGTATGTTTATGTATAAAGAGGCTTATTTCAAGAACCATGGCCTTGACTTAGTTGTGGAGTCTGGTTAGGTGAAATTGAGATCAGAAGAGCAGCTGGCAGGCTGAATACCTTAGAACAGGATTTGAGGCTGCACTTTATAGGTGAAAATTCCTCTGGGAAATCTCAGTTTGCTTTTGGTTTTTAGAGAGAGATTCTTGCTATAGGGCATGTGCACTCACTGGAGAGACAGACACACACACACACACACACACACACACACACACACAGAGAGAGAGAGAGAGAGAGAAAAACCAAGAGATCACCTTCCAGGGAGATGGCCGTGCCACAATCCCTTATCCTCATTCTTCTCTTGGGATTTTTGGCATGCATGCACAGTGTGAGTTTCAGGCTGCCAGGTCTGGGACCTGAACCACAGTCAGCCATGTGGGAGTCCAGCAATGAAACCACTATGCCACCTGCTGATCTCTCAGTTGGCTTTTAAGGCTTTTCAAATGAATTAGTTAAGGCCCACTTAAAGAAGTCAAGTGATCATAGCTGTTACTCATGTCTGAAAATTATTTTCACAGCAACCAATCTAGATTAGTGTTTGATTGAATAGCCTACCAAGTGGGAATATAAAATTAACTACTACAATTCCCACTTGCTCCTCCTTTCCAGAAGTATCTCTCAATAAAGATGGTTTTCCAAAAGCAAATTCCTTTGAAAATCTTCACCTAATTCTTATCAATTAGATCCTCCTTCAAGAAGTCCTTGTGAGAACAGAACATGCAAAGAAACGGGGTTGGCCAGATCATCTTAATGCAATGGTGATGACCCTCATATCTACAAATTGTCAATATTAAGGTTGAGAGCATGGCATTACTATTGAGATTTAGTCAGATTATAGGAACTTTTCATTTTCCTTCACCTTCCTATCCCATCAACATGAGTCCAGATGAATAAATTGGATTGGAGACACCAGAAATAGACTCCTACCTGCTCTGTTGCATTATATAGGCAGCTTCTTTGGACCTCCCTGAGTAGTGAATGTGAGTGGAGGAGTAGAAAGCGGTGGCTGACAAAGAAGAGAGTGGTAGGGTTATTTCTTCTTGGAAAATGGGGAAGACAGAGAGGCTGTCACATCACTTGACCTCTAGCCCGTGGGGCCTCATCCACTGCTGGCACAGGTAGTCCCCCCTGGGCTCTATCATGATGCAGCGCTAGCCCCTTTCTCTAGCCATGCAGGTGTACACACACCAGTGGACCAAGGGAGTCTGTACTGTCAGACTAGTGAAGTTAGCACACTGGGCTTGCAAGCAGAAGTGCGGATAGACACATGCACTTAATCCATGTCGCCTGGCTCTGCAGATTTGTGACAGCTCCAGCCCTGTCCCCCAGGGACAAATACATGCAGGCCAGGAAACCCTCATAGCTCATGCCACAGAACCTGTGCTGGCCATACAGGTACACCTTGCACCGCAAGACCTATGAAGCTTGTACCACCAAACATGTAAAATTTCCCACGTGGTCCCATAGCCTAGCTAGCAAGTGTGCACAGCTCCAGCCCTGCCTCCTAGCTGTTCAGCAGTGACATAGTTTCCACCATGCTTTGCAGCAGTGCAAGAGGGCAAGCCAAGTCCCCCTCCTTTACCAAAGATAACCATGCCCACCTGCATTGAACCACATGCAGAAGGGTACCATGGCCGTGGAAAGAATCAGGATCTTAAGTGGACAACTCTCTTTCTGTAGAGATTGTCCATTGTGTAGAGATTGTCCAAAAATGGCTAACTAGTACCTATCCCCTGAGTCACAATTTATCAACAAATACTTACATCTTCCCTGTGTGCAGCCTGTCCAAGACAGAGGTTAATACTAATTTTTAGCTAATATTATCACTTGGATAACCCCCCTAGAGGATAATCATGCTCCCTACACAGGGGCTGAGAACTCAGACCACCTATTGACAGGGCAGAAGTTGCTATCTCTTTAGGGACACCTACCACTTCTACAGATAGAATGGCAGAGCAAACACTGCCCGCACTTAGTAATTAAGAATGCTGGTGTGAAGGCCCTCAGAGCCCTGCTGGTGTCTCTGAATAAACAAAAAGTCTTTAATAAATACAGGAACTGGAGCCACTGCTAAAGTGTCCTGCACTGTGGGTGAGTGGCTAGCACTTCCTTGAATCTTTGAGACTGTTACCTATGAACCACCCCTGCCCAGTGACCTGCAATAACATAGCTGAGTTGCTGTTGCATCCTAGCCTGTGGGGTCAAGCTGCCTGGGAACTGCTCCATCAGATTCTCCCAGTCATTGCTCTGCTCTGTCCCTTTCATGCCCTTCAATTGCTACTGCCTCTCCTGGAAATTGGTGTCTTGGCCAAGTGGAGCAGCCATGTATCCAGGGCTGAGGGGCTGTGGTACGCTTCATCCCAGGGAAGCAGAGCATTGGCTGCTGCCCATCTGAGACACACAACCCTTCAGGCTGAACAACTGTAATACTCAGCTTTTCTGTAGCTGGACAAGCACCCTAAAGTCTGAGCTGCCGAGACACACCCCAACTCCCAGAATTAATCTCTTTTATATTGAATTTATAAGATAAATGATACATTTAACCCCATTTTTTTCTCACATCATTTAAACAAAGGAGTCAATTAAGTGGAACATTAAAAACTGATGAATCAAAGAGTGGCATAAAGTAGCAATTAGAAATAATTAGTTCATGAAGTAAAATGACAATGAGAGAAGTCATTGAATGACAGTAAAAGAACCAGTTCATTAATGAAAAGTGACATTGAAGAACAGAAATGCCAAATGCAACAGAGACAATAATTAAGTACATATTAGATAGATTGATACAGATAATAACAGCTTTAAAGTTTAGAAAAACTTTCCAGTGTTGATTTAATGTACTTAGAGGAGAAAAAGGTTTTCTTAAAATTAAGCTACTCTGTAGATGTACTCCAAGTAAATCATCTCAGATCTACAAAGTGATCATTTTTGCTGCTGCTTCTACCTTTAGTTAACCTTTTGCTTAAAAATGATCACGTTTTTTTTTTTTATTTTTTAATGGAAACAGTTAGGTACATTGAGATGATGTGTCAGGAACTTTGTGTATGCGATGTATGTTTATGTATAAAGAGGCTTATTTCAAGAACCATGGCCTTGACTTAGTTGTGGAGTCTGGTTAGGTGAAATTGAGATCAGAAGAGCAGCTGGCAGGCTGAATACCTTGGAACAGGATTTGAGGCTGCACTTTATAGGTGAAAATTCCTCTGGGAAATCTCAGTTTGCTTTTGGTTTTTAGAGAGAGATTCTTGCTATAGGGCATGTGCACTCACTGGAGAGACAGACACACACACACACACACACACACACACACACAGAGAGAGAGAGAGAGAGAGAGAGAGAAAAACCAAGAGATCACCTTCCAGGGAGATGGCCGTGCCACAATCCCTTATCCTCATTCTTCTCTTGGGATTTTTGGCATGCATGCACAGTGTGAGTTTCAGGCTGCCAGGTCTGGGACCTGAACCACAGTCAGCCATGTGGGAGTCCAGCAATGAAACCACTATGCCACCTGCTGATCTCTCAGTTGGCTTTTAAGGCTTTTCAAATGAATTAGTTAAGGCCCACTTAAAGAAGTCAAGTGATCATAGCTGTTACTCATGTCTGAAAATTATTTTCACAGCAACCAATCTAGATTAGTGTTTGATTGAATAGCCTACCAAGTGGGAATATAAAATTAACTACTACAATTCCCACTTGCTCCTCCTTTCCAGAAGTATCTCTCAATAAAGATGGTTTTCCAAAAGCAAATTCCTTTGAAAATCTTCACCTAATTCTTATCAATTAGATCCTCCTTCAAGAAGTCCTTGTGAGAACAGAACATGCAAAGAAACGGGGTTGGCCAGATCATCTTAATGCAATGGTGATGACCCTCATATCTATTGTTCTTTCCGAGTGGCTGGTGGTCTCTTTTGAATGTTGTGCTACTCAAACATGTTGAAAGACGTAGAATGACCATTGCAATATTCTATTGTTCCAATCAATTTTGCTTGTTTAAATGATACGTGAAGGGGAGCAGAATGGGGGACTGATAATAGTTGATCAGGTATCACATATGATTCAGTTATTTAAAATAGGACTTAATTACATATTTATGATTAACCTGCCAATTGTTACGAATTCAAACTCCTTAACCACATAGTATTAAATATTCATATGTAGCATTGTGAAATTATCAAATGCTACAATTTTGAGAAAAAAAGTGGTTTCTTTGTGCATTCTTTTGTGTTATGATATGTACCTAAGGAAAACTATTAAAGAAAGATGAATTTCATTGAATTTCAAAACCAATGGAAAGTTGATAATTCAAATTCTGGTGAATTCCAGTAGAAAAATTAAATAAAATTTCAAAATCAGAGCTAAAACAAAGAAGTCTAGTTGTTTTACAGTGATAGATTGTGACAAAAATTCACAATCTCAACACAAGCATGAATAATAAGCTACTATAACTGTGTCAAGAATAATTATTTGGGAACCAGCAGTTAGCGTAATGGCTATGTCGCTGGATTCCCACGTAGTCGACCGCGGTTCGTGTCCCGGACCCGGTGGCTTAAAACTCATGCCGGGCGCATGTGCATGCGTGCCCAAGATACCGAGAGGAGAATGGAGGAGAAGGGATTGCGGCGTGACCATCCCCCCTGGGGGGTGATTTCTCGCTTTCTGTCTCTATGTCTCTCTCTGTCTGTCTGGCGAGCGCACGCGCCCTACAGTGAAAATCTCTCCAAAAAAAAAGAATAATTATTTGACATAGAATTTACAGATTAATTCTCTGTGTTGAATAGCTGGTCTCTATAATGGAAACAATATGAATATACCCCCTCTTTTTATTATTACTATTTTCTTTTTATTTATTTAGTCTTCTTAATTTTTTAATATACATTCAATCACATTATTTAGCTTACAAAGTGAGCATTTCAATAGATGAACATTTATCTCCAGTCCAGTATTGATCAAAATATCTTCAACCAATAACACCACACCTCCCCATCTCGTCAACACTGCCTCTGTATCCCTCCTCCAAATGTCCTTCCCCAGGCCCCACTCCGCCACACACACCACATCTGGCATTCACCCCCATCTCTTGTGTTTGTACAACCTTAGGTCAATCAGTTTCAGTCATAGAGTGCAGACACTCGGTATGTATTAAGTGGAGACATACAATGTCTCTCCTTCATAGCCTGGCTTGCTTCACTCAGCAGTAAATCTTCCATATTCTTCCACTTTCTGTCAAAAGCCAGGGTTTTGTTGGTTTTTATGGCTGAATAGTATTTCATAGAGTACATGTGCCATAGTTTTTCAATCCATTCATCTGTACGGGTGCATTTGGGTTGCTTCCATGTCTTAGCAATCGTGAACAGTGCCACAATAAACATTGATGTGAAAGCACTTTTCCAATGAAGAATTCTTTTGTCCTTTGGGTAGATGCCGAGGAGTGTGATTAACAAGGATGAATATACCCCTTCTAAAATTGCATGGTTTCTTAACCTATACCTGACATCTCACTGTCTTATTTGAAGCTACATGTTATATCTACACACTTTAAATTTCAGTTCCCCTTCAGTTTCCTTTTTCTCACAATGGATACTTTCATTTGACCACCTACATTTTCCTTATCTAAATAGTTATTTTATTCCTCATTTTAAAAAAGTTTAAGGCCTGGGACCAGCAGTTAGTATAATGGCTATTTTGCTGGACTCCCATGTAGTTGACCACAGTTTGAGTCCTGGACCTGGTGGCTTAAACTCATGCCGGGCACATGTGTGTGTGCATGTTCAAGATCCCGAGAGGAGAATGGAGGAGAAGGGATTGTGGTGTGGCCATCCCCCCTGGGGGGTGATTTCTCCCTTTCTGTCTCTCTGTCTCTCTCTGTCTTTCTGGTTAGTGCATGAGCAAAAACCTCTCTCTCAAAAAAAAAAAAAAGTTTAGGGCCAGCTGGTGGTGTGCTGGTTAAGGCAGCTGGATGTCACATGGTGCAGTTGTAGTACTAGAACAGCAGTTTGGAAAATGTTCTGGGGCATATGAGTATGCTCAGAATCCCAGGAGACTAGGGAAGGGATTACAACATGGCCGAACTCTCAGGCAGTGATTTCTCACTTTCCCTTAGTCTTTCCTTTTCTCTCCCTATCTCTTTCCAGTGAAGACATATGTCATAGAATAAATTAAAACCAAAAATAACTTAAAAAAAATTTTCCATGAGAAAAACAGAGATAGAGAGAAAGAAACAGAGAGACAACAGGGTCTGTATGTTGTGATCCATCCTTGGTCTTAACAGGCCAGGATCACAGGCCCATGTACATGCCCAAGATGTGCATAGAGGTCTCAGGACATGAATCCAGGACTTTTCCTGTGTGAGTCCAACTATGTTGCCACTGAGCCACAATGTGGCCTCTCTTTCTCATTTTAAATTAAGCTTAGCATGTCACCACTTATCCATCTTCATTTTTCTATCTTTGTAATCTTGCCTCATGTAGCTTCCAATAAAATACTAATACAAAATTTTAGTTGCCATTTGACTACTTGATTTTATGAATGTGACTCTATGTACAGATGAAAAATAATTTCATCATGGAAAAAGGTACACTGATTAAATATGGCAATAGACAAGAAAACCTAGCTGAGATGGAGACATTTCAGGACACATATACATTACCAAGATTGAAGCAGGTAGAAATAGAAAGCATGAATAGGTCGATCGCAAGCAATGAGATTGAATTGGTAATGTCTTACAAAATAGAAAAGCCCAGATCCCAATTTTACTTCTGAATTCTACAAAAGAAACCTTTTTTTTCTTTTTTTTTTTTTTGAGAGTTTTTTTTTGTTATAGAGCACATGTGCTCACCAGAAAGACAGAGACAGAGAAATCTCCCCCCAAGGGGGGATGGCCACCCTGAAATCCCTTCTTCTCCATTCTCCTCTTGGGATCTTGAGTACGCATGCACATGCACCCAGTGTAAGCCACTGGGTCCAAGACTCAAACCGCAGTTGACTACATGGGAGTCCAGAGACACAGCCATTGCGCTAACTGCTGGTCCCTCTACAAACCTTTTAAAGAACTAAGTCTAATTCTCCTCAGACTATTTCTAAAGATCTACAAAAAGAGAACCCTCTCAAATTCATTCTATTTCCATCACCCTGATCCCCCAAATAAATAAGAACATAACATAGAAAAAGAAAATTATAGACCAATATCCTTGAAGAATACAGATGCAAAAATTCTCAACAGATATTAGCAACATTGAAGAGATTATGCACCATGAATGGCCAGGATTTTTTCCAGGATGCAAGGGTGAGTCAATATAAGCAAAATAGTAAATGTTTACATTAACAAAAGGAAAGATAAAAATCATATAATCATATCAATTGATGCAGAAAAAGACATTCAATAAAATACAGCATTGCTTCATGATTAAGATTGTCAGCAAAATTGGCATGGAAGGAACATTCCTCAATGCAATAAAAGCCATCCATGACAAACCTATAGCTAACATCATACTGAATGGGGAAAAGCTGAAAGATTTTTTTTTACTAAACCTGGAGCAAGACAAGGCTGTCCACTTTCTCCACCCCATTTCGACATAGTACTAGAAGTTGTAGCCAACACATTCAGACAGAAGAGTCAAATAAAGGACCAACAGATGGTGTAGTGTTTACATTGCTGGACTCCAATGTAGTTGACCGTGGTTCAAGTCCCAGACCCAGCAGCTTGAACACATGCTGGATATGTGTGTGTGCATGTGTGCCAAAAATCCTGAGAGGAGAATGGAGGAGAAGGGATTGAGGAGTAGCCATCTCCCCAGCAGGTGATTTCTTGCTCTATCTCTCTGGCTCTCTCTGGATCTCTGCTGAGTGCATGTGCCCTATAGCAAAAATCTATTTTTAAAAAAATGCAGATTAAAGCCATTCTAATAGGAAAAGAAGAAGTGAGTGAAATCATATCTATTTGCAGATGCTATAACTATATAAAGAGAAAATTTTAAAAAATACACACACACACACACAAAAACCAACCAAACAAACAAATAAAAAACAAAAACAAAAAACCAGTAAGTGATAAAAGAATACAATAAAATGGCAGGATACAAAATCAACATACAAAAATTGATAGCATTTTTATAAACTAACAATGAAGAAACTAATATAGAATTGAAGAAATTAATCCCATTTATAATTGCCAGGATACAAAAGGTAACTAGGTATAAATCTAACCAAAGAAGTGAAAGATCTCTACAAGAAAAACTGTAAAACACTTAAAACATATATTAAAAATGCTACAAATATTGGGAAAAAAACCCCTCATGTTCCTGGATTGAAAGAATTAATATAATCAAAACATAAATCCTACACAAATTAATCTACAAATTTGATGCAATTCTGATCAAACTACCAGAAATACTTCTCACAGAAATAGAAAAAATAATCATAAATTTTGTCTAGATTCATAAAATGCCTCATCTCACCAAAGCAATACTGTGCAAAAAGAAATTAGGAGTCATTTCACTTCTTGATCTCAAAATATATTGAAAAGATATGATAATTAATACAACATAATACTGGCACAAAAACAAGTGGGTAAACCAATGAAACAGAATTGAGAACCTAAAAATAACCTCCAAAACATACAGTCAACTTATCTTCAACAAAGGGCACTGAAAAGAAAATGTCTTTACCAAGTGGTGCCAGAAAAACTGACTATCCAATTGTGGAAAAATTAAAAGGGACCCTTATATCTCATCATTAATAAAAATCAACTTAAAATGTATCAAATATCTAAACATAAAATCTCAGACTAACAATGTACTGGGGGAAAACTCTTAGAGATACTGGAATAGGCAAAGTCTTCTTAAAGAAGATCCTCGAAAGCACAGGCAATAGTCCCAAGTGAGACTACATCAGGCTAAAAAGCTTCTGCACAGGCAAAGAAACAATAATTATAGTGATGAGACAACCCTTAGAGTGGGAGAATACATTTTAAAATTATGCCTCAAATAAGGGACTGATAACCAGAATATACAGGGAATTTAAGCAACTTATGTGCAAAAAATGATAATAATAGCAATAAGCAGTCCAATTAAAAGACAGGAAAATTAGCTGGGCAAACAACTCCCTAAGGAAGACATATAAATGGCCAAAAATACATGTAACAACACGCTCAACATTTCTTATCATAAGGGGAATGCAAATCAAAACCACATTGAGATACCACTTAACTCCAATCAGAATGGCTAAAATTTAAAAAATAAAGAAAGGTAAGTACTGGTGAGATAGTGGTGAAAAAAGAGCCCTCCTACACTGTTGGTGAGAATGTAAATTAGTACAACCCCTGTGGAGAACAATATAGACGTTCCTGAGAAACCTACAAATAGAACTACCATACTACCATAAGACCCAGTAATTCCACTCATAGGTATCTACCAGAGGATAGAAAAACCCTCAGATGGGAAAATACTTGCTTATCCATGGTTATTGCAGTATTGTTTATAGTTGGTAGGACATGGAATCAACCCAAATGTCCAAGAACAGATGAATGGATTGAAAAAAATATATATGGCACTTGTACTCTATGGTATACTATTTAGCCAAAAAAACAATGAGACTCTGACATTTGATACAAAGTAGACTAACATGAAGGATTTAATACTAAGCAAAGCAAGTAGACTATGAAAGACAGTCTTTGTTTATCTTCACTCAATATATACAAAATGTCTGCACTCAGGAGCAGAAAATAAAATATTGGAAGGTATAATAGCAGAGAGCGCGATGGTAGATATTAGAAATAATATGGGGGAGTCAAAGGGTGCGGGGAATATGGAATGGGAGGGAGGGGATCAGGTAAAAGACAACACATTTATCTGAAAAGTTATCTGTTGATGATAATGTATGCTAATGTCTTTGACTTAATTAATAGCCATTGTATTCATGCTGGAAAAAACCATGTTGTACACTGTAAAGATGTACAGTGATTAATGTAAATTGTTTTTAAATGAATAATTTTCTTTTTACAAGAGAATAATCTTTCTTTTAACTCTAACACATATCTTGAAACTTCTTCCCATGTGCTTAAGACATTGATACCAATGGTAAAATATTAGCAGACAGAAAATTTATCTTGTCTTTTGATATAGCTCATATATATATATATATATATATATATATATAATTCATACATTAAATCACTATACATCATTTATATTGTGAAGATACTTTACCCAGCATGATATACAAGTTATCAAACTATGTTTTATAAATTTATGTTTTAGATTTATAAATATTATTATTTAAATGTATTTCTGTATGATTGTACACAGTATATATTAAATATTTTTATTTAAAAGTTAGCAAGTAAAACCTATACATAATAGAGATAAAAGAAAAAAGCCTGGTAGGTCAGAGAATGAATGAAATTTGTCTCTGTTCTGCAGTTGGTGTTCTATGAGGTAATGACATTTCCTCATAGTCTCTGCATTCTGCTCAGGTGGAAGAACTGGCTGCTCTCCTGGAGACTGTCCACTTACATATTAAAAAGCATCAATTATTGTCCATTTCATAATGTCCTTGGTTACATTTTGGCTGAGAAAAATTATTAAAACAATTAGGGTTTCTTACTCCTGGAGAAGCTAAATTGTTAATGGTATTTATGTTGCTTTCTACTCAGGCTGTCAAAACTATTGTTTTCTGCCCCATAACTTAGCCAAGGTTATAGCTATTCCTCGTTCTCAGCCTACTCTCTCTGTCTCCTTTATCAGCAGAGCAGTCCTCCTGGCAAATTTTTCAGATATTCTCCTTCCTTAATTAAATTAAAAGCAAATAAAGAAACAGAGAAACTTGGAAGACAGTCACAGTGTCTTCTTTTCCTCCCCACAGTGATCACCTTTGGTGCTTCCCAGATAGTTGATCAGGACACAAAGTGTTCTCTCATTTCCATTGTGTAACCTTTTTCCAGCATATACTATAAAGAGGTGATGCTAGGAAAGGGGAAGCAAAATGAGTGATATATCCCCAAATGTCTTCAGTGTAGTTCACCTGTAATGTCATAGCTGCTTTACTGCCAGATATGCAAACTGGATTTGGGGTAGCAGAAGGTAACAGTGTCCCTTGGACTCAGTACTGTCATTGCCTAGAACATTCAAAGTGTCAACTCACAAATTCCAAAACAACATGCTCACGCAGAAACTGGACTTAGGTGGCCAAATGGTCTACCTATAGCGTTTATAAGTGTGGCAGCTATTGAAAAGAAGAAGAGCATTGGACTTGTTCTGGTTAGTGTGAAGAGTTAATGAGTGGTCTAGAGTATTCATTAAGCAGTGTGATTAGACCCAGGTAAAGGAGTCATGTTGGGGTTGCAAGAAGGAGTCCGAGACCTCTTAGAATACCCATCATCTCACGTAAGCCTGGACAGCTTTGTTATCAGCCCAGTGTTCCAGGTAAACGTCATCACTTTCTCTGTGTATAGTGAGTTGAAAAGTTTTGAGAAGCACTGCAACTATGTATTTCTGTGCTATCTTCTTTTCAAATGATCAGAATGAGCCAGCAGGACTCCTCTAATAGGTTAATGTGGGTGGACAGTGTCGAGATAGATGCTCAGCAACTGGGCTCACAAAAAAGATCTCTAGGAACATAATTAAAACTTCGCTGGAAATGTTTTGTCATATTTTCTGTCTAATAAGGAGTTGAGCACCAAGACCTACCATCTTTAATCTATGTCTTCACATATTAGAAATTTTAGGTGCATCCACTAAATGGTTGTATAACATTAATTTCTCTATTTCTCTTTTAAACAAGGTCAGGAACCCCCTTCTTAGTTGAATTTTTCTCTGATAGCAATGACTGACAAGAAAACCATAGAAGCAGCTGGTAGACCTCCTAATTTAACAGCATCCTGTTGACCAGTAAATTCAACTTATGCTGTAGACTTGTTCCTCCACTATTCAAACTTATTCTAGATGAAGTCTCTTCTATGCTGAGTGGTTAGCAAAGTCTAGGACAGCATCCCTGCCAACTTGTCAATGAAGATTACCTTGTTTGTTATTCACACAAAACTTACCTTTTCATCATACGTCTGCTTACTTGAAACAATTCAGAGACTGAGCAGGATTGCTAATGCTATGTCCTTTATTGAAGAAAATCATCAGTTCATGCCAGTAGGCAAATGTCTTTGTAGAATCTATTTGCTGCTTTGTTGGAGTTGAAATTTCTGTTTTGTAAGAATTATTAAAGAATAAAAAGATTTTACCCACTGAAATTGGTAGACATTTTCTAGTTATTGTTATTGTAATAGTGCCTAAAGGATCTCAACAATGTAATGTTATTCATTCTTTCTCTGTGTTATCAACATATAAAGAAAAAATAAACATCTCTAAATGTTAAATCTGCTTCACTTGTTAAATTTTTCTGACAAGGAAGTCCCCAGTACAGAGGATAGTTCTTGTTATGGCAGGTATGGGAGGTGGACAGTTGGAGTTGAAAGTCTCCTTGAAATTATTAGTAATAATTAGCAAAAAGTGGTAAATTTGTACTTAAAGCAAGTTGGTTAGAAATGCCTTCTTGGGAACCAGCAGTTAGCGTAATGGCTATGTCGCTGGACTCCCACGTAGTTGACCGCGGTTTGCGTCCTGGACCTGGTGGCTTAAAATTCACGCCAGGCGCATGTGCGTGCATGCTCATGATCCCAAGAGGAGAATGGAGGAAAAGGAATTGCCGCGTGGCCATCCCCCCGGGGGGTGATTTCTCGCTTTCTGTCTCTCTGTCTCTCTGTCTGTCTGGCGAGCCTACGCACCCTATAGCGAAAACCTCACAAAAAAAAAAAGAAGAAAAAGAAAGAAATGCCTTCTTAATAACAATTTCTGTCCCTAGATTATCTTGCCACATGATTTCACTGTATTCCTTGGACATAGGGTGCCTTCATCTGGGCAGGCTGCTCTAACAAAAAGGTAGATATGCTGAATAGCTTATAAATAATAGAAATTTTTTTCTCAGAGTATCTTAGAAGTTCAAGATCAAGGGATTGACATGTTTTGTGTTATGAGGACCCAGTTCCTGGTTTATAGACAACCCTCTTCTTGCCGTGTCCTCCTGTGTGGTAAGGGATGAGGAAGCACTCCAGAGTCTCTTCTCTGAAGACACTAATCTCATTCATAAGGTTCTACCCTCATGATTGAATCACTTTCCAAGGACTACACTTCCTAAGAGTATCACATGAGACAATAGGATTTCAATATATAAATTTCAGTAGGAGACAACCATTTTGCCTATAGCACAGGATTTATAAACAAAACTTAAGCTGTATTAAAAATAAAATTCAATTCCTGCAGTTTATAATGCTATTATTCATTATATATACCTATAATAAATATGTAAATGTTTATTTATTTATTTTTTATTTCTAAGCTATTTGTTGACCTCTTAGATTATTGACTATGGCACTTGAGCCATGAATTGCCTGCCATTTTTCCTTATGGGGAAGATTTACACATCTATATTTGACATGAAGAACTGCAATGAGTCCACCAGGTGGAGTTTCTGGCTCTCTAGAGAGACCAAGTTCCTAGTTAGCGTTTCATGACAAGTCAATCATAACAAGGACGAGCTTATGATAAGGTCACTGCGTGTGACCCTTAGAGCTACTATTTACACAATTGTACACATGAATTTCATTTGACTCTTCTAAAAAATGTATGTGTTATTTTAGTAAGACTTTGTGATGTACATTTAAAAATTATTATTATTTTATTTTTTGGAGAGGTTTTTTGCTCTAGGGCATGTGTGCTAGCCAGACAGACAGAGAGAGACATAGAGACAGAAAGTGAGAAATCACCCCCCAGGGGGTATGGCCACGCCGCAATCCCTTCTCCTCCATTCTCCTCTCAGGATCTTGGGCACGCACACACACACGCCCGGCGTGAGATTTAAGCCACCGGGTCCGGGACGCGAACCGCTGTTGACTACATGGGAGTCCAGCGACATAGCCATTACATTAACTGCTGGTTCCCCCAAAATTATTTTTTTTTACATTTAAGTACTGTATATCCTTAGAGCATATGTAAGGATTTTTCCCAGCATGAATATGTTGTGTATTAGTCTAGTCCAAGACATTACCATACACATTATCATCAACAGATATCTCTTCATTTTTATATCTGTTAAATGTTCTTTCCAGTCATGTGCATTTTTGACATAATAAATCGTATTCATAATTTTCAAGTCTTATATCCAAAAATAATTTTTGAGAGGTTTTTGCTATAGGGTATGTGTGTTCACCAGA